>NC_080452.1:3632307-3935000 GCF_028018845.1 Melospiza georgiana
CTGTGCCTCATGCCACTGCCCAGAACACCATCCTGGGCCTGGAAAAGCAAATCCTGTGGAGACATGGTGTGGGAGGATCTTTGTCCATTTGTCCCAGGTTTCCACGGGGTTGGGTTTCTTACCTGGGTATGGGTTGTCATTTGGTGACAGGGGAGCTCCCACCAGGCATGTTGAGAGCAGATTGTCTACGCTTCCCATGGCCATGCAAAGATTGTCGGCCTTATTAACTTTGCCAAAGTGACCCAGATGTTTTGTTTTGGCTGAGGGACGATCCAGCTGGTAGTCACTTGGATACGGATGAGGGCTGATAAAGACGATGGCAATGGTGACACTGGTACTGCTGCAGGGTGCCCTGGAGGATGTCGCAGAAAGAATCATACTTCTTCTTTCCCACTGGGTAGTTTTCACTTGTGTATGGCAAAAACACACATTAGTTGACTTATTTTAAGACATCCTTAAATATTCTTAAGTTCCCCCTATAGTTCTTACCAACTCCTCCCAATCACTCCCTTCTCTTTTTTAAGGGAAGTTTGAGGCAGGGAAAAAGGAGTAGTTTCAAGAGGGGAAAGAGGGAGGGGTAGGGATAAAGGGTCACTGGTAGAAGGATGGAAAAGGGAGGGGTGTGTCTGCATTTGAGATTGACATGGACATTATCAGTGGGATATGTCTACATGCAATGAGTGTCCTTGCCACAATGTTTGGATATATGAATTTCTTTTTTCTTCATCTCCAAGAGAAAGCTGCTTCTGTGGCATGGTGGGAGAGGGAGCTGACTTTGTGTTCATTTGAGGGGTTGTCTTCGGATCTGGGTCTACGTAGGGACTGATAAATCTTCTGGGAATCCACTGGGGTCCGGAATCTGTAGAAACACAAGTACATCCTCTCCCCCACATTATGAGAGGCTATGGCCTTTCAATAATTTTACATTCATGATTCTGGTGAAGTACTGGAGGTCTTTCTTTAAGGTGTGTGTACATGTTGGTATGAAAGTGCCTTAAGACGGGGGTTTGGTTCTTTTCGAAAGCAATTCATGAAATAGATATGATATTAGAATTCATGAAATTCGAATAACATAAAGTACTTTACACAGTCTCTCTTGTGAAGGGAGGGAGCTGGGGGCTATGTACAAATCACAAACGGGACGGGACTGCTGTGGAACATGCCTTGAGCTGTTTTATTTTTCAGCATCAGTCTCATTACATGGTTATGACAATGGGAAGATGCCATCAGCTCACATCCCAAGCAACAGACCAAGTTAATGTTACAACTTACTTTATAAGTTTTTTGACCAATCACACAAAGCAAAAGCATATTGACAATTCTATCCAACCACTATAAGCACAGGTACCTTTGGATAAAACAATGCTTGTTTATTTTGAATACAATACCTGCTTGTAAGCCTTAAAACACAATGCACAGAGCTCCATTATTAAGCTTCAAATTTCCTAATATCTTGCTAGAAAAAATTTTCTGTATCTTAGGGAGTTATTCTAGACAAGCGTTAATACACACACCATTGTTCTATTTGTCCTTGCTTTTCTACTTTTCAAATAATTTTTCTGCTGATCTATCTCATGGCTGCTGCTTAGCTCTAATCACAGTTCTGCTGTCTCTGAGGCCTGCCTTTTGCAGCTTTCCCAAAACCCTCTGATTTTGTGGATTCTCACAGTGGACACAAGTTCAGCTATTTTAAATCAAATGCACACTGATTTAGATAATATTAGAGACATGGCACACTGCAAAATGGAGCTGCTATAGATTTTTTGCTGTTAGCACATGGGCACAGGTGTGAGAATTTTGAAGGAATGTGTTTTATGAACCTCTCTTCAATACACAGGAAACTCAAACAACTAGAAGACAACATGAAGAAATTGACTGTGAATAACGGGCTTGGATGAATGGTTTGAGGGATGGGGAATAACTGGATGATTGAAAGATACCTTAAAGGGAGCTTTGTTGTTACTAGTAGTTATTATAATATTACTTTGTGCTATTCCATGCATAGTGAAATTGGTGACCTGCTTGGTAGAAAATACAGTAAAAAGGGTTTGGCTGGTGCAAGAAGAAGAAGGGGGAATTATAGCAATGTATCTGAACAACTTGGGCAACAATGTGCACAAGCCATGTTGCTTGTAGTCATTCTTGTCAGAGCCCTCTGGAATTCACCAAGGTTACTAAGGCATAAACTGTGCTAAATGAAGAAAGAAAAGGCTGAGAAACAAAATACCAGGACAGCAAGAACTCAATAACAGAGGGCTGTGAACCACCTGGACTGGAAACAATCACATACTCTGAGAAGTGTGTGCAGAACACAAGGACGAGAGAGGCACCAATGAAGAAGAGCATGATCAGTGTATGCAGTAGGGTTAGAATGTATAAAAAAGTGCAAAATGTAAACAATAAATGGCTTCTGCTTAATCATACTGGTTAGTAGTATGGGAGTCCTGTTTCCCCAAAATGGGTGCCTGGGAAGGAGGGATGGTTCTTATCAATCAAAAGTAAAGCACTGAGGCAGGAGCAGGAGACAAGTGACCCTTGCAGGCCTGGGGCCTCATTGCCTCCTTGTCCCTGCTCAGCAGCCTGGCAGGGGCCGCCCCATGCTCCTGCCCTTGCCATTGCACATCCCCACATGGCAGTGCCCATCCCGGCAAGAGCCCTGAGCAAGGAGGGAGGGACAGGATCTGCCTGGCCAGGGGCTGGGGCTCAGGCCTTGGCCCTTTGCATTCCTGAAACACATCCAGGTTTACTCAGCAACAGAGACACCTTTGCCTTCTTTCTCCACAGCTGTCATCACTGCCTCCAGTGTTCTGCTCTAACTGGAACCTGGGGACACTTTCCCAGTTGTGTCCCTCAGTGGGACCCATTAAAACTTCAAGAAACTTTGGAGTCTAAATTTAACTTTGAGTTCTTGAGAAGTTTTTTGAAGATGCTCTTAGGGACCGAGTTTGATATAATCAACACCAAATCCCCAAGAGGCTCATTAAAGTCCTTGTGCTGTGTCTGTGCTGCTGAGCTTTAAAGGAACAGCTCTTCCCAGGACCAGCTCCTCTCCCAGCCCAGCATGGCTGAGGGCTCGGCTGCAGGCACTGAGGGGACAGGAGCCAGGCAGAGACAGGCTGAAGGCAATAAGACTAGGAAGACATTGAGCTGAGACTTCACTTGGGGAAAGATCTTCACAGCCCTGTGCATGGTGAGTGTGTGGGTGCAGGGCAATATCCCCTGTGCTCCTGGAGGGATCTCCTGAAGCCAGCACATGCCACAGTATGGGGGATGTGTCAGGAGGACTATCCCAGTTTCTCTGTGGCACAGGAGCAGGAGGAGGAGGATGTGCTGCAGAGCGGGGTTGCCCTGGGCACCATCAGAGGGACAGGGCAGGACGGCTCCTGCTGCCAGGGATGGCTCCGGGGGGTGAAGCTGGGGCTGCAGCCAGGGCTGCCCAGGGCTGTCCTGCAGAGCAGCTCCTGCAGCCCTCAGAGATCTTGGCCAGCCCAGGGCATGTGCCATCTGCCAGGGGCAGCTCTCAGCCTGCCTGGCAGCTCCCCATGAACGCTGCAGGGGAGAAGTTTGAGGTTGAAGTGTTTTGCGGAGAAAAGAAGAAATCACAACTTTATAAAAGTTGTAAAGGTTGGTATGCTTTTATTACTCTGTCTCAGAAGGAGCCACCCTCATCAGGGCAGATTCCTCCTGCTGTGGAGATGGTGCTGCATGGTCAGGGCTGCTCTCAGCTTTCTCCTAAAGGGAAGGGAAAGGGGCTGTCAGCTTTGGCTGTTACTGACACTCCTGCACTCTCACCCTGGGCATCAGCAGATGTGCCTCAGCTCTCCCTCAGAAAGTGCCTCCTCAGCCTCCTCTCCCTACAGACAGCAGCAGCAGCACCTTGGCTTGCAGCATCTGTTTGTGTGCCCTGCCCTTAAGGCCCTGCTGCCAGGGAGATGGCCCTGGGCAGTGCCCTGTGCTGGGAGGGGTCTGCAGGGCAGAGCTGAGCCCCCAGGGCTGGGCTGGGCTCTGGCAGCACTCTCAGGGAGAAGGCTTGGATACAGAGAAACAACTCCCAATAGGCATAACTCCAGGCAGCAGAGAGCCCGACCAACACATGGTATCCCTCCCTGTCTAGCTGCCAGGGACAGAGAGAAGGACTTAAAGAAACTAAACTTGAACTTGGAATCTTTAAAAACTCCACTTTTATTTTTTCAAGCATGTTTTATGTTCGATCACCCTGAACTAGAGGGAAGTGTAATAGGAAAGGGCACCTGTGTGGGGACCACCAGTTCTGACTGCACTGGGGCACACAGAGCCCTGTTTTCTCTCTGGGCTTCCCCGGGGTTCAAGCTGAGAGCAATGCTGAGATGAGGAAGGAACTCAGCAGCACAAACCCAAGCTCAAAAATGAAATTGTTCAATGAAGTTCCCCCACAGGTAGCGAAGTAGTTTTGAGGGAATTCCTAAAATAACTCTATTAGATTGAGTCAAAGAGCTTGTCAATGTCTTCTTTCAACAGTCCACTACGGCCAGAGTGAAGCAATGTCCAATAGCAGCTCCATCAGGCACTTCCTCCTGCTGCCATTGGCAGACACGCGGCAGCTGCACCTCCTGCACTTCTGCCTCTTTCTGGGCATCTCCCTGGCTGCCCTCCTGGGCAACGGCCTCATCATCAGCCCCGTAGCCTGCGGCCACCACCTGCACACGCCCATGTTCTTTTCCCTGCTCAACCTGGCCCTCAGCGACCTGGGCATGATCTGCACCACTGTCCCCAAAGCCATGCACAATTCCCTCTGGGACACCAGCACCATCTCCTACAAAGGATGTGCTGCACAGGTGTTTTTCTTTATCTTCTTCATTGCAACAGAATTTTCCCTCCTGACTGTCATGTGCTACGACCGCTATGTGTCCATCTGCAAACCCCTGCACTACGGGACCCTCCTGGGCAGCAGAGCTTGTGCCCACATGTCAGCAGCTGCCTGGGTCAGTGCCTTTCTCTATGCTCTCATGCACACAGTCAATACATTTTCCCTGCCCCTGTGTCATGGCAATGCCCTGGGCCAGTTCTTCTGTGAAATCCCCCAGATTCTCAAGCTCTCCTGCTCACACTCCAAACTCAGAGAACTTGGGCTCCTTGTGGTTGGTGCATCCTTAGGTTTTGGTTGTTTTGTGTTCATTGTTTTCTCCTATGTGCAGATCTTCAAGGCTGTGCTGAGGATTCCCTCTGAGCAGGGAAGGCACAAAGCCTTTTCCACCTGCCTCCCTCACCTGGCCGTGGTCTCCCTCTTTGTCAGCACCTCATTTTTTGCTCACATGAAGCCCCCTTCTATCTCCTCCCCATCCCTGGATCTGGCAGTGTCAGTTCTGTACTCGGTGGTGCCTCCAGCCCTGAACCCCCTCATCTACAGCTTGAGGAACCAGGAGCTCAAGGTTGCAGTGTGGAGACTGATTAGTAGATGGTTTCAGAAACATTAAACTGCTGGCTAGTTTCTGAATATTACTTGTAATAAAACTTATCTATCACTTGTGAAAAAACTTATCTTTGAGAGTTGTTGCTTGATTTGGTGGTTTCTTTGTTCTTTTCTTTCCTTTGTTTCAGTTTTTTAGTACTGTCCACAAAGAAAAGACATAATTTGTGCTTCATTACATTTTGTTTACCTCCAAATTTGCTGTAGCTCACAGATTGTGTCAATGAAGAGCTGTGCTCTTGGTTGCTTTAAATGAAAGAAAGGATCTCCTAGCAGAGTTTTCACCAGAGATGCCCTTTTGTTGCCTTCTCTGGAGCTGCAGCAGCAATGTCTGTGTGCAGAGCTGGGGGCAGATCAGGGCTGGCCCAGCAGCTGGGCCCAGCAGCAACAGCACTTGGTGTTGCCAGTGCTGCTGCCGTGGCCCTGCCCCTCTGCCCTGGTGGCCCTGGTGTTGCAGTAGGGCCTGAGTGCTCTCAGGGCCGGGCACAGCCCTGGGGGTGGCAGTGCCGGGGCTGCAGCAGGGACAGGCCATGAGCACTGCTGGGACAGCGCTGACATCTCAGCACAGGGCCTGGGGGCTCCAGGCTTCTTGCCCAGGCTCTCTCAAGAACATGCCCAGGCCAATGCTCAGCACAGAAAACCCCTGTGAGCAGCCCCAGGCTGGCCGTGGGGAGCCTGGGGGCAAACAGCATGGCTGGGGCTCTGCAAGAGCCCTGGGGGAGACGGGCAGCAGCAGAGCAGGGGCTGATCCATCCTCAGTGCACTGCACAGCCCAGGGCAGCGTCCCAGAGCGTCCTCATGGAGCTGCCAACAACATCCCCCCTCTGCAGCCCTGGCCTCTCCCCCAGCTCACACAGGTGCCCCATCCTTGCAGGCACAGACACGGCAGCACTGGCTCAGCAGCCCCTGTTTGCATTGCACACAGCAGGCGGGAGCACTCCCATGCTGTTGGTGTGGGGACATGAACCTGAGGGAGAACAAATGCCATCAGCCCCTAGGGCCAGCAAGGGCTGGGGGACACCAGGGAAACCACTCAGGTTTGTTGTGGCCTCTGCAGTCAGCCAGTAAGTTTGTTCCCATCAGATGGGAGTTTCCTGTCCCACTGCAGATGCTCTTGCTCAGAGCCAGGGCTGCCTGTCAGCCACCCCCAAACTGCTCCAAGCATTTCCTTGGCCTCACCTTTGATGTTTCTCCTCTTTCCTGATCCAGATTTCTTCCTATTGCCCATTGCAGTCCCCTCCCCAGCAAACAGCCCATCCCTGTTTGCTCTTTCCTCTCTGGCTCCACTCCCCATTGCAGTTCCTGACTTGGCCCCATGGGAACATCCCTTGGGGAGCAGGATCATCCTACAAGTGCTGCAGGAATTGTCTGCAGGCTCCTGCAGTGCCTGGTGCTGCTCCCTTGCCAGAGGCACCCCAGGCCAGGGGGTCACATCTGGTCTGCTGTGTCTGGCTCTGGGGCTCCCTGTTCTGGGCAATGAGGAGGAGCTGCAGAGGCTCTGCAGGACTGACAGGATGGGCTTTGGGGCTGCGAGGACAAGCTGAGGGACCTGGGCTACTGGAGCTTCTGAAAATGAGACTCAGGACTCCTCCTGCAACTGCTCCAAGGATGGTTTCAGAGAATCCCAGAATCAGCAAGGTTGGAAAAGGCCCTGGAGGTCGTCAAGTCCAACCTGTGCCCTGATACCTCCTTGTCTCCCTGAGCCTCCTCTTCTCCAGAATAAACAACCCCAACTCCCTCAGCCTCTCCTCACAGGACTTGTGTTGCAGACCTCTCCCCAGCCTTGTTGCCCTTCTCTGGACATGCTCCAGCCCCTCAGTGGCCTTTCTCAGTGGCCTTCCTAGAACCTCTGGACATGCTCCAGCCCCTCAGTGGCCTTCCTAGATTGGGGCCCAGAACTGGACACAGCACTCGAGGTGTGGCCTCACCAGTGTTGAGCACAGGGGAAGAATCACTGCCCTGCTCCTGCTGGCCACACCATTCCTGAGCTAGGCCAGGAGCCATTGGCCTTCTTGCCCACCGGGCTCAGCAGGTCCCCAGCTGCTTCCTTCTGGATTACAGGGGGCTGTTTTTCTCCCTGTCCCCATCCACCAGCTCAGGAGAACACTTGTCCTGAGACAACCTGTCCTAATGTTGAAAACTGGGGCGAAGAAAGTGTTAAGCAGCTCAGCTTTTCCTTATCCTCAGTTACTCTATTCCTCACTGCATCCAATAAAGAGTAGATGTTCTACTTATCTCTCCTTTTGCTTTTAGGGTTTTTTTTGAAATATTTTTTATTAATTTTCACCAAAGTGGCCAGGATAAGCTCTAATTCACCTTTCACCACTCTGCTTTTCCTTCTGCACAACCTAACAACATCCTTAACCACTTCCTAAGATGCCTGATCTACTGTCCAATGGTGATGCACCCTCTGTTTTCCTGAGTTCCCACAAAAGCACCATGTCCAGCCAGGGCAGTCATTTTTCTCTCAGGCTCAACTTTGGCACAGAGGGACAGGCTGCTCCTTCCCCCTTAAGATTCCTTTCTTGAGGTGTGTCCATCCTTCATGGACACTTTTGTTTTTAAGTGTGTTTCCCTTAAAAAATCAGTACCTGGTTCAGTACTCTCCAAATCCGCATCCTGAGTCCAAGGTCTGCCCTGCGTAATTCCAGTGATGAAGTTTTGTTTCTGCCCCTCCTTTCACAGAATATTGGAAACTTGATTATTTTATGGTCACTGTGCCCACGGCAGCCTCCAACCACCACATGTCCCACCAGCCCTTCTCTTTTTGTGAACATCAGGAGACAGAGATTTCCCTTGAGAATGGGAGTGATACCAAAAATTTGACAAAATAATAAAATTCCATAACCCCAATGTAGCATTAAAAAGTAGCATTCTTTATTTGGACAGATGCATGGGGGGATAGCTCCTCCCAAAACCATGCACGCTGAGTACAGGAAAGTTTCTGTTTATATTCTGTGTTTTGCACACATATTCATTGATTGTCCTGGACTAGATAATAATTTCCGCAAAATCATTAACATATTTCCTCTCCCCTTTACCCATGCATTCTCCTGTCCTGGGGGTCTCTCTGGTGGTCCCTGGTGCTCAGGGACCCCAATGTTCCAGTTTGCCTGGCTGAGCTGGTAGGACACTGAGGCTGGTGAATTTCAGTTCCCCTTCTCACACAATGGGCATTTTGTGGTTTCCATAGGCCTGGGGTTTTGGAGAACCAGCATTGTGTGTGCTCACCTGGTGTAGATAATTTATCATCTGGTGACATGAGGTCACAGAGTGGGCTATGACATCACAGAGTGGGTTATGTGAGGTCATCGAGCAGCTGCAACATCATAGACTGTCTCTGTGACATCACAGAGCCAGGTGTGACATCACAGGGCAGAGGTCTGACATCACAGAAAAGACTATGATATCAGAGAATGTGCTGTGAACTCACAGACCAGATGTGTGACATTAGATAACGGGTTGTGACATCACAGAGAAGGCTGGGACATCACAGGAGGGGTGTGTGACTTCACAGAGTGGGTTGTGGCATCAAAGACCAGCTTTGCGACATCAGAGAATAAGTTATGACATCACAGAGCAGGCTGTGACATCCCAGCAGGGCTCTGTCAGGTCACTGGGTTGGTCACTCTGCTCCAGCTCCCCCTCACAGTTTCTCCCAACAAGTTCAATGCTGTTCATGCCTAGCAGGGTCTCCTGTCCCCTGGTATCTCCCTGGCCCACCTGGAGCCACAGCCTTCCCCAAGGATGTTCCACAAGATCAACCCCAAAAACCTGACACAGGGACAAGGGGCCAGGGCTGTGTGACGAGGACCTCAAGGACATGGATTATCCAGGCCACTGTGGCATGGTTTGGGGTCCCCAGGGCAGGAAAGATATCTGGCAGCTGGAGCAGGGTCTGGGAAGGGCCTCCAAGGTGGGGCTGGAGCCCTTGGGCTGTGAGCAGAGGCTGAGGGAGCTGGGCTTGTCCAGCCTGGAGCAGGGAAGGCTGAGGGGCTCCTCATCCCAGCCTGGCAGTGCCAGTGAGGAGGGGATGGATAACACAAAGACAGGCTCTTCACTGGGGGACCTGGGGGGAGACAAAAGCCAATGGGTGGAAGGGGAAAGAGGGGAGATCAGCCAGGACAGGAAGAGATGAAATTAGTCAGGCTGGTTTCAGCATTTCCTCAAGACCAAAAGCAGCCTGATCCCAGTCTCCATCCACCATTGACAGCCTAAAAAATTGGGAATTGTTCAGGCTGCTTTGCCCCCACTCCAGGATGGGCATCCTGATACAAGAATTTAAGTGTGTTTATATCTATCACAGAACCATATTTTTCTAAAATTAATTTTAGTATGGAAATCACTTGTGGATGGTGGACATGTCAGATGCTGCTGGGATTTTGCACAGTGCTCAGGGAAGAGTGTGATTGTTATTGAATTGTTTCCTGTTCAACCATGGTCTGTTGGCCATGAAGAGAAACTTTCTGTGCCTCTGAGTCTCATCAGTTTCTGATCCCCAAAGGACACAAACCTGGTGAGTTCTGTTTCCCACTCCAGTGGTGGCACCTGCACCTCCCTCCATACCCAGAGCAGAGCTCCCTTGTCCCAGAGAGTCCCTGGCAATGCAGGGATGAAGGAAACAGGAGAGGCTGTGGGGATCAGGGGCAGGGCACAGCCAGGGATTTGGGGTGGTTGTGAGCCCAGGGCCAGACTTGGCCCTTGGCCTTGGTGAACCTCATCCCATTGTCCTGGGCCCATGGCTCCAGCCTGGCCAGATCCCTCTGCAGAGCTTCCTGCCCTCCAGCACAGCCACACTTCCACCCAGCTTGAGCTCAGCTGGAAACTGACTCAGGGTGCCTTCGCTGGCCTTGTCCAGATCCACAATAAAGAGATTTCACTGACCTGGCCCCAATTCTGAGCCCTGGGGACACCCCTGGATGTGGCTCCATTCCTCATCTGCTCTGAACGCCAGGGGTTGGATGAGGGAAATGGTGGGGTGGGGGTAGGGACAAAGTGTGATTGATTGTCAGCCATGAAGGGTCTTGATTTTCATATCTGTTCAGACTGCATGAGGAGGTGCTGGGGATCAATATCAACTCAGAACTGCTGATACCAATCTATAAATAGGGGAACAATACCGGACAAAACAATTCTCTCTTCATTGTTTTCAGTGTAGTAGATTCACTTTGTAGTGAATCTACTACACTACACTGTAGTAGATTCAATGTAGTAGATTTCACTTATGAAATCTGTCTAATGAGCCACAGAAGGACTGAAGATTTGAATTATTCCCATGGGCTTGTCTTGTTTGGGTATTTTGAACAAATGTTTATGAGCCTTTGTCACTGAATTCCTGAACTGAAGAGCTCAGCAAAGAAGAGGCCTCTGGAAAAGTAAAATTCATCAGCAACCTCCAAGGTGCTGAGGATCCATCCTGATCAGAGCTGGAATGAACAGAAATGGGTACAGCTTTGTGGCTGCCCCAGCTTTGGCATGGGCCCTGGGCCTGGAGCAGGAGCAGCTCTTGAGGGCACCAAGGCCACGGCTCTTGTGCTGCCCTCAGCAGATGGGATGGCATCAGGGGCTGCAGAGCTCTCAGCATCTCCTGCAGAGGAGAGCAGGGCACCCAGGGAGCCTCCTTTCTCTTGGCCAGGCACGTTCCCCCATGCTGGGGCTTTGTCCTGTGGCAGCTGCAGCTGCTGCTGTGCCCTTGCCAGGGACTGAGGCCGTGGGGCAGTGGCCAGAGCAGCCTGGCCCGAGTAGAGCTGTGGGGCCAGAGCCGGCTGGGCTGGGCTGGGGAGAGGCCCTTGGTGCTGCCCAGAGCTCAGGGCAGCTGGCAGAGCTTTCAGGGAGCTGGGCTGGGCTCCGAGAGCCTGGCCCAGAAACCATAAGTGTCCATCTCAGCCTGGCTGAGCGTGCAGGGGCCAAGAAGAGCAGGCCAGGGTCTGCAAGTTCTCTGGGTGGGAGCTGAGCTTGTGAGCCCTTGAGCCCTGCCAAGTGCTGGGGCTGCACCTCCAGCTCCAGAGGAGATGGGACAGTTGGAAGCAGAAATAAATAATTCCTGCTGCATTTTTTCTTGTGTTTGCTTGTATAGGTGACCTGCATCCATATGCAGAGGAAGTGTTTTGTGTCAGATAACACTGGTAGGGTGAGAGGAAGAATGTTTCCTGACTGAAAATAATATTTCATGCATAATACAAAATTAGAAAGAAAAGAAATATGTATGATCAGAAGAGCATCTGAGTTTTACAGAGGATGAAAGACTCATTGATATTCCAGTAGTCAAACCTGTTCAAATACTTTTCTCAGGACTTCCTTGAGATGCGAGGTGACCACCAGAGGCCAAGGCCAGCCAGAGCTCTCTGTCCTGGCAGCTTTTGTCTGGGAGAACCCTTGCATACAGGGAATTTTTCAGGGAGAGTATCAGTTTTGTCCATGGACACCTGGACAGAGGGATGGTTCTTTTCCATAGGAAAGAAAGCACAGAGCCCCAGTTCTCCAGGGGCTGATAAGAGGCAGCCCTCAGCATGCCAAGATCAGCTGGACCTGTCAGGTGGCCCTGGGAGGCCAAACCAGCCAGGCCTGTTCCATCTCCCCTTGGTTCCATGAGGCCCTACAGTGTCACAATGTTCTCCTTGCTTCAGATATAACACAATGTTTTCCATGTTTCCATGAAGCCCTGAAGTGTCAAAATGATCTTCACAGGTAGGAAAGCACAGAGCCCCAGTGTTTCAGGGGCACATGAGAACAGACCCCCAACATGCTGAGGTCAGTTCAGCCAGTCAGGCTAAGACAACCAGACCTGCTTCCTTGGATTCACAGGGCCCGGCAGTGTCACAGTTGTAATGTCATATTGGATACTTGGCTCCATGTGGCCTCGCTATGTCACAGTGCCAGGTGGTTCCATGAGGCCCCACAGTGTCCAAATGGCCTCCTTGATTCTGGGAAGTCTCACAGAGCAAAAACGGACTCTTGGTTCCAGGAGGCCTTGCTGTGTCACAATGGACTTTTGGTTCCAGTGGGTTTCACGCTGTCAACAATGGTCTGAGCACTGCAGTGTCACCATGGATCCTTTGTTCCATGAGGTTCCAGAGCATAACATGATCCCCTTGATTCCAGAAGGTTCTGTACTGTCCCAATGGACCATTGGTTCCATGTAGACCCACACTGTCACAATGACCCCATGGCTCCAGGAGCTTCCACACTGTCAGCAATGCTCTCCTTGGTTCCATGAGGCCTTGCTCTGATACAATGGACTTTTGGTTCCATGGGGTTCCACTGCATCACAATGGACCCTTTGTTCCATGGGGTTCCACAGTGTCACAGCTGAGTCCTTGGGTCTGTCACCCTCTGCTGTCACCAAATGTCCAAAATATCAGAATAAGGCTCCTTAACACTCATTTGGTGTTTATGAGAGTATCATTTATTCAGGCCTGAGGTCCAGCATGGGAAAACTCCCAAAGTTATGTGGACACGTAATTCTACCAGTGTCTTGCTTATATACAGTCGCTAAGTGAGAATGACAATTTATCCATTTCCATAAAACCCACCCCAAGTTCCTAGATTCAGTCCTTGTTTTCTCTATCCCTGCACCCTTGAGCCAGGTGTCTTCTTCTTCTCTTCCAACCACCCTTGCTAGGAAAGCAGCCCCTGCATGCCTTGTTCTTGTGCTGAAAGTTCACAGGTAGGGTAAAAATGGAATAAACCCTTTTGGTATCAGCTGCAGGCTTTGTGTGGGCTGGCAGGGGCAGGCAGGAGGCAGAGCTGTCAGCAAAGGAAGGGGCCAGCCAGGTGGGGCAGCCGGGGGATGCTGACAGCCTGCAGGGACAGAGGCGCAGGGCAGGGACACTGTGGGACAGCCTGGGCTGCACAGGGCACAGGCATATGCAGCAGCTGCAAGACAGCCCTGCCAGAGCCAACTTGGGCAGCACTTTGGCCATGGCTGCTGAGCCTGGGCCTGAGGCAGGAGCAGGAGACAAGTGACCCTTGCAGGGCTGGGGCCTCATTGCCTCCTTGTCCCTGCTCAGCAGCCTGGCAGGGGCCGCCCCATGCTCCTGCCCTTGCCATTGCACATCCCCACATGGCAGTGCCCATCCCGGCAAGAGCCCTGAGCGAGGAGGGAGGGACAGGATCTGCCTGGCCAGGGGCTGGGGCCCAGGCCTTGGCCCTTTGCATTCCTCAAACACATCCAGGTTTGCTCAGCACCAGAGACACCTTTGCCTTGTTTGTCCTCAGCTGCCATCACTGCCTCCAGTGTTCTGCTCTAACTGGAACCTGGGGACACTTTCTCAGTTGTGTCCCTCAGTGGGACCCAATTAAAACTTCAAGAAACTTTTGAGTTTGAATTTACTTTTGATTTTTTGAGATGTTTTTTGAACACTGTCTTAGGGACTGCGTCTGATGTAAACAACACCTAAGCCCTGAGAGGGTCATTAAACTTTTCCTAGTCCTGTTATGGAGAAAGATTTCAAAAAAATACACATTCTTATTTTAAATGAAGTATTTTATTTTATTTCTCTTTGGAGCAGAGGTGATTGCAGCAGTCTGTGATTGATATTGACCCAGGGTCTCTCCTCAGCAGCTCTGGCCTGCTCACAGAAGCTGTGCCTTGAGCTCTGACCCCGAGTGGAAAATCTTGCCCCACATTGCCCAGCCCTATCCTGTCTGTCCTCACTGTCCTGGGCCCTGCTGTGCTTGGAGAGCTGGCTGCACCCAGCCTGAGAGGGGTTTTCACTTTTTGGGGTTTATTGAAGTAATATGAACCTCCTGAGTTACCCCAGTGCAAACAGACACACTGCTCAGGTGTGTGCCAGCCCCAGGTGTGACCACAGCCACTGCAGAGCTGCCCGGGGCCAGCTGTGAGGGTGGATCATCAGCCCAAGCTGCACTGGGCCCCTGCAAGGGGCTGTGGCCATGAGCACTGCACTGACCCCAGTGCTGGGTTTGGCTGCCACGGCCACCGTGAGAAATGAAACTGTCCTTGGAAACACTGGGGAGGACTGGGACATACTGGGGACATTGGGAACACTGTGGGAGACATTGGGACATACTGGGAGTGACACTGGGGGTACTGGGACAGACTGGGAACACTGGGATTATTGCAGAGAAAACTGGGGACACTGGGACATACTGTGGATGACATTGGGAGGAACTGGGAACGACTGGGAATGAGCTCAGGTGCATTGGGAGGGACTGGGCTGTAGTGGGAGGGATCGGAGAGGCACTGGGGTTGTACTGGGTTCTACTTGGGATGAATTAGGTTTACTGAGGTTATACTGGTCTGTACTGGGAATGGACTGGACTGTCCTTGAGGGACTGTAGGAGGTTGATTCGGCTGTTTCTGCCTCCACCGCATCTCATTTGCTGAGGCTCCCGCCCATTACCGTTCGCAGCCAATCAGCACCAAAGATCCGGGACTCGGGCAGTGCCTAAATTGGCGCCATCTTTTCTTTTTGCATACAACTCCCATCACGCCCCACGGCCCGATTGAGCCCCATTGGAGCCGGAATTACATCTCCCATCATGTCCCATCCTCCACAGAACCCCGGGATCCGCCCCCATCTGTCCCATAAGTGTCCCCCAGATCCTCCAGGATCCTTCAGTGTCCCCTTAGCGCCCATTTGAGACCACCCAAAGTGTCCCCGGACCCCCTGAGTGCTCCCAACCCCACAGATGCCCGGCACAACCACTTTTGGGAATTCATCTCCTCTCATCTCCGCGGCCCCAGAGCCCCTCAGAACACATCCCGCGCCTAAAACTCCTGCCGTGCCCTGTGCCCTAAAGAGCCCGGTTAGGGCTCCTCGAGCTCCCCCCAAGCGCTCCCGAACTCTTTAAGTTCCCCCGAGGACTTGAAGTCGCGGCTCGGATGCAAAAGTGTCTTCCAAGAGCCTTCCCGTACCATCAAACATCGTGTTCGAGCCATTTCCGGGACTACAGCTCCCATCATGCTCTGCGGCGCTCGTCCAGTGCTATTTTCAGCCGGGACTTTATCTCCCATCATGCCATGGGCCCCACTGAGAGCCATTGCAGCTGCACCTAGAACTCTCGTGATGCTCCGCGGCCCCGTTAATCCGTGTGATACCCGCGCCTACAACTCCCATCACCCCAGAGAGCCCCATTTGAGTCCCCCAAGGGCCCGCCCAGACCCCGAAGGGGCCCAAATTCCCCTCCCTGACCTCCAAGACCCCCCTGGACCCCCAAATGCTGCCCCGGACCCCGAACTGTCCCTCAGAATCCCTGAGTGCCCCTCCAAGTGCCCACCCGGCTCCCCCAAGTGTCCTCCAGACCCTCAAGTTCTCTCTGAATTCCCTCCCCAGATGCAAAACTGCCCCAAATGTGCCCCAGAAATTTCTCTGTGGAACCCGAATTTCCTCTCTTGACCCTGTCTGAGAAAAAGATTATAAAAAGATGACAAAACGACTACAAATATAACTAATTTCCATGATGAAGAAGAAATAGGTAGCCAATAGATATTAATTAATTGATGTAATGAATTCCGTTTCTTAGCATGAGTGGCAAATCATTTTTTTGGTTGCTGAAATTGTATAGATTTTTAAAGAAAAGTATAAAAATAATGTAATTGAAATAAACAGGGCCAGGAGACTCCTTCTCCTTTTTAATGCCTTTATTAAAAGTGATCAGTTCAGGATTGGGCGGCTCGACGGGTCTGCAGCGTCCTGTCGTCTCCCAGGGCGACTCAGAGGAGGAGGATATGCGCAGCTCTGTCCACTAGGGGCAGAGCTGGGGGAGTCCGAACCTCGTGGGAGCCTTTAGGGCGTGATGTCCCCGTCAGATGGTGCCCCTCCCACTCAGTCGGCCTGATCTCACCGGCGGGGTCAACTCCCATGGTCAGGTCGAGAGGGTCCGAAGGTGTTCCATGTCTCTGCAGGCTCAGCACTCGGCTCCTCACGTCCAGACATCACTCCAGTCTCTCAACTCTTAGGTGGCTCATTGTTTTCGGGGTTTCTCCGTGGGTTTGGAGTCAGGGGTCCCACAAAGCATTCTGGTCTTGGGAGTCACTTTGCATAACCCTCCCCCCCACCCTCTCAGGTGTCTTCGCTATTCTGGGAAAGGTACAACTTAGCCTCGGGAAGGTCCCCACCCGTTACAGTCTCAGGAGAAGGGCCATTAACTCGCCCCAGCCAGGGCTTTTACTAATACAAAAACAACCATTAACGACAACGACCCGTGATTACAATAACAAAATGCGCAGAACTTGGGCAGGGCCAGTGATCTGGCTGCCTCTGTAACTTTTTTCTCACAAAAAAATATTAACCGAATTTTTGTTCATAACAGTAATGAAAATAATGACATATAATATATATTTTAAAAGTATTTATTATTTTATTTATCAATAAATTTTATTTATAAGAAAAATGCTTCAATTTTTTTTTTATGTTTTGGAATGTCAGTCCCCGGTGGGTGATGTCAGACATGGTGAGGCTGGGGGTGAGGAGCAGCTTGTCCAAACAGGCTCAGCCTGCAAGGGGGTCATTCTTCTCCTTGCCCAGACCTCATAAGGAGACATTCAGCATCAAGATCTCTTGGCGAGTGCTTCTATCCCCTCTTCTCTGAAATGAAAAGGAAAACATTATTTTCTTGATTAAAACCAAAAATCATGATGTGCGCTTTGCAATCTTCCTCCTGAAGAGAACTCCAAACTGACTCCAATCACTGCACAAGTCCTGGAGACTGAATGACAGTGGAAGGGAGACAAAGGGCTCCTGAGGGCTTTCTGTATTTTAATCAGCCCCACGGTGGATTTGGGCCTGGCTCCAGGAGCCTCAGGCATGGAGGGAAGGATGAAGAAGCTGCTCAAAGAGTCAGCAGCAAAACTCCAAGTTCCTTGGAGCATGGCTGTGCCCCAGTGAGGGCAGGGAGGGGCCAAAGGCTTCCCAGGGCCTGGTGAGAGCAGATCCTTGAGGCCAGGATTGCAGGGAGCCAAAGGGTAGGAGGAAGTGAGTGGTCAAGGAGGTCCCAGTTTTTGTTAGCCTTCCCAGCCTCTTCTTTTATTTTACTAGCTTGCTTTCCCTCTTTTAAATTATAGACTCTTGTATTTTCCTCCTCTGAGGCGTACTTCAGCCAACAGGTGACGTTCTGTATGTGATGGGCCTTCTGCTGCAAAAAAGAAGTTCCATCACCTTTAGACAGAGAGGTAGGTAACTCACGAAATGTTTAAGGATGTTTTTAGGTCATGCAGAAAGAAAATTAGAGAGGTGAAAGCTTACGATTTACCCAGGCCACTTCTGTGAAGGATAATAGAAATATTTCTATAAATACATTAATGGCAAAAGGAGGTATAATGACAATCTCTATTCATTATTACGAGAGATAGGGTTACCAGATACTAGGGAAAGGCTGAGGTACTTAACCCCTTCTGAGCTCAGTTTTCAAGAATAAGTCTAGTTGTCCTCAGGACAGGTGTTCTCCTGAGCTGGTAGATGGGCACAGGGAGCAGAACAGGCCCCCTGTAATCCAGGAGGAAACAGCTGGGGACCTGCTGAGCCATTCAGATGCTCACAGATGTGTGGGATCAGATGGGATCCATCCCAGGGGGATGAGGGAGCTGTGGATGAGCTCCCCAAGCTGCTCTCCATCATTTACCATCAGTGCTGGCTCACCAGGGAGGTCCCAGAGGACTGGAGGTGCCAATGTGAGCCCATCCCCAAAGAAGGGCTGGAAGGAGGATCTGGGGAATTCCAGGCCTGTCAGCCTGACCTGGGTGACCGACAAGGTTATGGAACAGATCACCTTGAGTGCAATCCCAGGGCACCCACAGGATGGCTGAGGGATCAGAGCCAGCCAGCGTGGATTTCAACATCTGCACTGATGATCTGCATGAGGGGATTGAGTCCAGCATCAGCAAATTTACAGATGACACCAAGCTGGGTGTGAGTGTGGATCTGCTGGAGGGCAGGAGGGCACTGCAGAGGGACCTGGACAGGCTGGATCCAGGGCCCAAATCCAACAAGGTGAGGTTTAATAAGACCAAGTGCTGGGTCCGGCACTTTGGCCACAACGACCCCTGCAGTGCTATAGGCTGGGGACAGAGTGGCTGGACAGCAGCCAGACGGAAAGGGACCTGGGGGCACTGACGGACAGGGGGCTGGATATGAGCCAGCAGTGTGCCCAGGTGGGCAAGAAGGCCAATGGCTCTTTGCCTGGAACAGGAATGGTGCGGCCAGGAGGAGCAGGGCAGTGAGTCTTTCCCTATGCTCAGCACTGGTGAGGGCATACCTCGAGTGCTGTGTCCAGTTCTGGGCGCACAATTGCAAAAGGTGCAAATTGCATAATGCAAAAGGTGCATCTGTGATTGGCCCATGTTGGATGTGTATAGTTAATGGCCAATCAAGGACCGAGCTCTCTCTGGGACAGAGTCAGAGAGAGCTCCTTTGTTATTCATGCCTTTTCTATTCTTAGCTTAGCTAGCCTTCTGAGAACTTTCTTTCAATTTCTTTTTAGTATAGTCATAATGTAATATATATCATAATATAATAAATCAGGTCTTCGGAATATGAGGTCAACATTCTCGTCTCTCTCTTCATTCTGCAACCCTTGTGACCATTGTGACACGTCTGACTGGTTTGGCCTCCCATGGACTGCCTCACTGGTCCAACTGACCTTGGCATCTTGAGGATCGCTTCTCATCTACCAATGAAACACTGAGGATCTGTGCTTTCCTTCCTATGGAAAGGAACTGTCTTCCTCCTCCAGGCACCCGTGGCCAGAATTGTGCTTTCACCACCAAATTTCCTTATATACAGGGATTTTTCCCGTAGGAATATTGCCAGGACAAGTCTGGCTGGCAGTGGTTTCACAAGGGTCACCTCTCATCTGTCTCCAAAACCCTGGCTAAGGCTTTGTGGTTTCCTTCCTATGGAAAGGAACTGTCCTTCTCAAGGTGTTCATGGCCAAATTTGTGTTCCACCTCAAACATTGCTTATTGTGACAAACTGGAGGAGATTGTAGGCTCAAAATATTTTGTGTGGGGGAAGAAGGGGCAGGTCCAGCCTTGCCCTCCCCTGGAACCCCAGCCCTGCCCTGCCCTGTGACCCCAATCCCCCCAGAGCCTCCATCCCAGCCCAGCAGTGTCTGCCAGTCCCTGGCACAGCACAGGCAATGCTCCACAGCCACCTCTGCAGCCCCAGCCCAGCTCCTGAGGGACCAAATGAGCCCAAGGCCCACCTGGGGGAAGGGCCCAGAAAGACCAAGGGGTATTGAAGGCTGACTGTCGCAGACATTTCTCCACAAAAATCCTTTCTTTCGGATTTCTGCGTCTTCTGGAGGCCAGAGGCTTCAGAAGACAAGGTAAACAATTATTATCAGCTGCTGGGGAATGCAACAGGGACACCTTGATTGGCTCATTTCCTATGTTTGTAATTAAGGGCCAATCACCAGTGCAAACTAGGGGACTGAGTCCTTGGCCACAACTTTGTTATAGATTCTTTTCTATCTATTCTTAGCCTAGTCTAGCTGCTCTGCAAACCTCTCTCCTTATTCTATTTAGTATAGTCATAATGTATTATATATAATATCTTAATAAATCAGCCTTCTGATTCAAGAAATAAGATTCACCGTCTCTCTATCACCAGCCAGCGCCCACTCAGGCGCGGTAATATCTGGTGACCCAACGTGTTGGAGCAGTAATAGCTGACCACAAGGCAAGCACACATCTTGACCCTACCTCCTCCTGGAATTTCCATCTGAACAACACTGGAATCCAGGTGTGAGTGCTTCTCTGTATCTTTTTTGTGTTTTTCTCTTTCTGTGTCTTCTGTTTCTGTGCTCCTGCAAATTTTGATTAACTTAAAATAGAATTGCCTTGAAGTTTGTGAAGTTGAAAGGGCCAAGTTAATGCTTTGAGATATGTCCTTTGTTGATTGACTGCCATTTTAAACCATTTGCCAAAGATTCCCTGATTTTCTAAAGTTCCCAGTAAAGGCCGTTTGGTTGTTTTGAGCTCCTGAGAATCTCTTGTCAGTATTTCTCCAGTACATCCAACTCAGAGGACACAAATAGTTGTAATTCCTTTAAAATATCTCACTGAGAGAGTTCTTTGGGGGATGAGAGTCAGGACTTGTCTGTCCTGCTTGGCCCAGCCCAGGCAGGGCTTTCCCAGCCACATTCCACGCTCCATTTCCCAGCTGGAGCCACTGCTGCCTCTGAGTTGTGCTGCCCCAGCCCCAGGGACACTCTCCTTGTCTGCCCATTCCCCCACAGTCTCTGGGCAGGGATGGCCTCAGTGGAGGCTGCTGACATCCTCAGCAACTTGGAGGCTGCTGCTGAATTTTCCTGCTCCAGAGGCTTGTTCAGCCTTCAGCTTTTCCATGCAGGAATTCAGTGTCCCAGGGCTCATTAACATTCAGAACACCTTAACAAGTCAAGCCTCTGGGGATAATTTGATTTCAGTTTTCAAATCATCTGTGATTAATTTGACCCATTTCAGTAGTGTGTTCAAACGGAATATATTCTATTTACAAAGATAATGAGAAAAAAATTTTAGGTCCTGCTTAGGTTTTTTTCCTGTTCATAAATCAATATGTGTAGTCTCCAATTGACACTGAATCCAAGTACCTCCTCATGCAGTTTGAATAGATATGAAAATCAAGACCCTTCATGGCTGACAATCAATCAGACTCTGTCTCTACCCCCACACCACCATTTCCCCCATCCAAGCCCTGGCACTCAGAGCAGCCTTGTGCAAATCTGAGCTCTCTCCAGCCCAGGCTGCATCTGCAGCTTTCAGCTCCTTGGCTCCAACTCCCACCTGCTTTCCTTGGAGAAGGAGCTGCCCAAGACACAGAGGGATGTTCATTTATTGCCAGCCAACAAAGCCAAGGGAAGGCACAGCTCCAGCAAATGCAAAAGTCATTCTTCCCCTTGGCTTTGCCCTGCCCCTGATCCCCACAGCCTGTCCTGTTTCCTTCATCCCTCCAGTACCAGGAACATTCTGGGACAAGGGAGCTCTGCTCTGAGTATGGAGGGAGGTCCAAGTGCCACCACTGGAGGGGGAACCACAGCTCATCAGGTTTGTGTCCTTTGACTTTCAGGAAATGGTGAGACTCAGAGGCACCAAAAGTTTCTCTTCACTGCCAACAGACCATAGTTGGACAAGGCACAATTTAATAACAATCACGGTCTTCCCTGACCTATGTGCAACTTCCATGCAGGATCTCATGAGTCCACCATCCACAAGTGATTTCCATACTAAAATTAATTTCAGACAAACGTGGTTCTGTGATAGATATAAATACAATTAAGTTCTTGTACCAGGATGCTCATCCTGGAGTGGGGGCAAAACAGCTCAAACAAATCCTGATTTGCAAAGCTGTCAGTGGTGGATGGAGAAGAGAGGTCAGGCTGCTCTTGGTGTTGAGGAAATGCTGAAAGCAGCCTGACTCATTTCATCTCCTCCTGTCCTGGCTGATCTCCCCTCTTTACCGTTCCACCCATTGGCTTTTGTCTCCCCCCAGCTCCCTGTGAAGAGTCTGGCTCTGTGTTCTCCATCCCCTCCTCGCTGGCACTGCCAGGCTGGGATGAGGAGCCCCTCAGCCTTCCCTGCTCCAGGCTGGACAGGCCCAGCTCCCTCAGCCTCTGCTCACAATCCAATGGCTCCAGCCCCCCCTTGGAGTCCCTTCCCAAACCCTGCTCCAGCCATCAGACATCTTTCCTGCCCTGGGGAACCCAAACCGGGCCACAGTGACCTGGATAATCCCTGTCCTTGAGGTCCTGGTCACACAGCCCTGGCCCCTTGTCCCCATGTCAGGCTCTGAGGTGGATCCTGTGGAACATCTTTGGTGGAGGCTGTGGCTCCAGGTGGGCCGGGGGGATCCCAGGGGACAGGGACCCTGCTAGGCATGAACAGCATTGAACTTGTTGGGAGAAACTGTGAGGGGGAGCTGGGGCAGAGTGACCAACCCAGTGACCTGACAGAGCCCTGCTGGGATGTCACACAGCCCCTCTGGGATGTCACAGCCTGCTCTGTGATATCGCAACCTATTCTGTAATGTCACACTATTGGTCTCTGATGTTACAGCCAACTCCATGATGTCATAGTTGCTCTGTGATATCAGACTGCTGCCCCGTGCTCTCACAGCTTGCTCTGTGATGTCATAAATGCAATCTGTGATGCTGTAGCTTCTCCATGACCTCCAATCCTCCACTCTGGGATGTCATAGCCCACTCTATGATTTCATGTTACCAGATGATCAATTGTCTCCACCATGTGAGCTCACACCTGGACCTTGTTCTCCAAAACCCCAGGCCTATGGAAACCACACAATGCCCATTGTGTGAGAAGGGGAACTGGAAGTTCAGCAGCCTCAGTGTCCTGCCAGCTCAGCCAGGCCCACTGGAACATTGGGGTCCACAACCACCAGGGACCACCAGAGAGACCCCCAGGACAGAAGAACACATGGGAAAATGGGAGGGAATATATGTTAATGATTATGGGGAAATTATTATCATATGTATGTTTAGTCTGGGAAAATCAATGAATATGTATGCGAAATACAGAAGATAAACAGAAACTTTCCTGCACTCAGCCTGCACAGCTTTATTCAGCTTTGCATCCAGCTGAATAAAGAATGCTGCTTCTTTATGCTACATTGGTGTTAAGGAGTTTTCTGTTTTACCAAATTTTTGGTAACACTCCCACTGCCAAGGAAAGCTCTGTCTCCTACTGTTCACAAAAAGAGAAGGGCTGGTGGCAGATGTGGGGGTCAGAGGCTGCCTGGGGCACAGTGACCATGAAATAATCAACTTTTCAATGTTCTGTTGTCAAGAAGGAAGGGCAGCAACAAAATTTCTACACTGGAATTAGGAAGGGCAGACTCTGGTCTATTTGGGATGCTGATTTGGGGAGTACAAAATTGGGTCCTGATTTTTTTAAGAGACACAGCCCTTAAAAACAAAGGGGTCCAGGCAGGATGGACACGATTCAAGAAAGTAATCTTAAGGAGAAAGGAGTAGCCTGTCCTAGTGTGGCAAGAGATGAGCTATAGAGGAAAATGACTGGCCTGGCTGCCCATGGTAATTTTGTGGGAATTCAGGGGAAAAAGAATCAGCAACTCAGGAAGTGTTTAAGGATGTCCTTAGGTTATGCAAAAGAAAATTAGAAAGGTGTAAGCTCAATCAGAACATAAAATAGCCCATTCTGTCAAAAAAAAAAAAGTTTTTAAAAAAAGTATATAGCAAAAGGAGGGAGGAGAATGTCTACTCTTTATTGGATGCAGTGGAGAATATAGAAACTAAAGACAAGGAAAATGCTGAGCTACTTAATACCTTGTTTGCCTCAATTTTCAATATAAAGAGAGGTTGTCCTCAGGATAAGTTTTTCTCCTGAGCTGGTAGATGGGCACAGGGAGCAGAACAGGCCCCCTGTAATCCAGGAGGAAGCAGTTGGTGACCTGCTGAGACACTCAGATGCTCACAGGTTTATGGGATCAGATGGGATCCATCCCAGGGGGATGAGGGAGCTGTGGATGAGCTCCCCAAGCTGCTCTCCATCATTTACCATCAGTGCTGGCTCACCAGGGAGGTCCCAGAGGACTGGAGGTGCCAGTGTGAGCCCATCCCCAAGAAGGGCTGGAAGGAGGATGTGGGGAATTCCAGGCCTGTCAGCCTGACCTGGATGCCTGGCAAGGTTATGGAACAGATTACCTTGAATGCCATCCCAGGGCACCCACAGGATGGCTGAGGGATCAGAGCCAGCCAGCATGGATTTAGGGGTGGCAGGTCCTGCCTGACCAACCTGGTCTCCTTTTATGACCAGGTGATCCACCTGTGGATGCAGGAAATGCTGTGGATGTTGTGTACCTGGACTCCATCAGAGCCTTTGACTCTATCTCTGTCAGCATTCCCTGAAAAAGCTGCAGCCCACAGCTTGGGCATGTTCTCTCCTCACTGGGAGATTTAAGAGCTGCCTGGAGGCTGGGCCCAGAGAGTGGTGGGGATGGTGCTGCACCCAGCTGGTGTCCAAGCACTGGTGGTGTCCCCCAGGGATCTGTCCTGGGCCGAGTCCTGTTTAATATCTTCACTAATGATCTGGGTGAGGGGATCGAGTCCACCATTCACAAATTTCAGACAGCACCAAGCTGGGTGTGAGTGTGGATCTGCTGGAGGGCAGGACAAGAAGACACAGCCCTAAGCTGCACCAGGGGAGGTTCAGGCTGGACAATAGGAAGAGGTTCTTCACAGAAAGGGTGAGTGGGAACTCGAATGGGCTGGCCAGGGGGGAGGTGGCAGAGTCACTGTCCCTCTCCAGTGGGACTTAGTGGCATGGTCTGGGTGACAAGGCAGTATTAGGGCATTGGTTGGACTTGATAATCCCAAAGGTCTTTTCCAGCCTATTTGATTCTGTCATTCTGTGATGACTGGGACACTCTGGGGCCATTTTGACACTGCAGGGCCTTGTGGAACTGATAGGACCATGGTGACACCATGCAGCCCCACAGATCCAGGGTGCATGGTGGTGCTCTGTTATAAATGAGAAGCTTGACTAGGCCAATATTCAAGCAGCACACAATTTATTTATTAATATGGTAAAGTATGAGCAAAACAGTGCTGGGTACAGTGGGGGAAGTTTTCCCTCCAGCTGCACACCGATAGTTAAAATTTACAGGTATTTATAGGGATATTCATCAGCTTTCTCAGCAGTTTGTATTCCCAATTTTTATGTCACAATTCTGTACACTATTGTGATTTAGTTTTTCTCAGG
Source organism: Melospiza georgiana (assembly GCF_028018845.1). Lineage (NCBI taxonomy): Eukaryota > Metazoa > Chordata > Aves > Passeriformes > Passerellidae > Melospiza > Melospiza georgiana. Next base: position 3,657,453 of record NC_080452.1, read on the forward strand.
ACTTATCCCAGAAAGGAGTATCCCCAGATGGTGGGGTCCAGCTTCCGAAAGAAGAAAGACGGATCCCATCTGGTGAGGTCCAGCTCTCCAGATGTGGGTCCACCTTTTAATTGCAAGGACTATAAATCTCATAACAGTGATGTCCAGCTTCCCTTGGTAGAAACTATAAATCCTGGAGTTGATGTTCATCTTCCTTTCTCAAGCTGCTTTTCACTGTTTTGTTAAGATGTGAGATAAGCATGTTTCCTTTTATATATTCTAAAGCTATAGTTTCAAAGATCCTTACTACAAGAAATATTCTACAATCATACTTCAAATGGTTATTATTGCAAAACTCTTTAAGGCTAAGCTACAAGCAGAAAACACTTGTCAAAAAGCAATATCTAAAACTTTAAATCAAATGCTCCTAAATCAACTTAAGACATATAAAAGTTAATTACAAATTAAGGATAGATTCAAAGGCCTTCTTCAATACTTTAATTTCCTCAGTTATTTATTAGAATTTGTCTTTATAAATGTCCCAAGTTTGGTTTCCACGCATAATACAATCACAAATACACACTTTGCCTGTATGTATCCGACAAGAAACAGAGCTTTGTATTTCACAAAAGCTGTGCCCATTTCTGTTCATTGCTGCTCTGATGGGGATCAGCCACTTGCAGGTTCCTCAGCCATATGAAGGGTGATGATGAATTTTCTTACTCCAGAGGCCTCTTCTTTCCTGAGCTTTTCAGCTCAGGAATTCAGTGAGAAAGACTCATAAACATTCGTCCAAAACACCTGAACCAGAAAAGCCCCTGGGAATAATTTAGGTTTTCAATTGTTCTGTGATTAATTGGAAAAATTTAAGACATGTATTCAAAGTCAGTCTGCTATACTGAAAAATAAAAAGCAGAGATAACTGTTTTTCCCTGTTGTCTTTTCCTCCTTATAGTTTAGTATCAGCAATGCCCAATTGATATTGACCCCCTGCGCCTTCTAATACACTCTGATCAGATATGAAAATCCACATCCTTCACAGCTTAAAGTCAATAACACTTTGTCCCACCCCCTCTCCACAATTTCACTCATCCAACCCTGGCACTGCTGTGCATCAGGAATGGTGTGGCCAGCAGGAGAAGGGACGTCAATCTTCCCCTGTGCTCAGCACTGCTTGGGCAGCACCTCGAGTGCTGTTTGCAGTTCTAGGCCCCCCAATTTAGGAAGGAAATGGAGGGACTGGAGCGTGTCCAGAAAAGGCTGGGGAGGGGTCTGGAACACAAGTCCTGTGAGGAGTGGCTGTGGTTGTTTATCCTGGAGAAGAGGAGGCTCAGGGGAGACAAGGCAGTGTCAGGGCACAGGTTGGACTTGATGATCTCCAGGGCCTTTTCCAACCTTGCTGATTCTGGGATTCTCTGAAACCACCCTTGGAGCAGTTGCAGGAGGAGCCCTGGGCCTCCTCTTCAGAAACTCCAGCAGCCCAGGTCGCTCAGCTTGTCCTCGCAGCCCCAAAGCCCATCCTGTCAGTCCTGAAGAGCCTCTGCAGCTCCTCCTCACTGCCCAGAACAGGGAGCCCCAGAGCCAGACACAGCAGACCAGATGTGACCCCCTGGCCTGGGGTGCCTCTGGCAAGAGAGCAGCACCAGGCACTGCAGGAGCCTGCAGACAATTCCTGCAGCACTTGTAGGATGATCCTGCTCCCCAAGGGACGTTCCCATGGGGCCAAGTCAGGAACTGCAATGAGGAGTGAGGCCAGAGAGGGAAGGGCAAACAGGGATGGGCTGTTTGCAGGGGAGGGAACAGGGCTGTGCAACAGGAAGAAATTTGTTACTAGGGAAGAGTAAAGAAAGCAAAGGTGAAGCAAGGGAAATGCTCAGGGCAGTTTGGGGGTGGCTGCCAGGCAGCCCTGGCTCTGAACAACAGCATCTGCAGTGGGACAGGAAACTCCCAGCTGATGGGAACAAACTTACTGGCTGACTGCAGAGGCCACAACAAACCTGAGTGGTTTCCCTGGTGTCCCCCAGCCCTTGCTGGCCCCAGGGGCTGATGGCATTTGTGCTCCCTCAGGTTCATGTCCCCACACCAACAGCATGGGAGTGCTCCCGCCTGCTGTGTGCAATGCAAACAGGGGGTGCTGAGCCAGTGCTGCCGTGTCTGTGCCTGCAAGGATGGGGCACCTGTGTGAGCTGGGGGAGAGGCCAGGGCTGCAGAGGGGGGATATTGTTGGCAGCTCCATGAGGACGCTCTGGGACGCTGCCCTGGGCTGTGCAGTGCACTGAGGATGGATCAGCCCCTGCTCTGCTGCTGCTTCCCGTCTCCCCCAGGGCTCTTGCAGAGCCCCAGCCATGCTGTTTGCCCCTAGCCTGCCCACGGCCAGCCTGGGGCTGCTCACAGGGGTTTTCTGTGCTGAGCATTGGCCTGGGCATGTTCTTGAGAGAGCCTGGGCAAGGAGCCTGGAGCCCCCAGGCCCTGACCTGAGGCATCAGCGCTGCCCCAGCAGTGCCCATGGCCTGTCCCTGCTGTAACCCCGGTACTGCCACTCCCAGGGCTGTGCCCGGCCCCGAGAGCACTCAGGCCCTACAGCAACAGCAGGGTCACTGGGGTAGCGGGGCAGGGCCACGGCAGTAGCACTGGCGACACCAAGTGCTGCTGCTGCTGGGCACAGCTGCTGTGCCAGCCCTGATCTGCCCCCAGCTCTGCACACAGACATTGCTGCTGCAGCTCCAGAGAAGGCAACAAAAGGGCATCTCTGCAGCAAACTCTAGTGGGAGATCCTTTAGTTCCTTTACCTACACCAAGAGTGCAGCCCCTCAGTGAGACAGTCTGTGGCCAAAGGGAAGGTGAAGAGAAACAAAATGAGAAATGGTACAAACAATGACATTTATTTGTGGACAATGTGAAAAAAGTAAAACAAAGGGAAAGAACATTCTAAATGAAACCAAGAAGTATCAAAAATTACTTTATTAGAAGTGATTTGCAGAAACTGGCCACAGTTTAATGTTCTTGAAACCATCCAGTCATCAGTCTCCATACTACAGCCTTGAGCTCCTTGTTCCTCAGGCTGTAGATGAGGGGGTTCAGGGCTGGAGGCACCACCGAGTACAGAACTGACAGGGTCAGATCCAGGGATTGGGAGGACAGGGAGGGGGGCTTCATGTGAGCAAAAATAACAGTGGTTATGAACAGGGAGACCACAGCAAGGTGAGGGAGGCAGGTGGAAAAAGCTTTGTGCCGTCCCTTGCCAGAGGGGATCCTCATCACAGCCCTGAAGATCTGCACGTAGGAGAAAACAATGAACACAAAACAGCCTAATGCTGAAGAGGAACTAATAGCAATTAGCCCATGTTCCCTGAGGTTTGAGTGTGAACAGGAGAGCTTGAGAATCTCTGGGATTTCACAGAAAAACTGGCCCAGGGCATTGCCATGGCACAGGGGAAGTGAAAACGTATTGGCCGTGTGCATGAGAGCATTGAAAAAGGCACTGACCCAGGCAGCTGCTGCCATGTGGGCACAAGCTCTGCTGCCCAGGAGGGTCCCGTAGTGCAGGGGTTTGCAGATGGACACATAGCGGTCATAGCACATGATAGTAAGGAGATAAAACTCTGCTGAGATGAAGAACACAAAGAAAAAGAGCTGAGCAGCACATCCTGTGTAGGAGATGTTCCTGGTGTCCCAGAGGGAATTGTGCATGGCTTTGGGGACAGTGGTGCAGATCATGCCCAGGTCACTGAGGGCCAGGTTGAGGAGGAAGAAGAACATGGGTATGTGCAGGTGGTGGCTGCAGGCTACGGTGCTGATGATGAGGCAGTTGCCCAGAAGAGCAGCCAGGGAGATGCCCAGCAAGAGGCAGAAGTGTAGGAGCTGCAGCTGCCATGTGTCTGCCAATGGCAGCAGGAGGAAGTGGCTGATGGAGCTGCTGTTGGACATTTCCTGTGCCTTGGCATGGGGATCTGTAAAAAAAGTAATCATGGAATACTTGGGTTTGGAGAGGACTTTAAATATCCCAGCACAGCCTCGGGGCATGTTCCCCCCACTGCCTGCCCAGGGCTATGCTGCCTGGAGCTGTCCCTGCCAGCAGCTGCTTCCCTGTGCCCAGGGCTCGGCCCTGCCAGTGCTGCCAGAGCCCAGCACAGCCCTGGGGGCTCAGCTCTGCTCTTCAGACCCTTCCCAGCTCAGGCATTGCCCAGGGGCAACTCTGACTCTGCAGGCTCTGATGTCAACATCAGAGCAACCCTGAGGAGGCTAGAAAAGCAACACTGATGCTGTCTCTAAAAAGGGTGCTTGGCTGATTTCTGCACTGCCTGGTTTATTCAGATCTGGGGGATTTTGTTTGGGTTTTTTTTTTAGTATCATTCTGATATTAAGAATATCTATGTGCTATTTCACATCCAGGCAACCTAGAGAAGTAGATTAATAAAGCAGGTCTTTCAGTTTTGTGCAACTCCTTCCTCAATGTTCTCCCTGAATAATCTACTTGCAAATGTTCTGCAGTTAAAAGCCATGCTGGGAGCAGTCCTGAATGATGCAGCATCCTCACCACTTCCAAGCCTTACCTGCTGTCTCCTCCCACCCAGATCTTGTCCCCCAGTGCTCGGAGCAGCTGCCAGAGCTGGCTGAGAGCTGTCCCTGGAAGGCAGCAGAGTCCCTGCCCCAGCACAGCGCCCTGGGCTGCAGGACCCTGCTCTGCAGGACAGCCCTGGGCACCCCTGGCTGCTCTGCACAAGAGACAATCAGAGAATGTACTCACAGGGTCTGTAGGCATTCGGATGTTCCAGCTTCAGGAGATGGCTCCAGGAGCTGCAGCTGCATTGTCCTGCAGCCAGAGGTTCCTGTGCCAAGGGCTGGCAGTGATTCTGCCCCAGGCACTTCTCAGCACCTTCCCAGCCCTGACTGATGGAAGCCCTCTGTGCCTCTGTGCTGTGCCCAGGATGGCTGCAGGCAGTGCCCCAGCCCTGCTGGGCTGGCAGAAGAGCTGCTCATCAAGAGAAATGTGCTTTTGAAGCTCTTCTTGGTTACCAGGAGCTGTCTCTGTGCCAGGAGCCCAGTCCAGCTCAGCAGCACAGACACAGCACAAGGACTTTAATGAGCCTCTGGGGCTTTCAGGCCCTGAACATCAGTTCCTGAGAGGGAGCTGAAGAAATCTCTCCAGAGCTCCAAGTCAGAATCCAACCACAAAGTTTCTTGGACTTTTAATGGTTCCCACTGAGGGACATGTCTGAGAAAGTGTCCCCAGGCCCCAGGCAGAGCAGAGAACTGGAGGCAGTGATGGCAGGTTAGGACAAAGAGAAGCCAAGTCTTGGTGCACTGGGGCACCACAGAGTCTGTGCCACCAAGGGTTGTGAGGAGACACCTTGTCCTGAGGCCCTGGGGCCTCCTGGCATAGCCCCAGCCAGGCTGGGCACTGTCAGCCCCTTGTCCTGCCCTCAGCATCCCCCCCTAGCCAACAGCCCAGGGGCTGCAAGGATCTGCTGGAAGGAGTCCCTGGGGAGCCTTGACCAGGAATGGCCCTGGGGGCTTCTCAATGCTCCCAGGGACTGCAGGTTTTTTAAAGGACTTTGGGTTTGGCTTTTGCCTTGCAGTCTCTGAGGGTTTTCTGCAATCATGGCCTCCAATTATCTATCGTAATGAGTCCCTGGAGAGGCTTTGTCAGTAACAACACTCAGTGGGGCTCATTAGTACTTCAGAGTACTTCAGTTTTTAAGGTACTTGGTGTTTCCCGTTTTATACAGACTCTATGAGAATGATTGTGCAATCACAGCCTCGAATTATCTGCTGTAATTAGTCCCTTGAGAGCCTTTATAAGTAACAACACTCAGTGGGGCTCGTTAATGCTTCAAGGTACTTCAGGTATTTTAAGGTATTTGGTGTTACCCTTTCGATACAGACTCTCTGAGAGGTTTGTGCAGTCATGGCCCCAATTATCTGCTTTAATGAATCCCTTGAGAGCTTTGTACTGACACTCAGTGGGGCTCATTAATACTTTGAGATACTCAAGGTTTTTAAGGTACTTTGGATTTTTCTTTCCACACTTAATATCTGAGAGGTTTTTTGTGGAATCCTGGCCTCCAATTCTCTCCTCCAAGGAGTCCATGAGGAGCCTGTGTTGGGGATGGCACCTCAGTGGGACCCTTTCATGCTTTGAGACATTTTGGGGTTTTTGTCTGACTCTGACTCCTGGAAAGGTTTTTGCATCTCCTCTCAGGCCCTGAGGTTCCAGGGCTCAGCTCCAAATGCACCACGGAGCTCATTAGGATCAAGCAAATCCTGACAAACAATGGCTTTGCCTTGATTTTCCTCTGCTCTTGTGCAGTTCAGCAGGAAGTTTTCCTTACACAATTATGGAGAAATTTTTCAAAGAGCTTCTATGAAATATGTAATCCTATTTTGAAGAGTGTATTTTATTACTGTTCTCTTTAGAGAAGAAGTGATTTCAGCATGCTGTGATTTATATTGATCCAGGGTCTCTCCTAAGGAGGTCTGGCCAGGGCAGAGAAGATTTACCTTGAGAGCTGACCCAGTGTGAACATCCTTGCCTCACATTCCCCAATCCCATCTGAGAAACTATTTTTACTTTCAAAAATTTAAATGTTTTGTTAAGACACTATCAAAATACAGCAGAATACTGAATAAAGAAAAGGATACAGTGCCAGGAGCAAAGGATTCAGTCGCCATGCGGTTTCCCACAAAATGGATGTTCTGTCTTTTACACCTCTAGCCCCTCCCAAAGTCTTGTCAATCTACACCTTCTTCACTGTCCAGTGGTGGATATCACTGTCTTACACCTTGATTGGAGGTCAGGTGCTGCCATAGCAACAAGCCAACCCTCCCACATGCCCCGACTATTGAGGCCATCCTGTGATAACAATGCAAGGGGGAGGGAAAGGATAACTATACATCTACAAAATTTCTCTTAACATGGATTTAATATTCATCCCTAAATTGTGATAGTCAACCATAGAATTATTCACCCATAACAAACCCTCTTTTCTTTTTCTAAAAGTCATTTTGCTCGAACAATTAGGTAAAAAATTCTCTCTCTCTCTTGAATGAGTCATACCAGCATCTCTTAATATAGGCAAGAACAGTGGGAACAGGAGAAAAAGTCTCAGGTTTTCCTTAGACACACTTATTTGGAATGGACAAAAGGGCATCACAGAGGTCCAGTATGACTTTGGCTCCCATCTACCGTGCCTATGTGGCTGCTACCCATAGTCAGTGTATCTTTGGGGCGAGCACAGAGGCCAACTCGGTCCTGCCCTCCAGTCTCTGTTGAATTAAAAGAACACTGAGGAATGATAGAGGTCTGGTATGGCCTTTTGTCCCTACCTTACCATGCCTACAGGGTTGCTACCCACAGCAGGGCTATGGAGCCTTCTTGGTAGCAAACAAAGGGGCCAACTTGGTCTTGCCCTCATTCCTTTGTCTTATTTTCTTAAAGAAGCTGTCCCATTACCTTTTACAGTCCTTTGTGTACTACCCCTCAAAAGATGCTGGTAATTGTCACCCATGAAAACAGAATGACAGTTCTCAAGCTGGTTGGTGGAAGCTTGACTCTACTTTTTGGGCACCTTGGTGTCTTTCTGGTTGTCTTTCAGTCTCTGCTTGAGAGTCAATGTTGTTTCACCAGCCTGGATGTTATAGTCCACTCTGGGTTCTTCCACTGGGCCTTTGACTCTATTGCCATGAGTGCATCCCTGCTCTGCAGTTCACACGGCCGATTCTGTGGTGAGCAGTACCTGAAAGGGACCTTCCCACTTAGGAGTTAGAGGCTCATCTCTCCATGACTTAAACACGCAATTCACAGGATTAATATTATGGATTCTGAAATCCAGGGTGGTAGTTTGAGAAATTGCCCCTTTATGTCTTAGATCTTCTAAGATTTGTGCTGTAGACATAATTTATTTCTTGGCATTGATTTCCCCTTCCTCATAGGTGGCAACCTGCTGGGGTGAGGTCAGGAAGGGTAACCCAAACATCATTTCATAGGGTGACACTCCCAGATCTGACTGGGGTTGGGTTCTAATTCTTAATAAGACCAAAGGGAGACATTTTATCCATGACATTTGGGTTTCAATCATGAGCATAACTAGAGCTCTTTTAAGAGTTTGATTCATTCTCTCAATCCAACCAGAACTTTGGGGATGCCATGGAGTGTGTAATTCCTATTTTACTCCCAAGGTCTGAAAAATTTTCTGCAATATCTTCAATGTGAAATGAGTTCCCTGGTCTGAATCAATCTTGTTTGCCATCCCATATCATGGAATGATTGATTCTAGAAGTGTTTTAATCACAACACTGGCATTGGCTTTCACAGTGTGTACCACCTCTATTCAATGAGGTCACATGATCTACTATCACTAGCAAAAACTTCCACTGTTATACCTGAGGAAGCTCGGTAAAGTCTACTTGGATGTTTTGAAAGGACTGTAAGGCTAGTTCTCAACCTCCTCTGGGTGTCTTTTCATTATTTTCTTATTAAGTTGTTGACATATCACACACTGTTCAGTTATTTGCTTAAGTATTCTGAAAATTCCTATGCAGGCCCAATCCCTTGGAAATTGATCACTTAGTACTTGTGTACCCCAATGTGTTGTTCCATGTATGTTTTCTAGCATTTTCTTGGCAAGGCGTTTTTTCAACGTTTTCCTCCCTTCTGCTAATTTCCACTTCCCTTTGTTATCTTTCTTGGCTCCTATTTTAAGGAGTTCTTCCTTGTCTCTCCCACTAAATACAGGAACTTTTTCGATTTATCTCATGGATGTTAATACTATTATTAACTATTATTATTAACTATTAACTATTAAAAACTATTATTATTAGTTTTTCTGTTGCTGATTCAGTTGCATTTTAAGCTTCTAAATTGACTAAATTCTTCCCTCACTCCTCCTGAGTCACCCTTTTCTTATGTCCTTCAACACATACCACCACTACTTCCTCTGGTAATTGTAAGGTTTCTAAACTTCTAAAAGTAATTTATTTTAAATCAGTCTCTTTCCCTTTGAATTTAATAGCCCCCTCTCTTCCCAAATTTTTCCAATAGTATTCACTATGCCAAAAGTGTATTTTGAGTCTGTATCTATTGTTCCCCTTTTCTGTGCCAATATTTCCAGAGCTTTTTTTAGGGCATACAACTCACATGCTTGGCCTTACCAGTTGGAAGGTAACTTTCTCTTTTCTATGGCCACCAACCCTCCATGCACTATAGAGTACCCCGATACCCTGTGCCCCTTTATTACCTGTGAAGATCCATCGATGTGCAATTGTCTTCCACCTTTGAGTGGTTGATCTCTTAGGTCCTCTCTTCCTTTAGTTTGATAGTTTATAACCTGTAGGCAATTATGTATTAGTTCCTCACCTGGTTCACCATACAAAAACTGGGCAGGGTTGAGGTGGTTACTCGGAATTAGCTCTAAATCATTATCTATTAAGATCTCTTCATAATTTAGCATACAGGGATCTTTGAGCCATTTCTCAGCCTTCTGGCTTAGGATACTTCTAACTGAGTGTGGGGTATATATTTTCAATTTTTTCATAAAGGGTAATGTTTTGGTTTGAAAAGACAGGTGTCTGCTAAGGAAGTCGGGAGCCTCCCTTGAGATGAAAAATGTAAACACCCTCCCTCTGAATTATTATAATTTTGAAATTAAGAGGCTCTCAGGAAAGCGAAATGGGAATAGGAATAACAGTTCTTTACTAGGAAAACTAAAAATACAAATGTAATATTACAAACAAAAAGAACCAACCTATTGACAGAGTCAGAATAACTGTTAGTCAGGCTGTTGGGAGCAGTCCCACTGAATGGTGGCTGCCATGCTCCTGCAGTGACAGATGTGGTCCTGTTGAAGCAGGGATCCTCTAGAAGAGTGGAGTTTTCCTCTGAAGACCCAGTGGTTGTGTCGATGGGCCTGGTCTTCCTCTGGGAATCCAGTGGGGAAAAGGCTGCTCCTCTGGGAGTCCAGTGGAAAGGCTATACTTGTGTCCCAAAATCTCACATTATATCCAGGATGGAATGCTTGGCTCCTCCCTCTGGGTGGAGCATCTCACAGCGAGATAATGTAATTTTGATCAGTCATACAGTGATATTCAATAGCCCATTAACAGCAGATGTCTCCCCAGAGGGAGGATTGGTTTGTGGAAGAGATAAAGAAAACTGCCCAATTAACAGAAGAAAACTGCCACGCCTCTAACAGATGGGAATAGAACACACACATTGCCTTGCCAACCAGGACATTATCCATCCCCTATCCTATTTCCATCTGCATCACAATAAAACATTACACACAGTTCTCACTTAAGACTGGGTTTCCCTGTGGTACACAACAGCTTTCTCCAACTTTCTGCATTACCCACCAAGTGTAACCAGGTCCTTGAACAAACACATTTCCACTGATGGGTTTGTGTTTGCCTGAGGTGGGATTAACCCAAACCATCTTTCCCAAAATTCCTTTCATATGTACCACAGGGACTTTGTCTCCATCCACTGTGTGCAAGGGTTCAGACTGGGCTGGACCAGCTCGACTGATGGACCCTTGGGTGTTGACTATCCAGGTGGCTTTTGCTAAGTTCACTTCCCAATTTCTAAAAGTTCCCTTGCCAAGTGCCTTCAAGGTAGTCCTAACTAGTCCATTGCACTGTTCAACTTTCCCATCAGCTGGTGTATGATAGGGGATATGATAAATCCATTCAATACCATGTTCTCTGGACCAGGTGTTGATAAGGCTGTTCTTGAAATAGGTCCTGTTGTCCAACTCAGTTCTTTCAGGGGTACCATGTCTCCACAGGATTTGCTTTTCAAGGCCCAGGATGGTGTTCCAGGCAGTAGCATGAGACACCGGGTAGGTCTCCAACCATCCAGTGATGGCTTCTACCACTGTGAGCACATAGCGCTTGCCTTGGCATAACTGGGGCAGTGGGATGTAGTCAATCTGCCAGGCCTCCCCATACTTGTACTTGGACCACCGCCCACCATACCACAGGGGCTTCACTCACTTGGCCTGCTTGATGGCTGCACACATCTCACAGTCATGGATAATCTGAGAAATACTGTCCATGGTTAAATCCAGCCCTTGGTCTCGTGCCCACTTAGAGATGGCATCTCTACCCTGAGGGTCTGAGGTATCATGGGCCCATCTAGCTAGGAATAATTCTCCCTTATGTCGCCAATCTAGGTCTATCTTGGACACACCTATCTTTGCAGCATGGTCTACCTGCTCATTGTTTTTGTGCTCCTTATTGGTTTTACTCTTGGGGACATGGGCATCTACATGGCAGACCTTCACAGGTAGCTTCTCCACCTGAATGATAATGTCTTTCCATTCAGCAGCAGCCCAGATGGGTTTTCCTCTATGCTGCCAGTTAGCCTCTTTCCACCTCTCCAGCCATCCCCAAAGAGCATTGGCTATCATCCATGATTCAGTGTAGAGGTAGAGCTTTGGCCACTTCTCTCTCTCAGCAATGTCCAGGGCTAGTTGAACAGCTTTGAGCTCTGCAAGTTTGCTTGATCCACCTTCTCCTTCGGTAGACTCTGCGACCTGTCCTGTGGGACTCCATATGGCTGCTTTCCAGTTCCGGTTCATCCCTACAATGCAACAGGAACTGTCAGTGAAAAGAGCGTAGTATGTTTCTTCTACTGGCAGATGGTTGTATGGTGGAGCTTCTTCAGCATGTGTCACTTCTTGTTCCTCTTCATCAGTGAGACCAAAGTTTTCACCATCCAGCCAGTTTGAAATTATTTTCAGAATCCCAGGGCGATTCAGTTTTCCAATATGGGTGCGCTGAGTGATAAGAGCAATCCATTTGCTCAATGTAGCACTGGTGGCATGGTGCATAGAGGGAACCTTTGCTTTGAACATCCACCCCAGCACCGGTCGTCGGGGTGCCAGGAGGAGTTGTTCTTCTGTGCCAATCACCTCTGAGGTGGGTTGGACTCCTTCATAGGCTGCTAAAATTTCCTTCTCTGTTGGAGTAGAGTTAGCCTCAGACTCTCTATAGCTTCCTCTCCAAATTCCCAGTGATCAGCCTCGAGTCTGGGATGGCTGCTATTTATCTCCCTGCCCCCCTGCCTCTGTCTGCTAGCCTACAGTATCTAGCAGTGTGTGATAAGCATATGCCAAGGCCCAGCTCACTGCAATGATCTTTTTCTCATTAGGCTCACATGGTTCTTCTCTTTCAGGTATTTCCCCACCTCAACTGGGTTCTGAATTTGTTCATGGGGAAAGTCCCAGACTACAGCGTCAGAGAATTCCTTCAGGATTTAGCCCATATCCTCCCATTTCCCACACCACTCAGGATTTTCCATGCCTGGGTCTATTCCTGGGTCAGGGGTCTCATCAGCCCTTCTAGAAACCTCAGTCGTCATTCTAGAGAAGCTGCAGACTGTATAGTTACGAGATTGAATACCAGAAAGATGGTTTCTTTAACATTCAGGGGAAATGGAACATCCTTCAATAGCAATGCAACCAATTCATAGATGAAGGAAAGCAAAGGGTGAAAAGCCTGATCCCCTGCTGCTCCTCCTCTAACAAACTGGATGCATAACCATAGCCATGAAGCATTTATACCTGGAACAGACCCCAGCACATTTATAAAATTCTTACAAATCATTACCACCAAGCCCAGCAGGATAGCTATTCTGATCACTGCTTCTCTGCTGTAAAAACTACATATTAGGGACAATACTAGAGCTATTTCTGGAAAAGAAAATAAACCTAGGGGCCGTAGAGGTATTAAGATCTCAGAAAAACCCTAGGGACCAGAAATGCATGCAAGCCTTCACTGCAAGACACATTATGAATTCAAAAGCATAGCTATTAACTGCTTTACATTAATACAGAGTATAGGCAACCAAAATGCAGTCAGACTGGGGTTTTTCCACTCTCTTTCTCCCCTACATTAGGTGCAAATATTTGTCCTGGTCAGGGCAAATCTGGGAGAAAACCTCCAAAGAGGGCCTCTCCCCCAACCAGTTTGGGAAGTGTGGAGGAATGGCTACATGACAGAGGTCACATAGACATTGGCTTGTTAGCTGACCAAAGGCTGGGAAAGTACCGAACTCAGCTAGTCTGAGTCCTGCACCTACAAAGACACTGTCCTTGAGCATAGCTGTGTTACCATAAAAAAGTGCTGTAGATAAGAGACTAGAGACATGAGAAAAAGCAAATGTAAAAAAAAAAATTCCTTTGGAATGAAGAAGCTGATATTGTAGTATAACCAATAAGCTGCTTAGCTTGCAGAATATACGTGAGCTTTTTACTTGTTGTGCATAAAATGAAATAAACAGGGCAAGGAGACTTTTTCTCTTTTAAATGCCTTTATAAAAGTGATCAGCTCAGGATTGGGCAGCTCGGACAGGTCTGCAGTCTCCCGTTGTGTCTCCCAGGGCGACGAGGAGGAGGAGGATATGCACAGCTTTGTCCACTAGGGGCAGAGCTGGGGATCTGGTCCTCGCGGGACCCTTTAGGGCGTGGCAATCCCTTCCGATGTTACTCTGCTGGCTCTCTTGGCCAGCTCTCAGTGCCAGGGATGACTCCCGTGCTCAGGGTGAGAGGGACTAGGAAGGTGTTCTGTATCTCTGCAGGCTCAGCACTCCGCTCCTCACGTCCAGACATCACTACAATCTCTCAACTCTTAGGTGGCTCGTTGTTTTTGGGGTTTTCTCAGTCCCTTTGGAGCAGTAGTCCCTCACAGCATGCTGGTCCTGGAGTCACTTTGCATAGCCCCCCCCCTCCCCCTCCCTCCCCCCCCCCCAGGTCTCTTCACCATTATGGGGAAAACTACAACTTAGCCTCGGGCAAGGCTCTGCTAATACAAAAGGAGCAATTAGCCACAACGACCCGTGATTACAATAACAAAACAAGCAGAACTTCGGCAGCAAGAGTGATCTGGCTGATTTTTGTAACCTTTTCTCACACAAAAAAAAATCAGCAGAATTTTTGTTCATAACAGTCCCCCTTCTTTTTCTTTGATCGAGCTTAAATTTTAAGCTCGCATCAACTTAAAATTTTTGAGTCATGAGCTTCACATTTAATTGTTTGTATTGACTATAAATTTCTTGAGTACTTCGGTAATCACGGTTACTTAACTTTGTTACTTTCCTTGGTTTCTTTAGGTTGGTCTGCACAGCAAATGCTGTTTTAATGAAACAGATAAATAGGCATAGTAAAAAGAGCAATTCTCCAAGTATACACACAGTGAGAAAAACTACTTTTTCCCATACATCCTTTTTGAAAATCTCCAGGTTCTCCCACCAACTGGAATCAAGTGTAGGAGTTTGTTTTTGAATATTTACACATGCTAATTTTTTTATTTCATTTGAAATGTTTCTAATAACTGCATTCTTTATTTTTAATACTGCCTGGAGCCTGATGACTTTGTTTAACATAGATATTGGGGTCTGAACTTGGCTTTTACAATTTTGAATTTTCTCAATTTCTATTTCACTTTGCTTGTTCTGTTTAGTTTCTCCCAAATCATTATATATAGGAACTCCTAAACTTGATCCAGTTTCTTTGGGTAATAAAAAGAAAATTGGTTTTATCATTCTAGCGGTGCAGCTGCCAGACCAGTCTCCTGACAATTTGGTGTGTGCTGTGGTATCAGAGATCAAACTTAAGGGTTTAGAGCTTCCCTGAAATGTGTTTTCAGTTTCTGTTGGGCATTCCCAACATTTACACAGTTCTTTCATTTTCCAAAAGGGGTTTATATCTTTTTCAGTACACTCATAACATTCATAAACTTCATGGTGAGTACACTTGTCTCTTTCTTTTTTCTCAACAGACTCTAATTTGTTTGGATCTCTTGGGATCCACTGGGTAGCTGAATACTTCACTGCTAAATACTTGTTACAAGCAATTTTTCTTACCATTTTTACCATTTCTTTTCCTTTTACTAGATCTACTGAGCTTGTTTCAGCACCATCACATTCAAAGCACAACCAGGCTTCTCCTATAGGCCACTCTCCTAGGAGTGGCTGCCTAAAAGTGGCAGTATTGTGTGCTATCCAATACACTCTCTTATTTTTCTGATAAAGGATTAATTGGGAGAAGTTAACACAATCAGGGTTAGAACTGATGTGGACTCTCGACAAGGAGCTCACTTCCTCCTCATAGAGGAGTTGGTAGCACTCACTGCATGGCTCTCCTGGGCTTTCCAGAGCACCACCAGCAATTAGAGCCATCATTACTACCCTTTCCGAGAGTCCGGTATGGGTCATCTTGCACAGCCTGTCCACCCGGCCTTGCCTCTTGGGGAATTTTACTGAGAAGAAGCTTCCAAGCTATTTAGAGTCCCTTCTACCCACTTCTCTGGTTAAACCTCTCTTGGTCTGTTCCCTACCAATTTTGGTTTCTCCTAGGGGAGTGCTCTGTAGAGGATTAACCTGGAATCTTTAGAATTAAATTGGGGAACTTAACCAGAATTACTTATTTACAGTCTTAAACTTTTTACCAACATACCAACAAACCAAGTTTACACAGAACCATCTTGAAACATTTTAAGCAATGTTAGAGCTCTGATACCAACTATTTTCCCATACAGTTCAGTCTTTTTGACTCTTCCTTCTGAGAGTCAACTTTAAATCAGAGTATACTCAGGTGAATTAACTTGTGATGTTGTTGAATCCTTATCCAGTGCCCTGTGGTGAGAGTGGTGTGGACTCTGACCCAATGCCAGAGGGAAAAACTGGGAGTCTGGCCTAATGCCAGAAGGAGAATAGGGTGGAGTCCGGTCCAATGCCAGAGGGAGAATGGGGTGGAGTCCGGTCCAATGCCAGAATGCCAGAGGGAAAAAACTGATGTTGAATCCTGGTCCAATGCATGGGGGTGAGAGTGATGTGGGTCCAACCTTTTTCCTTTGGTCTGCATCGTCGAATCAGTAATGAAGACTACCTGAAATGGGCTTTCAAACACAGGCATTAATGGTCTGCTATTTTATGATTCTATCAAAACTCAGTTTCTCTGTTTAATGTTATTGGTTAACTTCTCTTTTTCCATAGCTTGTATGTTTCTCTCATCAACTTTTGCATACTCTGTATTTTGCAAGGAGTTGTATTTCTGTTAGCTATCTTAACTCCCCGAGTGCTTTTATTCTCCTATTTTTCTGTGTATTTAATTCACTGGTTTCCTGTTCTATTTTCAAGATCTTATTTATCTCTTGCTTCTGTTTCTTACTTTCACTTACAGCTTAAATACTACTTTTCTTTCAACCCCTTACACTTAAATTTTTATTTTTTTCTCACACTATTCTTCTACACAATACACTTCCCTCTAAGGAGACGTGGTAAAACTTGTAATGCACAATCTACATTACCTCTATTCTAATTCGTCTATATTCACTCTCTTTTATTTCTCATTCACTTTCACACATTCCTTCACACCCTCAAGACACAAACTGGATCATTAGTCCTAGAAAATCACGGGTCCCTGTAGCCCCCCTCACCTTGGGGTTGGCCCACAGGTCTCAGTATCTCTGGGCCTCTTGGAAGGGCCCTGACTTTGGTTGCCTCTGGTGCACATTCACCTGTGAGGGTGTCTGCGTGTCATTCACGCTCTTACAGCTATGGTTCCCTCACACATCTGGGGAGCCCTAGTCTGGTTTTCAGGTCACACACACACACTTCAGCCACAGCCCCCACCTTCCCGGGAAGTTGAGACTGACTTTGTGACTCACTCTCACACACACAACAAGACAATAAGGTACCTTTATTTTTACATTACTTATTACAAGTTTAGTGTTACTGGCCAGTTTTGGTGCTATTGGATATCCTTTCTGCCTAGCTGTTTTTTGTCTAACTTCAGATGTTTTTTTCACTATACTATACTTCTTAGTACTTTGTTGAGACAGGACTTATTTGCTCCCGTATCTACTCAAAAATTCTAATTCTTTATTTATGTGTCCCACCTCAAAGTTTACCAAGGGGTCTTCTAGATGTTGCATCAGGTCCCCTGAAGTTAAAGCCCCTGACCCTCTAATCGTTACCTTTAAGGATCTTCCCTAAATTATCTTGTTCCCTGGCTATTGCCACATCGAGACTGAGCTTTCTACAAAACCTCCTAACGTGTCCTGCCTCTCCACAATAATAGCAATGTCGTTCTCTCAAAGGGACTTGAGGTCTCTCCATCCCTCTTGTACCTGACAGTACTGGCCTATCCTTGCCTCCTCCTGGTGGTGGACCTGCCCACCCTGCACTTTCTCTAGCTACAGCAACCACGATCTTGGCCTTGGCCTTTGCTTTATCTTTGTCTCGCCTTAAATACACCTTCAATGCCTCTCTTAATAACTCATTTATGTCCTTCTCTTGCCAATCTTCAATTTTGTCCAGTTTTTTCCGTATATCATACCAAGATTTGGTACTACAGTACAGCCCATCTTGAGATGCCAAACTACTAGTTTGAGGGATATCTGGGTTTCCCTGAACTTTCTGCAGATCAGCAGGTGTATTTGGTGATAGTTGTTTACTGGGCAAGGAAGCATTTGTGTCCCAGCTAGGAGGAGGTAAAGGGACAGCAATAGGAGGGGGAGAAGAGCCTGAGTGCATATTAAATGGAGCTGGAGAAGAAGTGGAGAATGAAGCAGGTGGAGTAGGCACTTGTGGTGGTGCAGAAGGAACTGGAGGAGCCAAAGGGGGTGGTGAGGGAGTGGTTACTGGGGGAGATACTGGGTTTATCATAGGGGAAGCTGAAGAGGTAGAAGGAGGAATTTTAGCAGGTGGTAATGAGACGGCAGCTGGGGGAAGAATCGGACCTGCCACTTGAGGTGCTTGAGGAAGAGGATTATAAGGTGGAGGGGCAGAAGGAGGCAAATAATCCAGGGGGTCCCATCTTTTACTAATTCCATCATCCCCTCCTTCATTCCTCTCTTTCTTCTTCTGTACCTTACAAATTCGCACCCCTCATTACCCAATAGCACTCTTTAACTAGCAAGCTACATACAATAATTGCTCAGGATCAGTATCTCCTCGAGCTGTCAGATAATAACTCAGCTGTTGGCACATCCACTTGTCCCACACCAAGGCCATCCTCCTTGCACCTCTAATTCCGGCCAGACTTCTACACAGTAGTGGATCATCTTCACTTTATCTAATCCCTCTCTGGCCTCTATAGAATCCCATTTCTCTAACAGTTCCCCTAAGGGGCTATTGGGAAGTATATTCCTCAGTCTCTTGCTGGTCTTTTTACTATTACACCCTCCCATTTTTCAGGTCTCAACAGAAAAAAATCCCGAAAGTGCTTCTACTGACAGGTAAATTCAAGAAAAATTTATTTGCCTGATGCTCAGGACTTTACACTGAAACAACTGCCTGATCTCTTAATTGCCTAACTTTACCAGTGTCAGGTCTTCATCTATCGGGACTTGAAAACACGAAACCCTGGCGTAAGAAGCCAGTTTGTGCCTGACTCCCCTCTGTCAGGAAAATAACTGCCTGATTTTTAGTTTGCCTAACCTTCCAAATGTTAGGCCTCATATCAGGACTTAAAACCAAACACCAGCCTCCTTTGCTGGGATTTGTGCCAGATCCCTTTGTCAGGACTTAATTTGCCTGCAGAGCTTGTGAGCTTGCCCGAATCCTTCTCTGGACTTGCAATGTGCTTGACTTCCCTCTGTCAGGACATTTTTGTGGTGCATGCCACTCATACAACTATTCCCTCCGCACACCCAGAGGAGGGGCCTCTTTCCCCCTTAGGAGACGACTCACTCATGCTTATTCCACTCACTTCCCCCTGTTCCCGGCCGGCCCCTTCGCAGGAGTCTGGAAACACGGTACTGAGTGTTCCATTCGCGCTCCGAGGGTCTGAGCTGCCGGACCTTGTCTCACTCACACACACACCCGCCCGTCTCCCACTCCCGCCACCGGATTTCTCACCAGTCTGGTACTCCAGTGCTCCTCAGTGTTGCTGGTCCTGAGCCGATCTCTCTGGTCCTGATAGCCAGCTGTCCTGAAGATCCAAGATGGCCAGTCCTGGTGTCCTCTTCGGGTGTGGCTATCCCAGACGAGTGCCCAGCTGAAATAAACAGGGAAGGAGACTTTTTCTCCTTTTAATGCCTTTATTAAAAGTGATCAGCTCAAGATTGGGAAGCTCGATGGGGCTGCAGTCTCTGTCGTCTCTCCTAGGGTGACTCAGAGGAGGAGAAATGCGCAGCTTTGTCTACTAGGAGCAGAGTTGAGGATGCAGTCCTCATGGGAGCCTTGGGCGTGACCCTGGTCTCAACTTTCCACTGCCTTCTGGCTCAGGGTCTTGGTTTAAGATGATTTCTTTGCTCAGGACGAGGGCAACAAAGGTTTTCAGCATCTCTGCAGGCTCAGCATTCTGTTCCTCATGTCCAGGCTTCACTCTAATTTCTTAATTCTCTATTGGCTTGTTGGTTTTGGGGTCTTTTCGATAAGTTTGACACTTCGCATGGCATGCTGGTCCTGAATTTATTTTGCATCTTCTGATGCCCCCCCCACCACGTCTCATCCCTTCCCCTCACTGTCTGGGGAGAAGAGCCATTAACTTAGCCCTAGCCAGGGCTTTTACTGATACAAAAAGAACCATTCAACTCAACGACTTGTGATTATCATAACAAAAAGGTAGCACTTGTCTGACTGGTTTTGTAACCTTTTTCCCACAAAAAAATTGGCAGAATTTTTGTTTATAACACAGCCCATGGAGTGACTTTCTGAGTTTGTCATCTCTTTTGTAGTGGCAAGACGTTTTATTGTTGAGTATTGTTCACTTTTTGTGCTGGTGAATGCTTTGCCTGTTAAATAAACAGGTTTTTTCCACTTTTCTCCATGGAAATCTTTTCCTGATCTGGTTAGGGGCAGGGGCTGCTTTAATCTGCTTTTTAGAGGAAACCCCTTTGGAGGTTTTCTCCCAAATTTGCCCTAAACCAGGACGGGGTGGGAAGAGGGGAGATCCCCAAGTGGCTGGAGTGAGGGGAGGCTTCAGAGGGGGAACCCAAAATCCCCCAGCATCCCTAAGCAGGATCCTGGAGAGGGGGAATCCCAGAACCCATGGGATCCCCAGCAGCCCTGAGACAGGAGGCCACCAGAACCCCAGAGGGATGAGACTGGAAATGGTAATCTCCTGGTGGCTTTTTTGTTATTCATTCTTGATTTTTGGAGGTTTTTATGGACACCAGATGACTTCTAGAGATGGAGTTGGGCGGGAGGAATCCGCAACCCAAGGTATTCACACCTTGTTTTTCCCCAAACCAGGATTTCCCATTCCCAAACCTTGGCTGAAAGAAGGAGGAGGCTGCAAGGAAGAGGAAGATGTCCCGGGAAACCCAGGCATGTGCGGAGGAAGTCAGTGCCCCTTTTTCCCTTACTCCTGCTCCATCTCCCAGCCCAGCACTGCCCTTGGCTGCAGGAGAACCTCACTGCCAACCCCGTCCTGCTGGGGATGCACTGGGGGGATCTCCTTCCCCTTCCCTCTGGCACTGAGGCAAATCCCATCCTCTCCTTGTCTTTCCTCCTCCAGACAAGGAGCTTAGGATGGAGACCAGGGAGGACAATTCCCCGTGGCAGAACACTGTGGAAGAGGCTGTTTTGAGCAGCTCCACAGTTCAGGAACCCAATGGGGAGAAAAAGCCCCGGAGATCCCGCAGGAGGATTTCTGGAGGGTCTCCAAACACAGCCCAGGGTGCTCTAAGGAGGAAAGACCCACCCTGTGCCAGGAAGGTGGCTGGAGATCCAGCCAGAGCTCAGAGCAGCTTCATGACAGTGAGAGGCCCTATAAGTGCTTGGAGTGTGGGAAGAGCTTCAGGAAGAGATTCAACCTGATCTGCCACCAGAGGATCCACACTGGGGAATGGCCCTATGAGTGCTTAGAATGTGGGATGAGCTTCAGCCACAGGTCCGACCTGGTTGTCCACCTAAAGTTCCATACCAGGGATAGGCCCTACAATTGTCCCAAGTGCCAGAAGAGGTTTCACACCAGCACCCATCTCCTTGTAATAAACGAATTCACACAGAGGAGAGGCCCTTCTGCTGCCCCGACTGCGGGATGGGCTTCAAGCGCAAATCCACCTCGTCACCCACCGGCGCATCCACACTGGGGAGAGGCACTACAAGTGTCCCCAGTGTGGGAAGAGGCTTCTCAGACTGGTCATTCTTTACCTGGCACCAACAGAGGCACCATTAAGGGAAGCCCTGTGAGAGCCCCGACTGCAGGAAGAGCTTCATGCACTGCTCCATCTCCATCCTCATCAGAGGACCCACATTGGTCAGAGCCCTGGTGACCCACCTTCCCTTTGATACACAGTGGAAGTGGCTGGTGTTCCTTTTATTTTGCCTCTCATTATCTTATGATTTATCTTCCTTCTTTCAAAACACAGAAAATTGGGGTAAAAATCAACAAATTCATCAAAGGCATCTAAAGCCTCATATTTTACTTGTGTTTTGGGGAAATATTGGATTCCTGGAGAAATCTGGGAGGATGTGGAGATGGGTTGGGGGATATTCGGTTCAGTTGTCTTTCTTTCTTGGCACTCCAAAAAAAAGAGAGGGACTGACCTGTTCACTCAAAACTGCTGAATCCCACTGAAAACTACTCAATCCCACCCCAAAATTATGCAATTCCACAGACCTTCAGGGTGAGATGGGGTTGAAAGTAGATTTGGCGAAGTGCGATGCAAATCAGGAGGGGTGAGATGAGCATTGGGTGGGGCAGGATGGGTGAGATGGGGTTTGGGAGGTGGGAAATGGGGGAAGTACAGCTTGGGAATGGGGTCATGATGTCCAGGAGGGGTGGGATGTGTTGAGGTTTGGATTAGGACTGGGGAGGTGGGCTGGGGTCTGGAATGAGACAGTCAAAGTTTGGGGATGAAGAAGAGAGGGGGAGCCCATTATTGAGTGAGTGTTTGTGTATTCCACATTCCTGAAGAGATATTGAGGTATCTCACATTTCTGAGGCAGTTTTGGGGCACTCCCCAGCTCTTTAGGGGTTCCTGGGAATGGCTCTATGGAGCCCCATTTCCAGGGGTTATTGTCTTGGGCATGAGCTCAGAGCTGTAGCCAGAGTCCGTTGCCTCAGTGCTGGAGAGCAGAGAAATGATGAACGGCCCCAGACATCTCCAGTGTGTGTTTGGGGCAGGGAGAGTTCTGCATAGGTGGGGTGGTCACTGCCCCACCCCAGCCACTGCAGCCTCTGGTGCAGCCCCAAAGTGGCTGCCAAGCCCCTGGCACCCCAAAAGTCACCCTCAGGAGTCACCCACCTGAAAGAGGGACCAGAGCAGGTCAGGCTGTGACACGGGTGTGACACTGACACATCCCACGGCCCTGGAGCTCACAGCAACTGAGATCCAAGACTGACTGTGGATCTCTCTCTCCCTCTCTCTCTTCTTCTGACTTCCTCTTCTCGAAATCTGCATAACTTGAAGTTGGACAGATTAGAGTTTGCTCAGTCAGTGCTTTGTCAAGTGATTTACTGTAATTCAATGCTGTTTCAGATCTCCCAAATACCTCATTCTCTGAAGTTTGCAACTAAAAGTTTGTTCTCCACCCTCCTGAGAAGTTTGTTGTTTTCTCCCTCTGGCCATGTGTCCTGCAGGCTGTGCCCCCTGTGCGTGCTGCTCCTCTGCCCTGGCCGGCTGCACTTGCCCATCTTACTGTGCCCCAGCATTTCTCACCCAGCGTTTCTGTGCCCTCCCTGGGCTCCCTACACCCAGCGCTGCCAGCTCCTGGCACACACAGCCAGGGCAGGAGCCCACCCTCTGGACTGGGGGGTCTGGGGCAGGGACTCTGGAGCAGGGCGGGGGCTGCGATGGCTTCTGAGCTCAGAAGCTGCTCCTGGCATGGTTCCATGGAGACCGAGCACAGCAACGCTGCTGAGCATTGTCCCTGCTGAGGGTCACACACTGCCGGGCCACATTCCCTGTCTGCAGGATTCGTGCCAGACCCAAGCACTGCACTGATGGCTCCAGCACTGCTTTCCAACAAAAACAGAGGAAGGCAAGCTGTGTGCAGATCATGGTATTTTAGAGTGTCTAAAACTCACTAAGTCATTGATATTAGAGGTGAGATCCATTTGAAATTAATGGCATGGAGAAGTAGTGCAAGATGGAAAAGGGGAGCTTAGAAATAAATTGAAGAAAACATTTCAAATTGTTTCTTTCCATTTTCATTTCACTTTTGGAAAGCTGGTTGAGTTTTCCAGGAATCTTCTTTGTAATCCTGTCTGCTCTTTTCAAAAACATTTCCTGGAGAATGAGGTCGAGCTCCTGTCACAAGATGTGCCACCAACTGCAGCTTCTCTTGGCTTTCCACACTGTGAGTGCAGCAGGACTCCTGCAGCAAAGCAGGACAAAGGTTTGGAGAACTTGACAACTTGTCCTTTCTTTTGCTGGTGGACTGGGCAGTTGTGCCATTGGTGAGGTTTTCATTGTTACTGTTCCAGGCTAAGAAAACAGGAGGTGGTACCAGGAAGTGTTAGGGAGTACAAGCCTAGCTGAATGCAGAGAAAGAATCTCCAGAGCCTGCAGCCACAAGTGGAGAGTTGTGTGATGATCATTCCTGTTTTGCGGAGAAAAGAAGAAACCTCAAAACTTTTACAAAGTTGTAAAGCCCGGTATGCCTTTATTACGACGCGCGCCGGACGCAAGCCCCCCCAAAAGGACATGTGTACCTCTGAAGACCTCTGGTCTTCTTTTATCCCCTTTCCAAATGCATATGCATACAGTTTCACAATAAGTTCATACATATTCATTCCGCGTGACATTTAGCACCAGTTCTTCTTTATCAAAGGAATTTCTAGGTCGGGGCAGATTGACCTTGTGGTCATTTCTCTTTTTCTTTCTCTGTCTCCTTGTTGTCTCTGGAATGCGGCTTTTCCTTCAGCTTTGGCCCCACAGACCCCTCACCTCTTCCAGACACTTCACCTAATTCAGAATGGATCCCCACTCCGTCTCATTCCCCCCTTTCCTAGGAAATAAGTAAATTCTTTTACTTAAGGAAAACCTCCACGACAATAAGTGTCTTTTAACACTTCACCATGTACGTTTGACAAAGAGGTTAGTACAGCTATTCGTTGTAGCATTCTACAGTTCCAAATTAACAATGTAATAGATAATCCTAAATTTATCCCAACTAATATTAGTAAAACTACAATGGGGTGGCACAACTTATTAAAGATTCCATTCACAGTTGGTGACCACCCAAAGATCACATCTCACCAGTGACGATCCATATTTTGTTTTATTCTTTGTAGAACTCTGGTTATCTCCTTTGTATCATGTTGGACAGTAATTAAGGTTTTCTTTCCACTTTCTTGGATTTCTTTCAAGACTTCCAGTAGGTCTTGGTGCTTAATTAATTGTTTCACTAATGTAACGTTCATCCCAATAGGGGTAGGTGGTAGTCTGTGATACATTGTGTAATTGGCCTTAATCAGCTGGTGGGATGTTACTGGTACCAAATATGAAAAATCACACCCAATAATCTTAACAAAATTACAAATACAGAAATTAGAATGGTTTCTACTAGACAGAATAACATCATTGCTATCAATTTGTACAGCAGCACAAGCAGTTCTCAAGCATACACATCCCTTTCCAGTATATATGAGCACAGTTTTCTGGTCAGTGACTGGATGAATTTCAAAGTGGCAAATACTCTGTTCAGTGTCCAAACACACATCTTGGGCATTACGTATGGTAAGCACAAAGGCAGTGGCCATATTAGAAACAGGATCATAGGTGAAATTCACCATAGTCCACCAGGATTGAAACTTCCTTTTAAAATCAATTGCATTATCCCACACAATCTTCCGAATTTCAACTGGAAAATTACCTTCACTCCCTTCCCGTATGATCAGAACTGCTGTTGCCTGCACCCATAACTTTGCTTGTATACAACTGAAAGCTAAAGACACATTATCTTGAACTGTACTAAGTGCTTCTACTATTAGCTTGTGGTCTTGGTCCCTGGCCGTTGCCCACTTTGACAGTACTTTTGAAATCTGTCACTGGCTAGTTCCTAATGCCAATAGAGATGCCTGTAAGGGTTGCTTCAACTTTGTTAGGCTACCTGCTGCAGTGGCCAGTTTATTCATCAGTATTTCTAAATCAATTCCATTTAAAACTCCTAATCTTGTCCCCAGTATGCCAGCTAGATGTTTGTTATGGGGAACAGGAACTGCTTTCTGTCCATGACCATCCCTCCCTGCCAGAGGGATGTGCTGGGCTCACACTGCAAATTCAGACACACTTCACAAGTGTATCTGACAGAGGTTTAGGTCATACTTGAGGCAGATGTTTGTTCTGAAATGTAGAGACCTCAGGGAATCTAACCTCTCCTCCCCCCTCCAAAGCACCTGATTTCCCAGATGTGTGGCAAGCAGGAATGTCTCTCCTGGTCTACAAAACCTCACCCACCTTGCCCCTAGCTTCAGGTCCAAGCCTCAAGTAAATAATGAAGGGGAAATCTGAGAGAAGAGCCTAAATTCATTGCGGTGCCTCAGAAGAAACTGGGATCAGGTTTCTGCTGCTTGAAACACCCAGCACAAAAGTGATGCTCAAAATCCTACAGCCTGCTGCTGAGCTCTGAGGGGGGTTGTCTCTCTGAGGGGGGTACCTCTTTTAAGCAGAATCCAAGTGCCTCAGACTGGGACAATCACTGATCCAAATCTCAGTAGGAAAAGGGATAGCTATAAATAAAGAAAATCACCTTCCTTGCTTGGGTTAATTCACCACCTGCAGTTCAGCACTCTTTACCAGCCATTGCCTGAGTGTTCAGCCAACCAGCTTGGAAAATGACCTAAGGAAACTGATTTCCTGGTGTTCCTGGTTTTAGGCACCAGGAGAGCTGGCTCCTTCCTTTCTCGTTCTGCTCCTGAGATATGCCTGTTTTTGTAACCATGTTGTCCAGCCCTCAAAGGAAGTTTTTAGGAAGGAGGAGCAGGCTGGTTGGATTTTTGAGATGTTAATTTGCATTATCAACTCCACACAGTTGAGAGACCATTCTGGATTGAATAATAGCTGTTGTTCACTCACATTCTTTACTACGTAGAGGCCTATTTCATACACTTTAGGTTCAAGTTTGGGTAGAGTCTGAACTAGTATGGGTTGTATAAGGCCCTGCTGTGGTAAAAGGTGAAGTGTCCACTTTGAATTCAAATGAAAGTCTGATAGTAATTCGAGCTCAAAGGCAGGTCACTTCTACAGGCTGTATCAAGGTGAAATTACACTAACAGTCTGATTCACTTAGGCTATCACAGACTTCCTGGTGTTCATATACACCAGGGGAGGTTCAGACACTAATTACATCTGGTCTCTCATAAGCCATCCGATTGATGACCCAGCACTTTACTTTGATTTCTTCTCCTCTGATTCCTTGAAGAGTCCACAGTTCCTGTTCCTGCTATTCTTGCTCCTCACATACCTGATTCTCGTGGATTGCTACAGTAGATATGTTTAAATATTTTATCTAAGAAGGTTTTCCCATGGATCCAGTATACTGATTAAATGCCAGGGACCAAGGCCATTCAGCATTGCTTTGGGTAGAGGTACTCTCTAGTTCTAAAACTTCAGTTATAATTACATACAAAACAATTCTGTAAACTAAAGTATGAGCTACTCCCGACCGCAATATACTCATTTTTCCCGAGTCAGTTTTAATCTCAGTTCATTGTCTCCTGGTGTCACTCCTTAAGGGGTTTCTGGGCCTTCTTCACCCGAGAGTGATGGATCCAGGCATTCTGCTCCTTGATTTTGATTGCAGTGAAGGTGGCGAGAAGTACTTGCAGTGGTCTCTCCCATTGTGGTTCCAAAGTTTTCTCTGTAAGAGACTTAACACATACATCATCCCCAGGCTATCTAACTCCCTGCTCCGAGTTCCAGCCACATGTTTCTCAATTACTCTGAGCTGTTTGCTTAATGCCACCATGTAGGTGGACATTCTGGACATTCCCTTTGTATTCTATATGGTCTTCTATAAGGCATTCCAAAAGGATTCAGCATTCCTTTAGCTCAAGGTTTAGTTTGAATTTGCAATAGTGCTAGTGGAAGAGCTTGGGCTAGGGTAGATTAACTTCTTGCCCCAGTCTTATGATTTGCTGCTTAATCAAATGATTCATCCTCTCCACCTGGCCGCTTGATTGAGGGCGGTATGGGTTGTGAAGTTCCTGATCTATGCCCAGATGGCTACTAATCTGTTGCACTATTTTGGAAATGAAATGTGATTCTTTATCTGAGGATATTGTGGCTGAAACTCTGAAGCATGGTATTATTTCTTGTAAAACTAATCTGGTCACCTCTTGAGCTTTGACAGTTCTGGCAGGGAATGTTTCTGGCCTGAAAATGTATCTATCAATACCAGTAAATACTCATATCCCCCTTTCCTTGGGAGTTCTGAAAAGTTAATTTGCCACTGCTGTACAGGCCCATGGCCTCTCCCAGTCTGACCGAGTTTCAGCCAGGGGGTATTTTTGGGGTTAGTCTGGAGGCAAAGATCACACTGTCGGGTCACCTGAGTAATAGTGGCATATAAATTCCTAGCAACAATTTTTTCAATCAGGTATGTGTATAGGGCATTTATTCCCCAGTGCGTTTTCTGGTGTTCTTCCCTTACTAGTGACCACAATAAATGGGAAGGGATTACCAGTTTCTTTTCAATGGTAGCCCACCCTTCATGGTTATACATCTCTTTTTGATCTTCAATTAATTTCCTATCTCTCTTGTTATTTTCTGGCTTACCTTCAAGGGAGATTTGTCCATCTGGAATAAGGACTCCTTCAGTAGCTACCTCACCTTTTGCTGCTTCTTTTGCGTCTCTATCCGCCAGCTCATTTCCTTCTTCCAATTCTGAGCTCACTTTTTGGTGTGCCTTAATGTGCATAATTGCTACCTTTTCAGGCAGCTGTATGGCTTCCAGCAGCTGGATTATCTCTTGTGCATATTTGATGTTCTTTCCCTATGAGGTCAGCAGTCCCCTCTCCTTCCAGATGGCCCCATGTGCATGTACAACTCCATACGCGTACCTCGAGTCTGTGTAGATGATTATTCTCCTCCCTTTTGCCCTTTCCAGGGCACGGGTCAGGGCAATTATCTCAGCCTTCTGCGCAGAGGTCCCTGTTGGTAAGGGTCCAGACTCGATTACCTCTCTGCAGGTGGTCACTGCATACCCAGCATGTCGCTTCCCATTGGCAACATAGCTGCTCCCATCAGTGAACCAGGTCTCTGCATCATCCAAAGGAGTGTCCTTTAAGTCTGGGCGGCTAGAGTAGGTAGCTTCAATGGTCTCCAGGCAATCATGGTGTACTGCTTCTCCTTGATTTCCGCTGAGAAAGGAAGCTGGGTTGACAATATTAGTCACCACGATCTCTACAGCATCTTGCTCTACCATGATGGCCTGGTATTTCAGAAACCTCTGTGGTGAAAGCCAGTGGCCACCCTTTACTTCCAGTACTGCGGACACTGTGTGGGACACTAGCACAGTCAATTTTTGTCCCAGGGTAAACTTGCGTGCCTCTTGAATATTCAGCACAACTGCTGCTACAGCTCTGAGGCAACCTGGCCATCCTTTGGCAGTTGCATCTAGCTGCTTAGAGAGGTAAGCAACTGCCCTCCGGTATGGACCCAAGTCCTGAGCCAGTATTCCCATGGCAATTCCCTGTTTCTCATGGGAAAATAGGAAGAATAGTTTACTCACATCTGGAAGTCCCAAAGCTGGAGCTGACATGAGAGCATCCTTTATCTGGTGAAAGGCCCGTGTGGCTTCTTTTGTCCACTGGAGATCTCTGCTTCCATCGGCAATAAGAGCGTAGAGGGGTCTGACAAGCAGTCCATAATTATAAACTCACAGCCGGCACCATCCTGCCATGCCTAAGAAGGTTCAGAGCTTTTTTCTTGTCTGGGTTTTGGGGTTTGGCATATGGCCTCCTTGTGAGCCTGCCCTAAAGTCCGTTGCCCAGCACTCACCTCGTACCCCAGGTAGATAACTTTCTGTTTCACTACCTGTGCCTTTTTCTTTGATACTCTGTATCCTTGGAGTCCTAGGAAATTCAAAAGGCTTACTGTCCAGGCCACACATGGTTCCCTCATCCGAGTGGCCACTAGAAGGTCATCCACATACTGCAAAAGCCTCCCTCCTTCCTGTGGAGCTTCCCAGGACTCCAGATCCTTTGCAAGTTGCTCCCCGAACACAGTGGGGGAATTTTTCCAGCCTTGGGGTAGTCTGGTCCATGTGAGCTGGGTTTTGTGCCCACTTTTAGGGCTTTCCCATTCGAATGTAAAGATTTTCTGGCTGGCTTCATGGATGGGGAGGCAAAAGAAGGCATCCTTTAGATCTAAAACAGTAAACCAGGTTAGCTCAGGTGTTAGGCAAGTTAATAAAGTGTATGGATTGGCTACCACCGGATACAGATCTTCTGTTATTTTATTGACAGCCCTCAAATCCTGTACTATCCGGTATGACCCATCAGATTTCCGAACAGGTAAAATGGGAGTATTGAAATCAGATTGGCATTCTTTCAGTAATCCTAACCTCAGAAAATTTTCGATTATTGGGCTGATTCCTTCCCTATCCTCTTTCTTTAGGGGGTACTGCTTGATTCTCACTGGTTGCGCTCCCTCCTTGAGTTTGATTACTATGGGGGAAGCATTTTTCACCCTCCCTGGCACATCAGAGGCCCACACCCCAGGAAATACCTGACCTAGTATTTCTTCATCAATTTCTTCCTTAATGCCAATAGCTGTCAGGGTTAAACTTAATACCTCTATGTACTTTTGATCATTCACCTCCCGAGTAATTTCCCCATTTTTGAATGTAATGATTGCTTGTAATTGTTCCAATAAATCTCTCCCTAAAAGTGCCCTTGGTGAATTAGGCATGTACAAGAATTTATGGACACCCCATTGTTTTCCCAATTTATACCTCAAAGGTTTACAAAAATATGCCCTTTCAGACTGGCCAGTTGCCCCCTGCACTACAACATAATCATTTTTCACAGGTACTAAAGCTTTATTTAAAATTGAATATGTAGCTCCCGTGTCAACGAAAAATTCCACCCTTTTCCCTTCTTCCCCCAGCCTCATTGTTATAACCAGTGGATCCGCTGGGGCAGAATCCCCTGGTCCTCCTCAGTTGTTTTGTACGTGTGCAGCCATCTGTTGGTCACTGCTTCTTCGTTCTGGGCATTGGCCTCTCCAGTGACCAATTCTTTTGCAGATTGCACAGTGATTCCTGCCCAGCCGAGGTGGTCCTTGTCTCGGCAGTCCCTGGTTGTATTTCCTCTGCCTTTCCTCCTGTACCACTGCCACCAACCTTTTCATTCCTTGTTTATATCCTTCCCCCCGGTTACTAAATACCCTCCAGGCTTCCTCTAACAAGGCTTCAAGATTCCTCCCATCTGGTCCCCAAATTTTCTGAAGTTTACGCCTGATATCTTCAGCAGACTGCCCCAAAAATGAATTAACTAGTTGATTTGTCCCTATCTCAGACTCTGGATCTAATGATGTATGACGATGCATAGTATCCCTTAAACGCTCTAGAAATTCAGATGGAGTCTCAGAAGGCCCCTGCTTAAGGGAATATAAGGCAGACCAGTATATGGTTTTTGGAATAGCTCTTTCTACCCCTGTTGCTATCCAGTCTTGATACTCTGATAATTTCTTTACCTCTGCTGACACATTAGGATCCCATTCTGGGTCTTGGAGGGGTAAATGTTCTTTTACATCTAGCTCTGTGGCCTTACAGTAATCCTCTGTCAAATTCCCTGCTGTCTTTAAGATCAGCTGTTTCTCTGTTTCAGTGAAGGCATCTAGTAGTAGCTGGATGTCAGCCCAGTCTGGATTGTGTTGTTTGATAACATATCATAGGCGTTTGGCAGTGAGTATCGGGTCAACACAATAATTCCTTGCAATCCTTTCCCATGCTTCTAAATCAAGGGTGGTAAATGGCACTTTAATCATTAATTTGGCCCCTTCTGGTCCCACTGCCTGTCGCAGAGGGGCCTGTAGCACTACTTGCCTCCTAGTTCTAGATGCAACTGGACTCCCATGGGTGGGGTGGGTTCTAGTAGATGTGCCTTCCCCACCTGAGTCCTCCTCCTTTTTGGGGAAGTTCCCTTCCCCCTCATCCTCAGTTTCAGCATCAACCTCCCTAACCCCCCCCCTTTGGGGAGGAGCTTTCACCCACTCAAATGTGTCCTGTTCTTGCTCCTCAGAACGATAGACCTTATCTGATCTCATACACCGTTGTCCTATACTGCATGCTGAACAACAGCGTTTGATTTGCCCTCTCTTTGCCTTGTTATCTTTTTCAAGGGCCAAGACCAGTGGGTCTGAGGGTGATTTAATCCCACAGTCCCTTTGCCATTCTTGGTGATTTCTTAAAACAAAAAACATATCAGCATACGAGACCTCATCCCATTTACCTTCCCGTCTTAAAAACATTAGCTGCAGTAAGGTATTATAATCTAGGGTTCCAGTGGGTGGCCACCTTGCTTCCTCCTCTAACCTGTATAAGGGCCACCAGCGTGTGCAATATTGGATTAGATCTTTTTTCTTCTCAGAGCCCCCTCCGGCTAGTGACTTCCTTCCAGTGGGCCAAGATGCACCCTAAGGGGCTGGCCTGTGGAACTTCCTTGCTCTGGTTAGTTCCCATTATTTCCTTCTTGCCCTATCTCGCTTCCACCCAAACTTCTTTTCACAGGACTTCACAGTAGCTTCCCAGTCCTCCTCCCACATACTCCAAGTGGCAGGTATCAGATGTGATTTCCCACACACAAGCTTTAAGATCTTAGCTTGATCTGAATCAGCTTGATCAGAAACCTCTAATCTACAGTTGGGGCACATGCCCTGTCGCTTGTTAGAACAGCAGAACCAGCGTTTCTCACAAACTACACACTGAAATAATACCCACGCAGCGTGCCAGCCTCTTGATGCACCAAAGGCTACTCAAAATTTCCCACAAAGGCGAGCTATTCCATTTATTACAGGGAGCTCTAAATCCTCTACGGCAAACTGTTCCCAGTCCAGACTTACTAGAGTGCCAGCTGAAGTCCGGTAGAGCCCCTCTAAATGAACTCGTTCGTCTCCTCTATCTATGCAATAATTCACCGGATTCACAAATTCCCAAGGGTCGAGTCCAAACCACTGGGGCAGAGGAACCCCTCGGGTTCGTCTAGCCACGGTGAAAGCATGCACAACCTACACCACAATTTACCACCTTTACTCAATAAATGTCCTCACCCACACTTTTCTGCAGTTTACTCTATTTTCTCTGTCAGGCGCTCCCCGCCCCCACAGCCTGTCCTGGCCGGTGTTTACTCAGCCTCTCCAGCAGCAGGTAGGAACTCCCCCCCCCCCGCACAGTAGAGCACTATGGATCTACTCTCTTTTATACACCATACACTTTATACACTTGCACGATTACAAATACAGCGCACTGATCGCACAATGCAACATACAGCAACACAGTGTCCGGACACCACTCACACACACAAACAAAGAAAACACACGCGGGTTCAGCTCTGCCCTATCAGAACAATGAACCCCAATACACGCATACACGGGTTCACCCAGCTCACCCCCAGAGCCACTAGCGGTCCCGCTCTATCAGAACGATGAACCCCGTCTCTAATACAGCTGCTCTATCAGCTGAACCCAGACGTCTCTGGGTGGTTTACTCCCTTGCTCTCCTTTCCCCCTCCGGGGCCCCTCAGTACATACCGTATCTTCCTCCGCAGGCCAGCAGGTCCTTGTCTATCCTTGCAGGTGGCAAATCGAGACGAGCGGAGCCTCCTCCAGGAAAATCCTGGGGCGCACCTAGGAGTCTGTTGGTTCCCCCCCTGCCCCTGCAGGGACAGAGACGGAGACGGAAGGTATCGCCTTCTCCTGCCTGGCTCGCCAAGAATGCTTTGCGGAGAAAAGAAGAAACCTCACAACTTTATAAAAGTTGTAAAGCCCAGTATGCTTTTATTACTACGCGCGCCGGACACAAGCCTCCCCAAAAAGGCATGCGTACCCCTGAAGACTTCAGGTCTCCTTTTATCCCCCTTCCAAATACATATGCATACAGTTTCACAATAGGTTCATATATATTCATTCTGCGTGACATTTAGCACCAGTTCTTCTTTATCAAAGGAATTCCTACGTCGGGGGCAAATTGACCTTGTGGTCATTTCTGTTTTTCTTTCTCTGTCTCCTTGTTGTCTCTGGAATGCGGCTTTTCCTTCAGCTTTGGCTTCACAGACTTTTCACCTCTCTTAGACGCTTCACCTAATTCAGAATGGATCTTTACTCTGTCTCAGATGGAGGAGGTGGCTGCAAGGAAAAGGAACATGCCCCAGGAACCCCAGGAAGGTGAGGAGGAAGCCAGTGCCCCTTTCCCTCTCTCTCCTGCTCCATCTCCCAGCCCAGCACAGCCCCTGGCTGCAGGACAACCCCGTCCTGATGGGGATGCACTGGGGGGATCTCCTTACCCTTCCCTCTGGCACGGAGGCAAATCCCATCTTCCCCTTTGTCCTTCCTCCCTGTGAGACTCTGTCAGAATTTTACCTCATCTGCCTCACGATTGTCCTTGGGAGACCGACCACTGAAGAGAAGACCCCCCTCCTGTCTAGAATCTGGCTCTGAAGGAGAAAAGTCACACACCATGGGCCCTGAGACCTGAAACCTCAGTGTTAAGCTATTGTTTTCACAAGTGTGTTTGCTGATCAGCCACCAGAGGATCCACACTGGGGAACGGCCCTATGGGTGCTTGGAATGTGGGATGAGTTTCAGCCACAGGTCCGATGTAGTCGTCCACCAGAGGTTCCACACCGGGGAGAGGCCCTACAAGTGTCCCCAGTGTCAGAAGAGGTTTCACACCAGCACCCACCTCCTTGTACATAAACAAATTCACACAGAGGAGAGGCCCTTCTGCTGCCCCAACTGCGGGATGGGCTTCAGGCACACCTCCACCCTCATCACCCACCAGCACATCCATACGGGGGAGAGGTCCTACGAGTGTCCCCAGTGTGGGAAGAGCTTCTCAGACCGGTCATTCTTTACCTGACACCAACGGAAGCACTGGTAATGGAAGTCCTGCAAATGCCCCGACTGCAGGAAGAGATTCATGTGCTGCTCCAACTCCATCCTCATCAGAGGACCCACAATGGTCAGAGCCCTGGTGACCCACATTCCCTTTTATACAGTCAGAAGTGGCTGGTGTTCCTTTTATTTTGCCTTTAATTATCTTTGATTTATCTTCCTCCCATCAAAACACAGAAAGTTGGGGTAAAAATCAACAAATTCATCAAAGGCATTTAAAGCCTCACATTTTACTTGTGTTTTGGGGAAATATTGGATTCTGGGAGAAATCTGGGAGGATATAGCGGGGGCGTTTGGGGTATTTGGTTTAAGTGTCTTTATTTCTTGGCACTCCAAAAGACGAGAGGGATTGATCTGTCAGCTCAAAACTGCTCAATACCACTGAAAACTACTCAATCCCATCCTAGAATTCCTTGATTCCACAGCCCCTCAGGGTGGAATGGTGTTGGAAGGGGATTGGGTGAAGTGGGCTTCAAATCAGGAGGGGTGAGATGGGCATTAGGTGGGGCAGGATGGGTGGGATGGGGTTTGGGAGGTGGGAAATGGGGGAAGTACTGCTTGAGAAGGGGGTCTTGATGTCCAGGAGGAGTGGGATGGGTTGGGGTTGGTATTGGGATTGGGGAGGTGGGCTGGGGTCTGGAATGAGACAGTCAAAGTTTGGGGATGATGAAGAGAGGGCGAACCTTCAGGTTACTGCATGAGTTTTTGAATAATCCACATTCCTGAAGAGATATTGAGGTATCTCACATTTCTGAGGCAGTTTTGGGGCACTCCCCAGCTCTTGGGGGCATTCCTGAGAGCAGCTCCATGGACCCCCATTGCCAGAGGTGGTTGCCTTGGGCATGAGCTCAGAGCTGTAGCCAGAGTCCATTGCCTCAGTGCTGGAGAGCAGAGAAATGATGAACAGCCCCAGACATCTCCAGTGTGTGTTTGGGGCAGGGAGAGTTCTGCATAGGTGGGGTGGTCACTGCCCCACCCCAGCCACTGCAGCCTCTGGTGCAGCCCCAAAGTGGCTGCCAAGCCCCTGGCACCCCAAAAGTCACCCTCAGGAGTCACCCACCTGAAAGAGGGACCAGAGCAGGTCAGGCTGTGACACGGGTGTGACACTGACACATCCCATGGCCCTGGAGCTCACAGCAACTGAGATCCAAGACTGACTGTGGATCTCTCTCTCCCTCTCTCTCTTCTTCTGACTTCCTCTTCTCGAAATCTGCATAACTTGAAGTTGGACAGGTTAGAGTTTGCTCAGTCAGTGCTTTGTCAAGTGATTTACTGTAATTCAATGCTGTTTCAGATTTCCCAAATACCTCATTCTCTGAAGTTTGCAACTAAAAGTTTGTTCTCCACCCTCCTGAGAAGTTTGTTGTTTTCTCCCTCTGGCCATGTGTCCTGCAGGCTGTGCCCCCTGTGCATGCTGCTCCTCTGCCCTGGCCGGCTGCATTCACCCATCTAGCTGTGCCCCAGCATTTCTCACCAAGCGTTTCTGTGCCCTCCCTGGGCTCCCCTCACCCAGCGCTGCCGGCTCCTGGCACACAGAGGCAGGAAGAGAGCCAGGGCAGGAGCCCACCCTGCCAAAGGGCTCTGAGACTGGGGGGGCTGTGATGGTTTCTGAGCTCAGCAGCTGCTCCTGGCATGGTTCCATGGAGACCGAGCACAGCAACGCTGCTGAGCATCGTCCCTGCTGAGGGTCACACACTGCCGGGGCACATTCCCTGCCTGCAGGATTGCTGAGCATTGTCCCTGCTGAGGGTCACACACTGCCGGGCCACATTCCCTGTCTGCAGGATTCGTGCCAGACCCAAGCACTGCACTGATGGCTCCAGCATTGCTTTCCAACAGAACCAGGGGAAGGCAAACTGTGTGCAGCTCATGGTATTTTAGGGTGTCTAAAACTCGCTACGTCATTGATCTTAGAGGTGAGATCCATTTGGAACTCATGGCATGGAGAAGTAGTGTAAGATGAAAAAGGGGAGCATAGAAATAAAGAGCGGAAAACATTTCAGATGGTTTCTTTCCATTTTTATTTCACTTTCACAAGCTGATTCAGTTTTACAGGAATGTTCTCTGTGACCCTGTCTGCTTGTAGGATCTCAGCATATCAGGACTGATGTGCCGAGTCACCGAGACCACCCTTGGGGGGCTCGGAGGTCCTGGAATGTTGCCAGAAGCGTCTGGTGGCTGGACTTTGATCCTGCACAGGAGACGACACCTGTATGAGGATGGGAGGATCTCACTGGGATAAATGGTGAAGGGATGGGTTAATTAGAGTGTGAAACACAGGTTTTAGAATTTCGGTACAGGGGGATCTAAAGAAGTAAGATGGAGGAATTGGGGCGTGTCCTGTCCTTCTTCTTCTTCTTCTTGGCCTCCATCTTCTGTGGTGGTGGTGGCACTTTGGGATTGGTTCTTACTAGAGGTGCACTTGTCAATAAGGGTGAAAGGTATTGGGGAAAATAGGTAAATATCTTATACGTAGTTTTGGGTATAAAGACAAGTGACCGCCCCAGGGGCTCTCAGTGTGCTCATGGCTGGCGTGCTGTGCAGACCTCTGTCGGGCCGAGAGAAAATCTTGTAGATAAAAAACTAATAAACACTGAAGACCGAGAAGAAACCTGAAGACTCTTTTTGTCCTTTGGAGCGCGGGCTGTCCAAGGCCATCCCGAGTCTTTCCAGGCCATAAAAACAGCCGAGAACGGGACAAGTGGCGTCCGCTGTGTGGGCTACTCCCACCAAGCGGGGGGATATTAGCCCTGAAGAGCAGAGAAGGCAGCTCCGGACTTGGACGAATTCCCAGGAGAGCACTGATAACTCCTGGGGAGAGAAGCCAGAAGAAAAAAAAAAAAAAAACAGACAGGAGAGTCTGAAGAAGACAGCAGTCACTGAGAATTACATCTCTCAGATTCTGCCGAAGAAAGTTCGTAGCAGAGGAACCCCGATCGGAACCAGAAAGGCGCCTCTGCATCCATCTCCTGTGACCTGCTGGACGGAGATCGGGAGCCTTCGGACCGCTCTGACGACAGAGATTTGGTGAGAAGGTCAAAAATAAGAACATGGGGGGCACACTCTCCCAGGAACAGCTGGGAATTTTGTCCGCCTTACAAGGCGTGGCTGAGTCATATACAGTTGGGATCTCAAAGAAGGAGCTGAAACAGCTTTTATTGTGGGTGAGACTTAATTACCCATTTTCAGAGACACGTCTGCTATTCTAAGTAGGTTTTTGGCAGGAAATTAATAGGCACTTATATCTCTTAGCCACAAAAAAAGATGAGACAGAGTTAAAGTTGCTGTCGGCTGCAAGAATAATGTTAGAAGGCATTTCTGTGCAGTCAAAAAGACTGGAAAGGCAACAAGAAATTGCGGGACCCTTAGAAGAAGGGGTGAGTGTAGAAGCCCATCCGAAAATCCTTCATTTTTTGCCTCACGATTGTCATGAGAAAAGACTGCCGAAGGGTTAAAACTGCTGAGCCAGTTGGGAAAGAAAGTCTCCTCCTTATCTAGTGTGTTCACAAGTGATGTTTGCAGAACACGCCATGATGTACTCGAAGGGGGCATGCTGCCCTTTTCTGGACAATTGAACCGGACTTTCTTCCAAACTCCTGACCTGGCTGGACTGAGCTGTGAGGTGGCTCCGCCCGGCTCCATGAGAAGACCCCTCTTGCCTGTCTTCAACCACTGTGACGGACCAACAGAGATGCGAATCCCCTCATCAAGGAACCAAGAACCCC
The DNA here is from genome assembly GCF_028018845.1 of Melospiza georgiana. Taxonomy (NCBI): domain Eukaryota; kingdom Metazoa; phylum Chordata; class Aves; order Passeriformes; family Passerellidae; genus Melospiza; species Melospiza georgiana. The sequence goes on from NC_080452.1 coordinate 3,695,168, forward strand.
TCTGGCACCCTATTGGCACCCCCATGGCACCCCCATGGCACCCCCCCGGCAACGTCCTTCCAGAGACTGGAACTGTACTCCCTCCTAACTCAGGGAGGAGGAAAAACCTAACGTACCTGTGAGCATTCAGCCATGAAAACAATGGATTCTTCTCCCCTCCATGGAAACCTAATTCCAGCCACCCTTCCCCCAACCAAGAATATATATTGGGGTTCGGTCCGGCTGTCCTTGAAGATCTCCCCAAGACGTGTACCAGCGAGTTTCGGCGGTGGGACCCCGAAGACATCACGTTTTGGTATCTATACCCCATTCCCCGACTTTCTTTCCTCCCTTTTTCCTTGTCTTACCCTTCTCTTCCCCGGATCCCTTAACCAAACGCATATTTAGCTGTGGTTATAATCAATAAAATTGCACCTTGTTGATTTGTTACTGCAAAACCCATGTGCCTTTTGTTGGTTATTTTTGCACCCAAAAATCATTCGTCACCCATTCATTTCGGGCGGACCTTCACAGGTGAGCCAGGGGCAACACCTCACATGAAATTAAATAAGGCACTGTATGTGTTGAATTTCCTAAATAGCTCATCCTCAGAACCTAATCCACCAATCATGAGGCATTTTCTAAACAGCACAGAGGCAAAGCTAAGGGAAAATCCTTTAGTTTTGATCAGAAACCCAGAGACAGGACAAATAGAGGGTCCTTTCAAACTCATCACTTGGGGCAAGGGTTTCGCTTGTGTTTCCACAGATCGAGGTCTGAAGTGGGTGTCAGCGCGACACGTGAAGCCATTTCGAACGCGAGAACAGGAGAACGCTGATCCGAGAAACAAAGAGACGAGTACTCAGACAGAAGTTGAGACTCAGACTGCAAAAGACGATTCAAAAGAGAAATAAAAAGAAACGAAGGACTTTGGGGATTTTTCCTTTAGGGTCTTGAATGAAAAACATAACAATGATTTCACACAAAAGCAAAGTCATGAGTTTCATGATACTTCTGTACATCATTTTTTCATTCATTGCAATAAGCAATGGGGCAAATTTACCTATTACTCAAACAAAGCAAAATGTATGGGAGGCTTTAGCTCAAGCAGCGAATTTGGATAGTATTTGTCTGACACACTCGAGGCCAGGGAGACCATTTTCAGCATGCATGGTTGGATTGCCAGTGGACGAATGGCCAATTCCAGGGCACTCCGCAGTTAACATCTCGCAGCTCATTAAAGATTCTGTGAAAGAGTGGTGTGCTTGGACACATCTACTTCCTGTGGCTTCTACAGAACCTCAGGAATTGGAGATTTTTGGGTCCATGACAATGGAACTCTGCATGCAGTTTGATACTCCGAGTCTCACAAAGGCAGAAACTATCGATTTGACTCCCAATCATGAATTCTATAAGAATGCATCAGCATGGTGTAAATACACAGAGAAAACTGCCAGAGGATCGATCCAAGTCACAGTGCAATTGCCACAGGGTTTGTTTCTAATTTGCGGGGTCAGAATTTGGCACGGCATTCCTGCTAATGCCACAGGAGGTCCATGCAGCATTGGGGAAATTTCAATGTTATCGCCTGATTTGAACTTGCTAAGAGAGAAAAAGTGCAAAGAAAAATGATCAATACAACACTATGCGGCAGATTGCAATGACGAAATATTTACTTGGGACAAGGCAGCAAGAGTTGCTACAGCAATCTTCTCACCTCAAGCAGCATCAGGGGTGGCCTTGACTCAAATTGACCGCATGAGTTGTTGGTTGAGCAAACATGCTCAGTCTGTGTTTGTCGCATTGAGTGACATGTTAAAAGACATCAGTGGTGTAAGACAGGCGACTCTTCAAAACAGAGCGGCGATCAATTATCTATTGCTCGTTCATGGACATGGATGCAAAGAGTTTGAAGGGATGTGCTGCATGAATCTCTCAGACCATTCAAGATCAATTCATGAAAGTATTCAAAAAATAAAGGACAGCATAAATAAACTTGGCGAGATCACAGGATCATGGATCGATGATCTGGTAGAATTCTTTAACATCTCTCCCATATGGAGAGGAATTTTAAAGATAGCATTCTATATCTTAATAATTCTCTTAGTCCTCATACTTGTTGTCCCATGCATCTTTGCATGTCTAAGACGTGTCATGAGTCAGGTAGCAAAAGAAGTCTTTTTAGTGCAAACAGAAGGGGGAGATGTAGGATCTCAGCACATCAGGACTGATGTGCCGAGTCACCGAGACCACCCTTGGGAGGCTCGGAGGTCCTGGAATGTTGCCAGAAGTGTCTGGTGGCTGGACTTTGATCCTGCACAGGAGACGACACCTGTATGAGGATGGGAGGATCTCACTGGGATAAATGGTGAAGGGATGGGTTAATTAGAGTGTGAAACACAGGTTTTAGAATTTCGGTACAGGGGGATCTAAAGAAGTAAGATGGAGGAATTGGGGCGTGTCCTGTCCTTCTTCTTCTTCTTCTTGGCCTCCATCTTCTGTGGTGATGGTGGCACTTTGGGATTGGTTCTTACTAGAGGTGCACTTGTCAATAAGGGTGAAAGGTATTGGGGAAAATAGGTAAATATCTTATACGTAGTTTTGGGTATAAAGACAAGTGACTGCCCCAGGGGCTCTCAGTGTGCTCATGGCTGGCGTGCTGTGCAGACCTCTGTCGGGCCGAGAGAAAATCTTGTAGATAAAAAACTAATAAACACTGAAGACCGAGAAGAAACCTAAAGACTCTTTTTGTCCTTTGGAGCGCGGGCTGTCCAAGGCCATCCCGAGCCTTTCCAGGCCATAAAAAACAGCCAAGAACGGGACATCTGCTCTTTTCAAAAACCTTTCCTGGAGAATGAGGTCGAGCTCCTGTCACAAGATGTGCCACCAGCTGCAGGTTCTCTTGGCTTTCCACACTTTGCGTGCAGCAGGACTCTTGCAGCAAAGCAGGACAAAGGTTTGGAGAACTTGCCAACTTGTCTTTTCTTTTGCTGGTGGACTCAGGAGTTGTACCTTTGGTGAGGTGTTCATTGTTACTGTTCTAGGCTAAGAAAACAGGAGGTACCAATACCAGGAAGTGCTAGGGAATACAAGCCTGGCTGCATGCATAGAAAGAATCTCCAGAGTCTGCAGCCACAAGTGGAGAGTTGTGTGATAATCATTCCATCCTGTCACTGGACATCTTGAAAATTATCTGGAATGTGAAAATGCTCTGACAGGGGGAGTTTGTTTCTGAGTTCAGTGTAGATGATTCCACATCTGGTGCTTTTGTGCATAAATCAAGAGCACAATCAGTTCATGAGAAGCACCAGAACAAGCTGGACCTCCCAGAGCAGCTGACTGAAAGAATCTGAAAAGGAGAAGTGCAGGGAATGACCTGGTGAACCTTGCCAGAAAGAAGGATTTTTTTCCAGTAATCCCTAATCCATTCCCTTGGCTTTTGGCTTTCTTTGCAAGGCCAATTGCATCCCAGGTTCAACATGAAGTGAGAAGCCTGAGCTTGTGCAAGTGCCCAAAAGATGCCCTGTTCCTCTGCAGGGACACTCAGGCTGGAATTGGAGCCCTAGCCCTGTCTGGGGCAGCCTCCTCCAAGCTGGAATTTGTGCCTTGCTGGGAGAGGAGGAGGAGGGGGAGAGCGCTGGTGCTGTGTGGCAGGAGCAGGAGGTTTAGGCCACAGGACATTCCGTCTGCGCCGCTGTGAGACAGAGTAAAGATCCATTCCGAATTAGGTGAAGTGTCTAAGAAAGGTGAAAAGTCTGTGAGGCCAAAGCTGAAGGAAAAACTCGCATGCTGAGACAGCAAGGAGACAGAGAAAGAAAAACAGAAAAGACCACAAGGTCGATTTGCCCCTGACTTAGAAATTCCTTTGATAAAGAAGAACTGGTGCTAAATGTCACGCGGAATGAATATGTATGAACTTATTGTGAAACTGTATGCATATGCATTTGGAAGGGGGATAAAAGAAGATCTGAGGTCTTCAGAGGCACGCATGCCTTGTTGGGGGACTTGCGTCCGGCGCGCATCGTAAATAAACATACCGGTCTTTACAACTTTTATAAAGTTGTGAGGTTTCTTCTTTTCTCCGCAAAACATTATGGCGAGCCAGGCAGGAGTTCTCTGTCCCCCCAGGGGCAGGGGAGATAGACCTCCAAGGCGCGCCCTAGGATTTTTTCCTGGTGGGGCTCCGCTCGTCTCAACTTGCCACCTGCGAGGACAGACAACGACCTGCTGGCCTGCGGAGGAAGATACGGTATGTACTGAGGGGCCCCGGAGGGGGAAAGGAGAGCAAGGGAGTAAACCACCCAGAGACGTCTGGGTTCAGCTGATAGAGCAGCTGTATTAGAGATGGGGTTCATCGTTCTGATAGAGCAGACCGCAAGCGGTTCTGGGGGTGAGCCGGGTGAACCCGTGTATGTGTGTTGGGTGTTCATAGTTCTGATAGAGCAGAACCACTAGAGGCTCTAGGGGTGAGCCGGGTGAACCCGTGTATGTGTGTTGGGGGTTCAATGTTCTGATAGAGCAGAACTGTTGAGCCCGTGTGTGTTTTGTTTGTATGTGTGAAATGTCCGGACACTGTGTTGCTGTATGGTCAATGTGTGCATTGTGTGGTCGGTGCACTGTGTTTCTAATCGTGCAAGTGTATAAGTGTATGGTGTATAAAAGAGAATAAATCTACAGTGCGGGGGGGGTCAGTACTACCCGTGTTTGAAACAGCTGAGTGAGGCCTGAGGCGCCGGCTGCAGCAGGCTGCGGGGGCAGGGACAGAAGTTCCCCGCAGAGAAGCGAGTGGAAGAACGTCAATGATGGTATTTATCGTGTTTAAATGTAGTGATTTGTGTAGATCTGGTACATTTTAACCGTGAGTATGAGCTCAGAGATTTCCTTTGCCTTGGATGTTTGATTTTGATCTCTAGACCATATGCTGTTTTTTTGATTGTGTCCAAGAAAATTGATGTGAGTTAATGCTGAATTATGGTATGCTATGTTGTGTTGAGAAAAGCGAGCACTTTGAGAGATATGCCCTTTCCCAGTGGTTTTGTGTGGTGATTTTCTTCCGCTGCATTGTGGTAATTTGATTCTCAGATTGTATAGTAGTGTTTGTGGAGATTTTAAGATTTTGTTGCAACAAGAGTGACATTTTACATAGGAGAACTATAGTACGGTGATTTATGCTTAATTACGATAGAGTTAAAGGAATTCCAAGAATTCCCCCCCTAACAGCAATTCAAGCCTTGGCTCTAGCAAATTTGAGATAAAGGGGGGGTGCGGGTGCGAGTGTTTGTGTCTGTGGGCATATCAGAGTTTCGGCTGTGACTAGCACAGCCTTTATGCAAAGCAGTAAAACAAGTGTAAGTAGACACAGGGCTTAATTAGATTGTGCAAGAAGAGAACTAGAAAAGACTGATATTTTGTTTGATCAGAACATAGTGTCTATGTCACGTTTTTGATTAGCATGCTGTGTGAGGCGACAGTGGCTGTCCCCTGGGCACAGGGACAGCTCTGGCTGCCCCGTCTCCCCAGGGAACACGAGAATGGCCTGTGAGCAAAAGCTGGATGTGCAGGTATTATTGCAGTGTGGTGTTTATGAGAAACACTGGTATTGCTGTTTTTCTGTTCTAATAAGTGTCGGGGCACATGTAAATTAGAGGTTTCTGGTCAAGCGGATTCAGAACCTAAGGTCTTAGAACTTGTGTGTGGGAACCACATCTGATACCTGCCACATGGAGCTGTGTGTATAGGAGGAAAGTTGAGAAACTACTGTGAAGGTCTGTAAAAAGGTTTGAGTGGAAGCGAGATAGGGAAAGGAGAAATAAATAATGAGAATTGACCAGAGCAAAGAGGTTCCTAAATTAGCCCCTTATGGGACGGGCTCACTGGGAGAAGGCTGCCAGTAGGAGCAGCTCAGAAAATAAAAAGATTTATAATACTTCATTGCTGTTAGTACTGTTTTAAAATAGGAGGATAAATGGGATAGAGTTTTGTATGCTGAAATGTCTTTGTGTTTTAAGAAATCACCCAGAATGGCAAAGAGACTGTAAGATCAGACCGCCCTCTGGTCTTGGCCCTTGAAAAAGGAAAACAAGGCAAAGAGAAAGCAAATCAAACATGTTCAGCATGCAGCATAAGATAGCAACGTAGAAATCAGGCAAGGATTATCATGTTGAAATGCAAAGCAATCACAGTTCACAAAATGAGTACATATGATTTGCTAAAGGCTCCTCCCAAGGTAAGGGAGGAAGGATAAAGATGACTTCCCCAAAAGGGAAGAATTTTTGTCGACACAAGGGTCATATATTCAGTTTTAAATAAAGCTTTAGTACCTGTGGAGAATGTATATGTTGTAGTGTGGGGAATGAACAACTGGCCAGTCTGAGAAGGCATACTTTGCAAACCTTTAAAGTAACGTGTACTATGTGTACTTAAAAGCTTTTGTACAATTCGCTCAATTTGCTAAACATTCTCAAATGAGAAAGGTTACTCTGGAGGCAAATGATATAAAGATGTTAGGCTTAACATTAACAGACACTGAAATTAAGAAAGACATTAGTAAGGAGATATTAGAATAAGTAAATAAATGTTTTCAAGGGTATGGGCCTCTGCTGTACCAGGGAGACTGAAAGATGCTCCCCCATGAGCATCAAGTTTAAGGAAAGAACACAACTAGTGAGAACTGAGTAGTACCCTCAAAAGGAAGATAAGGAAGGAATCAGCCCAATAATTGATAGTACTGGACTAAGGGCTGTCAATAAAATAACACAGAATTTATACCCTGTGGTAGCAAATCCAGATACCTTACTAACTGTTTAACACCTGAGCTAACCTGGTTCACTGTTTTAGGCCTAAGAGATGCCTTCTTTTGCCTCCCTATCCACGAAGCCAGCCAGGAAATTTTTGCATTCAAACTCAAGCTCACATAGTCCATGTACCTGAAGGCTTCAAGATTCCCCACTCTGACTGGACAACAGCTTGCAAAGACCCAGAGTCCCAGGAAGCTCCACAAGAGGAAAGGAGGCTGTTGCAGTACATGGACGATTTTCTAGTAGCCACTCGGATGAGGGAAGCGAGAGAAGCCTGGAAGGTAAGCCTTTTGAATTTCCTAGGACTCCAAGGACGCAGAGTCTCAAAGAAAAGGCACAGGTAGTGAAACAGAAGGTAATCTACCTGGGGTAAGAAGTGAGTGCGGAGCAGCAGACTTTAAAGCAAAGAAGCCGTATGCCAAACCCTGAAACCCCAGACAATGAAAGAACTCCGAACCCTCTTAGGCATGGTAGGGTAGTGCCAGCTGTGGGTTTATAATTGTGGACTGCTCGCCAGACCCCTCTACCCCATTATTGCCAATGGAAACAGAGATCTCCAGTGGACACAAGACACCACATGGGCCTTTCGCCAGCTAGAGAGAGTGCCCTCATGTCAGCTCCAGCTTTGAAACTTCCAGATGTAAGTAAACCATTCTTTCTATTTTTCCCATGCAAGGAATTGCCCAGGGAATATTGGCTCAGGACTTGGACCCTTACTGAAGGGCAGTTGCTTACTTCTCTAAGCAACTAGATGCAACAGCCAAAGGATGGCCAGGTTGCCTCAGAGCTGTAGCAGCAGTCATGCTGAATATTCAAGAGGCATGCAAGTTTACCCTGGGACAAAAATGACTGTGCTAGTGTCCCACACAGTGTCTGCAGCACTGGAAGTAAAGGGTGGCCACTGGCTCTCACCACAGAGGTTTCTGAAATGCCAGGCCATCATGGTAGAGCAAGACGATGTAGAGATAGTGGTGACTAATATTGTCAACTCAGCTTTTTTTCTCAGTGGACACCAGAGTTGCCTAGAGACCACCGAAGCTACCTACTCCCGCCGCCCAGACTTAAGGGACACTCCTCCGGACGATGCAGAGACCTGGTTCACTGACAGGAAAGCGACATTGCAAAGTTCACGGTGACTACCTGCAGAGAGGTAATCGAGTCTGGACCCTTACCAACAGGGACCTCTGCGCAGAAGGCTGAGATAATTGCCCTGACCCGTGCCCTGGAAAGGGCAAAAGGGAGGAGAATAACCATCTACACAGACTCGAGGTATGCATTTGGAGTCATACATGCACATGGAGCCATCTGGAAAGAGAGGGGACTGCTGACCTCACAGGGAAAGAAGAGACAATCCAGCTGCTGGAAGCAGTTCAGCTACCTGAAAAGGCATATTAAGGCACAATAGAGAGTGAGCTTAAAATTGGAGGAAAGAAATGAGCTGGCGGATGGAGAGGCAAAGAAAGCAGCAAAGGGTGAGGTACAGATTTTCCTCGAAGGTAAGCCATAATACAATAATACTAACCAAAAGAGACGTACAACTGCAAGGGGTGGGCTACCATTGAAAGAGAGCTAGTAATCCCTTCCCATTTTCGTGGTTACTAGTGAAGGAAGGGCACTAGAAAACACACTAGGGCCTAACCACTTAAAAGCCTTTTATAGAGTGTGACTCCTTTCTCAAAATGACCAAGGCTGCGAGTGATACAGAGTGCATTGAAATGAAGTGTTGACTTTGAAGCAGTAATTTCCACAGGCTTTCTAGAACACACATCTGATTGAAACAATCGTTGTATCGTTGTCAGGAATTTATATGCCACTATCACTCAGGTAAGCTGACAATGTGATCCTTGCCTCCAGACTAACCCCAAAATACGCCCCCGGCCAAAACTCGGTCAGACTGGGAGAGGCCATGGGCCTGTACAGCAGTACAGCAGTGGCAAATTAACTTTTCAGAACTCCCAAGGAAAGGGGGGTATCAGTATTTACTGGTATTGATAGATACATTTTCAGGGTGGCCAGAAACATTCCCCACCAGAACTGTCAAAGCTCAAGAGGTGACCAGATTAGTTTTATAAGTAATAATACCACGCTTCAGAGTTCCAGCCACGATATCCTCAGATAAAGAATCACATTTCATTTCCAAAATAGTGCAACAGATTAGTAGCCATCTGGGCATAGATCAGGAACTTCACACCCCATACAACCCCCAATCAAGCGGCCAGGTGGAGAGGATGAATCATTTGATTAAGCAGCAAATCATAAGACTGGGGCAAGAAGTTAATCTACCCTAGCCCAAGCTCTTCCACTAGCACTATTGCAAATTCAAACTAAACCTTGAGCTAAAGGAATGCTGAATCCTTTTGGAATGCCTTATAGAAGACCATATAGAATACAAAGAGAATGTCCAGAATGTCCACCTACATGGTGGCATTAAGCAAACAGCTCAGAGTAATTGAGAAACATGTGGCTGGAACTCGGAGCAGGGAGTTAGATAGCCTGGGGATGATGTATATGTTAAGTCTCTAACAGAGAAGACTTCGGAACCCCAGTGGGACAGACCACTGCGAGTACTTCTCACCACTTTCACTGCAATCAAAATCAAGGAGCAGAATGCCTGGATCCATCACTCTCGGGTGAAGAAGGCCCAGAAACCCCTTAAGGAGGGACGCCAGGAGACAATGAACTGAGATTAAAACTTACTCGGGCAAAATGAGTATATTGCGGTCGGGAGTAGCTCATATTTTAGTTTGTAGAATTGTATTGTGTGTAATCATAACTGAAGTTTCAGAACTTGAGAGTACCTCTGTTCAAAGTAATGCTAAATGGCCTTGGTCCCTGGCATTTAATCAGTATACTGGATCCATAGGAAAACCTTCTGAGATAAAAGATTTAAACATATCTACTGTAGTAATCCACGAGAAGCAGGTATGTGAGGAGCAAGAATGGCAAGAACAGGAACTGTGGACTCTTCAAGGAATCAGAGGAGAAGAAATCAAAGTAGGGTGCCAGGTCATCAATAGGGTAGCTTATGAGAGACCAGATGTAATTAGTGTCTGAACCTCCCCTGGTGTATATGAACACCAGGAAGTCTGTGATAATCTAAGTGAATCAGACTGTTGGTGTAATTTCACCTTGATATAGCCTGTAGAAGTGACCTGCCTTTGAGCTCAAATTAAATTAACCCAAGCAAGAAAGGTTATTTTCTTTATTTATAGGTATCCCTTTTCCTACTGAGATTTGGATCAGTGATTGTCCCAGTCTGAGGCACTTGGATTCTGCTTAAAAGAGGTAGAGAGAGACCCCCCCCTCAGAGCTCAGCAGCAGGCTGTAGGATTTTGAGAATCACTTTTGTGCTGAGTGTTTCAAGTAGCAGAAACCTGATCCCAGTTTCTTCTGAGGCACTGCAATGAATTTAGGCTCTTCTCTTAGACTTCCCCTTCATTATTTACTTGAGGCTTGGACCTGAAGCTAGGGGCAAGGTGGGTGAGGTTTTGTAGACCAGGAGAGACATTCCTGCTTGCCACACATCTGGGAAATCAGGTGCTCTGGAGGGAGAAGGAGGTTCCTGAGGTCTCTACATTTCAGAACAAACATCTGCCTCAAGTATGACCTAAACCTCTGTCAGATACACTTGTGAAGTGTGTCTGAATTTGCAGTGTGAGCCAAGCACATCCCTCTGGCAGGGAGGGATGGTCATAAACAGAAATCAGTTCCTGTTCCCCATAACAAACATCTAGCTGGCATACTGGGGACAAGATTAGGAGTTTTAAATGGAATTGATTCAGAAATACTGGTGAATAAACTGGCCACTGCAGCAGGTGGCCTAACAAAATTGAAGCAGCCTTTATAGTAATCTCTATTGGCATTAGGAACTAGCCGTGACAGATTTCAAAAGTACTGCCAAAGTAAGGAAGTATGAAAAGGCCGGGGACCAAGACCACATGTTGATAGCAGAAGCACTTAGTATAGTTCAAGATAATGTGTCTTTAGCTTTCAGTTGTATACAAGCACTGTTATGGATACAAGCAACAGCAGCTCTGATCATATGGGAAAGGGGTGAAGGTAATTTTCCAGCTGAATTTCAAGACATTGTGTTGGATAATGCAATTGATTTTGAAAGGAACTTTCAATCCTGGCAGACTATGGTGAATTTCACCTATGATCCTGTTTCTAATGTGGCAGCTGCCTTTGTGCTTTCCATACATAATGCCACTGTTTATGTTATCCATCCCATCATTGCCCTAGGATTAAACCATGAAAAAACAATACTCTATCCTTCAGAACATAGAGTGTGGGCACAAAAGATGAATGGAAAGTGGCAGACAGTAAACTTGGAATCCTGCATTACTAGAGAACAGATGGGATTCATTTGTGAAAGCAATACTATTAATGCTCAGGATGTGTGTTTGGACACTGAGCAGAGTATTTGTCACTTCGAAATTCATCCAGTCACTGACCAGAAAACTGTGCTCATATATACTGGAAAAGGGTGTATGCTTGAGAACTGCTTGTGCTGCTTTACAAATTAATAGCAATGATGTTATTCTGTCTAGTAGAAACCATTCAAATCTCTGTATATGTAATTTTGCTAAGATTATTGGATGTGATCTTTGGGTGGTCACCAACTGCAAATGGAATCTTTAATAAGTTGTGCCACCCCATTGTAGTTTTCCTACTATTAGTTGGGGTAAGCTTAGGATTATCTATTATATTGTTAATTTGGAACTGGAGAATGCTACAACGAATAGCTGTACAAACATCTTTGTCAAACGTACATGGTGAAGCACTAAAAGACACTTACTGTCATGAAGGTTTTCATTAAGTAAAAGAATTTACTTATTTCCTAGGAAAGGGGGGAATGAGACAGAGTAAAGATCCATTCTGAATTAGGTGAAGTGTCTAAGAAAGGTGAAAAGTCTGTGAGGCCAAAGCTGAAGGAAAAACTCGCATGCCGAGACAGCAAGGAGACAGAGAAAGAAAAACAGAAAAGACCACAAGGTCGATTTGCCCCCGACTTAGAAATTCCTTTGATAAAGAAGAACTGGTGCTAAATGTCACGCGGAATGAATATGTATGAACTTATTGTGAAACTGTATGCATATGCATTTGGAAGGGGGATAAAAGAAGATCTGAGGTCTTCAGAGGCACACATGCCTTGTTGGGGGACTTGCGTCCGGCGTGCGTCTTAAATAAACATACCGGTCTTTACAACTTTTATAAAGTTGTGAGGTTTCTTCTTTTCTCCGCAAAACAGCTGCCCTGCAATGGGCGGCTGTGCCCGGGGTTCTGGGCCTGGCCCCACGTGTGCTGAGCTCCCTGGGCTGGGCTCAGGTTCCCGCTGGGACTGGGCAGAGCCTGGGCTCAAACTGGCGGCAGCAGCAGTGCAAAACACCTCTGGGCATCTGCGTTTCCTGCTGCTGGGAAGGAGCAATGAAGCGAGTCAAGTAGTTCTTTTTTCTGTTTCTCCTGGTGGATTTTTTAATTTAATTCCACACTATGGAGGCAATTTCTGTGGTGGCCTCTGTCAGCTTATTCTATATCAACAGCTTCAGCAACAGGGCTGTGTTTGAGCACTGCAAATGTGGCCTGTGTGGCTTTAATTCCCCTCACCTTAGGGCTCAGAGGCTGGAGGGCATTCCAGTATCTGCTGATCTCTACGTCTGCAACAAAAATACTGACTTCATTGTCATGAAAGCACCGTGCGTAGCACCAACTGAAAGAGGTACTTGCAGTTTTATGGATAAAATTCAGGTTGCAAGCAGAAGAGGGCCAAGAGCAGCCATGATCCCCAATTCCCAAGGCAAAGGTACAAACACCTCTGGCTGTCAGCTCAGAGTGAGTAAAAGAGCATTGAAAACAGCGCTGGAACCTGATCCTTTCTTCCTCTGAGGTCTGGCTCGGGGCAGCACAGGCAGGCCCTGAGCAGTCAGGGCTGTGTGTGGGTGCTGGCTGCTCTGCTCCAGAATTGAGCCGGAAAAAGCCCTTGGGAGCCGAGGCAGGAGCAGGCGGGAAGGGGCCGGCGCTGCTGCTGCTCCTGGCCGGGAGCCCCGGCTGGGCCGGGCCGGCGCCCCCTGCGCTGCGGCTGCTGCTGCTGCCAGAGCCGGGCGGGATTCGGGGACAGGGAACGGACACGGGGGGACAGCAAAGGCCTGGCGGCTGCAGGGATGGTGGCGCTGGGGCCGGGGCCAGCACAGAGCTTCAGCCCACAGTTAACCCCAAGGGAAACGCTGGGGAAAGGCTCCATTTCAGCCTTTCTTTACTTGTCGCTGTAATGAAGGGACTGAAATGAAAAAAGGACTAGCAGGGCCCGACCCCTCCTCCTCTGGGAGGTGCCTCGGGCCCGCGGCTGTGAGGGGCCATGAGGGGCCGTGACAGGCTGTGGGTGGCCAGGCCCCTCATGGAACCATGGGTCCATTGTGACACTGTGCAACCAAGTACATCATTGTTGACAGTACAGAACCTTATTGGAACCAAAGGGCCATTGTGGCCCAGCAAGGCCTTGTGCAACCAAAGGGACCATGGTGACACAGCATGAAACCTCATGGTACCACAGGTCCATTGTTACACAGAAGCCACATCAGGGCCAGAGAACCAAGAGGAAATCATTTTGACACTGCACAGCCTCATGGAATCAAGGCATCCATGTTACGCTACTGAACCTCATGGAACCAAGGGTCCCTTGTGACACAGTGGATCCAAGGAGACTGTTGTTGGCAGTATGAAAGCTCATGGAACCAGAAGTCCATTGTGACATTGTGGGGCCTCATGGAACCATGGACAAGATTAGGACACTTCAGGACCCACTGGAACCAAGGGGCCATTGTGACACTGCAGGGCCTTGTATAACCAAGGGACCACTGTAGCACAGCAGGGCCTCATGGAATCAAGGGGATCATAGTGAGCCTGTGGGGCTCCATATGGGGCCATGGGGCTCTATAAGGGTCTGTGTGGCTCCACGAGACTACGGGGACATCCTCACTGTGGAACCAAGGATACCATTGTTACACTACAGGGCATCATGGAACCGAGGAGGCCATTGTGAACCAGCAAGGGAACCTGGTGAGGCTGTTGTGACAGTTCAAGGGCCATTGTGGAGCTGCAAGGCCTCATGGAACCAGTGAGACCATTGTGACATGGCATGTGCTCATGGGAGCAAGGGGACATTGTGACACTGTGGGGCCGTGTAGAACTGAGCGGCCCTTGTGACCCTGTGTGGCACCATGGAACCAAGGAGAGACTCGGTGTGTTCTCAGCTCCATGGAACTGAGAACTCGTGTGACAGTGAGGAGCCCAATGGAACCAAGGGGCCATTGCGAACTTCAGGGCTTCACGGAACCAAGGTGCCATTGTGATACTGAGGAACCAAAAGAGACCATTGTGACAGTGTGAGGCTTCATGGAACCAATGAGACCATTCTGACACTCCAAGTCCCAATGGAACCAAGGGGCCATTGTGACACCACAGGACCTTACAGAGCCAAGGCAACCACTGTGACACTGCAGGGACACATGGAAGTAAGGGGCCAGTGTGACACTACGATCCCCATGGAAGCAAGGGACCAGTGTGACACATCGATGCCTGGTGGAACCAAGGAGTCATTGTGACCCTGTGGAACCCAATAGAACCAAGGGGCCATTTTGAGACTCTGTGACCTCATGGAACCAAGGGGCCATTGTGGCATTGTGCAGTCCCATGGAAACAAGGAAACCATTTTGACACTGCAAGTCCTCATGGAAGCAAGGGGCCATTGTGCCACTGTGGAGCCAAAGAGACCATTGTTACATCACTGGGCCTCATGGAAACAAAGATCTGTTGTGATCCTACAGGGCCTCATGGCACCAAGGGGACATTGTGATGGTGCAGGTGCCCAGTGATCCAAGAACATGGAACAGTTCTGGGTGGCTGGGCCTCCTGGGACAGGCCTGACAGATTCAGCTGACCTTGGCATATTGAGGGTTGCTTCTTATCAGCCCCTGAAACCCTGGAGTTCCATGCTTTCCTTCCTGTGGGAAAGAACTGTCCTTCTCCTCCAGGGGTTCATGGCTGAAATTGGGATTCCTCCTCCAGATTTGATTATATCCAAGGATTATTCCTGTATGAAACCTGCCGGGATAGATAGTTCTGGCTGGCCTTGGCCTCTTGGGGGCCACCTCTCATCTCCCTTCAAACACTGGGGGCCTGTGCTTTTCATCCTATGAAAAAAGCTTTCTTTCAAGTCTAGGCATCCATTGCCAAAATTGAGAATCAGCCTCTGAAATTCTTTATATCCAAGGAAAGATCCCAGACAAAAGCTGCCAGGACTGTTCAGGTTCCCTTGGCTTCCTGAGGGCCAGCTCTCATCTGCATTTGAAACTCTGGGGCTCCATATTTTCCTTCCTATGGAACTGTCCTCTCATCCAGATGCCCATAGACAAAAGTGGGTTTTGGCCTCCCAAATTCTGTCTCTCCAAGGATTCTTCCCTGAAAACAGGTCTGGCTGGCTTTGGCTTCCTTGGGGCCACATGTAATCAGCCTTTGAAACACTGGGGCTCCACCCATTCCTTCCTATGGAGAACTGTCATTCCATTCCAGCAACCCATGGCTGAAATGGAATTCCACCCCCAAGACTCCCCATATATCCAAAGGTGGCTTTCAGACAAAAGCTGTAAGGACAGACAGGTCTGGCTGGGCTTGGCCTCTGGTGACTGCTTCTCATCTGCCTTCAAACCCTGTGGCTCTGTGGTTTCCTTCCTATAGAAAAGAACCGTCCCCATTGTCCAGGCGCTCCTGGCATCAGGCAATTGATCACTGTATAGGGACACAGGAGCTCTGTGCTCAGTGGGGTGGAGACTGAGGACAGCAGAGGAGAGCCCTGGGAGGGATTGAAGGGTGGTATCCGAGATAGTGAATCCTTTTGACATAGTAGTGAACATGGGGAGAAAGGAAGAATTATTGCCAAGTTGGGGAGGCCCAGACTGGACACCAAACAAAGGAATATCCCTGCCAGGACAGGGCTGTGGTGCAGCAGGTCCCCCAGAAGGAGTCTGGGTCAGCCCAAGGCTTTGTGTGGGCAGACAGGGGCAGGCAGGAGGCAGAGCTGTCAGCAAAGGAAGGGCCCAGCCAGGTGGGGCAGCCGGAGAATGCCGACAGCCTGCAAGGACAGAGGCGCAGGGCAGGAACACTGTGGGACAGCCTGGGCTGCACAGGGCACAGGGATGGGCAGCCGCTGCAAGACAGCCTTGACAGAGCCAACTTGGGCAGCACTTTGGCCATGGCTGCTGGGCCTGGGCCTGAGGCCACCAGGGGACAAGTGACCCTTGCAGGGCTGGGGCCTCATTGCCTCCTTGTTCCTGCTCAGCAGCCTGGCAGGGGCCGCCCCATGCTCCTGCCCTTGCCATTGCACATCCCCACATGGCAGTGCCCATCCCGGCAAGAGCCCTGAGCAAGGAGGGAGGGACAGGATCTGCCTGGCCAGGGGCTGGGGCTCAGGCCTTGGCCCTATGCATTCCTGAAACACATCCAGCTTTGCTCAGCACCAGAGACACCTTTGCCTTCTGTGTCCCCAGCTGTCATCACTGTCTCCAATGTTCTGCTCTAACTGGAACCTGGGGACACTTTCTCAGAGAAACTTATTAAACTTTTAGAAACTTTGAAGTTTTAATCTGACTTTGAGTTCATGAGAAGTTTTTTGAACACTCTCTCAGGGACTGAGTCTGATGTAAACAACACCAAATCCCCAAGAGGGTCAATAAAGTCCTTGTGCTGCTGAGCTGTGCTGATGAGCTGGGCCAGGCTCCTGGCACAGAAGGAGCTCTTGGAAACCAAGAAGAACTTCAAAAAGACATTACTCCTAAAGAGCACCTCCTCTCCCAGCCAAGCAGGGCTGAGGGCGCTGCCTGCGGGTACCTGAGAGCAGAGAAGCAGACAGAGGCTCAAAGCAGCTGGAAGTACAATTCTGAACTCATGGAGAAATCTTCACCACATCTGACACAGTCAGTCTCTGGCTGCAGGGATCTCCTTAAACTGACCCAGGACAGAACTGATGTGATGGTAAGGATGGCTCTGCTGCCTTTTCTGCTTCGGGGGAGGATGTGCTGCAGAGCGAGGCTACCCTGGGCACCGTCAGAGGGACAGGGCAGGACGGCTCCTGCTGCCAAGGACGGCTGCAGGGGGTGAAGCTGGGGCTGCAGCCAGGGCTGCCCAGGGCTGTCCTGCAGAGCAGCTCCTGCAGCCCTCAGGGCTCTTGGCCAGCCCAGGGCATGTGCCACCTGCCAGGGGCAGCTCTCAGCCTGCCTGGCAGCTGCCCATGGATGCTGCAGGGTGTGGGATCTCAGCACCTCAGGATGAAGGTGCAGAGTGGCCGAGACCACCCTTGGGGGGCTCGGGAGTCCTGGAATGTTGCCAGACATGTCTGGTGGCTGGACTTTGACCCTACACAGGAGACGACACCTGTAGGAGGATAGGAGGATTTTACTGGGGTGAATGGTGAAGGGATAAGTTAATTAGAGTGTAAAACACAGGCTTTATGATTTCTGTACAGAGGGGTCTGAAGAAGTAAGATGGAGGAATTGGGGCGTGTCCTGTCCTTCTTCTTCTTCTTCTTGGCCTCCATCTTCTGTGGTGATGGTGGCACTTTGGGATTGGTCATTACTAAAAGTGCACCGGTTAATAAGGGTAGAAGGTATTGGGGAAAAATTATAAATATTGTATACGTAACTTCGGGTATAAAGATAAGTGACCGCCCCGGGTGCTCGCAGTGTGCTCATGGCTGGCTTGCTGTGCAGACCTCTGTTGGGCTGAAAGAAAATCTTTTAGATAAACAATTAATAAACACCGAGACCGAGAAAAGATCAGAAGTCTCTCCTCGTCCTTTGAAGCGCTGGGCTGTCCAAGGCCACCCTGGGCCTTTCCAGGTGTGCAGGGCAGAGCAGGGGCTGAGACTCTTAAACCATCACACTGAGCATTCCTGGGAACCTCAGCAAGTGCCTGCACCTGCCCAACCTCCAGACCTATCACGCATCACCTTTCCATGGTGCCCAGGCTGGGGGAGCTGTTCTTTAATCCCTGCAAGTCCGAGCAGCTGCAGGGCAGGGCTGGCCCAGGGTCTGGACTGGGTTCTGGCAGCTCTGGCAGAGAAGGAGCCCAGGGCCACAGGAGCAGCTGGGGCTGGGACAGCTCCAGTAGCAGAGCCGTGGGCAGGGAGGGAGGGAGGCGGTGCTGGGGGAAGCCCTGCTGCAGGGCAGATGTGGCACCTGCCGGGCCTGCCCTGCAGGGCAAACACTGCCCTGAGCAGCACAGCTCTTGTGTCCCCTCGCAGACAGCACTGCCCTCAGCCCAGGGGCTCAGGGCCCTCAGTCCCTCCTGGGCCAGCAGAGCAGCCCCAGAGATGAAGGACATCTCTGCGGCCATGTGCCCATTCCCTGCTGACCAGGGCCTGAGGGCCACAGTCCTGCCCTGCTGCTGCCTGGCAGGGGCTGGCCAGGGCTGGCCAGGGAAAGGCTTTTCCTCAGGCCCGGCTCTCTCTCTCCTTGCCTTGCCCAGGTGCTGCTGGCATTGCTGAGGGGCTCTCTGCAATGGCAGTTCCAGCTGCAGGGCCAGGCCCAGCCCTTGGGCTCCTCCTGTGCAGGCTGAGCACAGCAATGGGGTGTCCCAGCTCCCTGTGCCCGGGGAGCTCTGGGCAGGGTAGCCTGGGAGGCTGGCAATGAGCCCACTCTCCTGACTCTGGGAAAGGCAGGAGCCACTTTGTGTGCCAGGGATCCCTCTGCTCTCAGCTGTGTCTCCTGGCTGTCCAGGGTAACACGGGAGTGGATCTCAGAAAGGTGCAAGTCCAGGGCAGCTGGAACAGGAGAGAGGGACAGAGCAGCTCCCCTCAGTCTGCACTAAGCCTCAGACAATCCTACTGCCTCTCTGGACTGTCTGTTCTTCCCAGGTGCAGCAGAATCTCTTGTTCTGCCTTCTGTTTTCCCCATGCCTTCACCCAGACAGCTCCTCTGCCTTAGGGGAAGATTCTTTATCCAAGTCCCAACACCAGGACTGGCCCCTGCCCTCACTGTTTCCCTGCACTGACTGGGGGTCAGGGCTGACTCCCAGGTGTCCTACAGGTCAAGGTCCAACTCCTCACACAACATTGGCCAGCAGCAATCAGAGCTCCAGCAACAGAGCTGAAAGAAGATCTGCGAGACATGGACACGGGGAGGTGTTTAGTGGCAGGAAAGGGTATGTGAGAAAGGGCTTTGATTTTTCTGCGAGAAATCTCCCCTCAGTTGTCACTGTGATTCCTCCTTCTGTAGGTTGAAATGTGCAAACACAGCAAATGTCCAACAGCAGCTCCATCAGGCACTTCCTCCTGCTGGCATTGGCAGACACGCGGCAGCTGCAGCTCCTGCACTTCTGCCCCTTGCTGGGCATCTCCCTGGCTGCCCTCCTGGGCAATGGCCTCATCATCAGTGCTGTAGCCTGCAGCCACCACTTGCACACGCCCATGTTCTTCTTCCTGCTCAACCTGGCCCTCAGCGACCTGGGCTCCATCTGCACCACTGTCCCCAAAGCCATGCACAATTCCCTCTGGGACACCAGCACCATCTCCTACAAAGGATGTGCTGCACAGGTTTTCTTCTTTCTCTTCTTTATCACAGCAGAATTTTCCCTCCTGACCGCCATGTGCTATGATCGCTATGTGTCCATCTGCAAACCCCTGCACTACGGGACCCTCCTAGGCAGCAGAGCTTGTGCCCACATGGCAGCAGCTGCCTGGGCCAGTGCCTTTCTCTATTCACTGCTGCACACAGCCAATACATTTTCCCTGCCCCTGTGCCACGGCAATGCCCTGGGCCAGTTCTTCTGTGAAATCCCCCAGATCCTCAAGCTCTCCTGCTCTAAATCTTATCTCAGGGAACTTGGGCTCATTGTGCTAAGCGCTCTTCTATTTTTTGTTTGTTTTGTGTTCATGGTTTTCTCCTATACGCAGATCTTCAGGGCTGTGCTGAGGATCCCCTCTGAGCAGGGAAGGCACAAAGCCTTTTCCACCTGCCTCCCTCACCTGGCCGTGGTCTCCCTGTTTGTCAGCACCTCATTTTTTGCCTACCTGAAGCCCCCTTCCATCTCCTCCCCATCCCGGGATCTGGCAGTGTCTATTCTGTACTTGGTGGTGCCTCCAGCCCTGAACCCCCTCATCTACAGCCTGAGGAACCAGGAGCTCAAGGATGCCTTGGGAAAACCGGTGACTGCAACTTCAGAAGCAATAAGTTCCCTTTTCTGCTACAGAGCCTTTAGAATATAACTCTTTACATCTCGGCCTTTTTTCTGCTGTCTTTTTTTTACTATGATACCTTTTCTATTGTTGTAATATTTCTCACAAAATACAAATTTTGTACATATTACAAATAATGTACAAATAATATTTCTCACAAAATGTAGTATTACTCTTTGCATTCCTACAATAATATCTGTTTTCTTTTTAAAACATGGAGACTTGCAAGAGGCTTGTTCCCTTGGCATTTAAATAAAAACAAGTGCCTGCCCCAACCTGTCTATCCAGGATTCTGCCTCAGCCCTTCTCTGTCCCTGCAGGGGCAGTGCCTGTGAGCAGAGGTGGAGGGAAGAGACTCCCAGCGCAGCAGTACAGCCAGGGACAATGGCCCTGGCTCTTCTCACATCTGCTCTGCCCAACTCCAGCCTGTCCTTGCCAGCCCTGCTGTGGCTGTAAGGCTGGCGTGCTCTGGCAGCTTGGTCACTGTCCTGCTGCGTGTCCCTGGTGTGTGGCCACAGGCAGGGCCAGGCCATGGGCACTGCTGGGACACAGCTGGGTTCCAGCACAGCAGCTCCTGCAGCAAAGGGCATCTCATGAGGGCAGGGCAGGGAGGCTTTGCTCCCCTCCAGAGCTGCTGTCAGCAATGTGCTCCAGGAATGCCCTGGCACAGCAAAGCCCAGTGCCTGGGGCAGGGGGGGAGTGTGCAGGGGGGGGCTCACAGCAGTGTCCTGGCACAGCCAGAGCTCCTGGCATGGAACCTGAGGCAGCAGCAGAGCAGGGCCTGGGCTATGTCTTTTTTCTGGGGCAGTCTGGGAAGGTGTCCCAGGGCAATTGTCCCACACCAGCCCCTGCAACCACCATTGCCAGCACTGGCCTCTGCCCTCACCTGCAGGAGGTTGTTTGTCCCTGCGTGGAGGGACACCAAGTGACCAGGTGAGCAGGCCATGTTTGCTCTGTGCTGAGGAGATCTCAGCAGTGCATCGTGTGTGTGAGGGGAGATGAACCCCAGTGAGCACAAACACCATCAGCAGCACCCAGAGGTGGCACAATTCCAGTGGTACAAACAGTGCCTTGAGGCCACTTCACTCTGAGAGTAACTTCCTCTGGGAAAACACCTGAATTCTTTGCTGGGTTGTGGTTATGACAGCATAGAGAGAAATGTCCCAGGCAGGGAGGCTCCAAGGAAAAATGCTCAGGGCAGCCATGGAGTGCACAGAGAGACATTGGATAGAGTGAGGGTCTGTGGGGAGAAATCAGAGCTGCCTCCATTCTGAATCAGCCTGAGGACCTGGACAGGGCTGTGCTGTGTTGTGGGCACTGACCTGGAACTGAGGGATGTGGAAAAGGCCTTTGGTGTCAGAGCTGTTGGGAAGGCTGGGCAGTGTCACTGTGGGACTTCTCCCAAACCCCTTGGAAAGGCCAGAGCCATCCCAGAGGGTCCTGGGCACTTGGGAAGGGCAGACATGGAACCAGTCTGCACACAGGGCAGGGAGGGGGACTAGGAGAGTCACAGCCTGGTCAGGCTCAGCAGGGAAGAGGATGTGGCAAATCCTCCTGCAGCCATTCCCAGCACTGGCAGGACAAGGCAGGGACTGCAGAATCCACATGGGAGGGAAAAGAAGGGGATGTTGTGTGCCCAGACTTCAGCCAGGCCTGGGACAGGGTCTGCTGTGGTCTCCTCAGAGCCAGACTGGAGAGAGCTGGGCTGCAGGAGTGGAACATGGGCTGGGTGGGAATTTGGCTGAACAATGAGGGTCAAATGTCATCCATGGTTCAGAGTCCTCTTGGCAGCCACACCCTGGTGACATCCCTCAGTGACCAGCCCTTGGCCACCACTGTGGAATATTTCTATTGTCTCTAAAATGGCAATAAATGTACTTTCAATTGCTTTATGGATGCTGCCAAATTGCAGGGAGTCTGTGACTGAACTCATCTAGTTAATGGTGATTGCAAAATGTAATTGGGCAAGATGACTGAGTTGTGTAAATTTGTCTTGCTTTCAGGTGCCAAGCAAGCCACAAGAAAGGGCAGAAAAAACTAATGCATCAGAACAAAGGCAGTTCAATAGGGAAAAACCCAAATCCGACCAAAAAAATCCCTAACCAAATCAAAAAAACCAAAGCAAGACCCACCCACAATAACAGAAAAAAAACCACAAACAAACCAACTACAAAAAGAAAAAGCCACAGAAGAAAAGCAAATCCTCAGGAAATCTCCTACCAGCAGAAAATGTTTGACCACCTTGTGGCAGGAGAGGATTCTGTATGTGTAGGTGCTGTTTTGAAAGAATAATGTCTTAAAAAAGAAATTAATCTCCTACCCTCCTTCTCCCTCTGCTTCTCTCAGATGATTGCTGATCATGGTGTGACATGGAATGGAACATCGCTTGGGTCAGTACAGCCCAGCTGTCCCATCCCTGTTCCCCAGGAACACTTGCCCACCCCAGGCCCATAGGTTGGGGGGGGTTGCATACGCCTCATGCGGGGCGAGCACTGAGACAAGGACAGGAGAACAGAACAACATTTACTTTTGTCAAGGACAGTAGAACAGAACAGCACAGCCTTGGAGAAACTGATTGAGGATGTATCTATGGCAAACAGAAGTCACACAAAATGCAAGTAGGATGCCAGCTCAGCTCTGCAAGGCTGACAAAACAGAAGTTATGCAAAACAATAATATTGCCGTTACTCAAAAGGAGGGGTCAAGGAGCAGCCACCTTAAAAGGGCACTGGATGTTGAAGACAAAACACAAAGAACCATGAAAGGATTTGAGATAAGGGGTGCAACTCTGTCAAATAAACTCATAGGAAGTGGGGGTAGCTCATGAACACATAATCAGTGTGTGTGACAAAAACTCTGTTCATTTGATGCTCAGTTCACTCCAGTGGAGGAAGGATAGCCCAAGTGACCACCATGCTGTAATAAAGAATACCTGCTTTCAAATACTCAGAACTCTGTTCAGAAGTTTCTATCCAGAGGATTTCAGTATCAGTGGTGTCCTTGACTCCATTGTGCCCCACAGTTTCACAATGGCTCCTTGGTTCCATGAGGCCCTGCTGTAGCACAATGGACCCTTGGTTCTATTGGGTTCTGTACTGTCAAAATGGCCTCCTTAGTTCTGCACTGCCACAATGCTCTCCTTGGCTCCACAAGGCCTTGGTGTGTCACAACAGCCTCTTTGTTCCATCAACTGCCAGAGTGTCACCCTGGTCTCTTGGATCTGCAGTGTCACAATGGACAATTGGTCACAAGTAGCCCCACTGTGTCACCATGAATATTAGGTTCCGTTGCCCCCCCCACAGTGTCACAATGGCCCCTTGGCTCCACGAGGTTCCACAGCATCACCATGGTCTCCTTGGATCCACAGTATCTCCATGGACCATTGGTTCCATGTGGCCCTGCTGTGTCACAGGGGTTCCTTGGTTCCATGAAGCCCCACAGCATAACATTGGAATCTTGGTCCCGTGAGGTTCTTTACTGTCACAATGGTCTCTGTGGTTCTGGACTCTAACAATGGACCCTTGGTTCCATGAGGTTCCATGATGTCACAATTGTCTCTTGCTTCTGGACCGTAATAATGGACCCTTGGTTCCACGAGGTTCCATGATGTCAAAATGGTCTCCTTGGTTCCACAAGGCCTTGTTTTGTCACAATGGACCCATGGTTCCCTAAGCTTCCAAGCTGTAACTATGGTCTCCTCAGATCTCCATTGTCACAATGGACAATTGGCTCTATGGCCTCTGCTGTGTCACAATAAACCCTCAGTGCCATGAGGTTCTGTGGCGTCACAATGGTCTGCCTGGTTCAACGAGGCCCTGGAGTGTCACAATGGCTGCTTGGTTCCATGAGCTGCCACCACATCAACAATGGTCTGCTTGTTTCTGCAGTGTCACAATGGACCCTGGTTCCACGAGGTCCCTAAATGTCACTGGTCTCCTGGGCTCCATGTGGCCCTGCTGTGTCAACACAGCCCCTTGGTTCCATGAGTTTTGGTACTGTCAGCAATGGTTCCTTTGTTCCAATGAGGCCCTGCTGTGTCACAATGGACCCTGGATTCCATGAAGTTCTTCAGTGTCACAATGGCCCCCTGGATCCCTGAGGTCCCACAGTGTCACCATGGTGTCCTTGGATCCACACTGCCATAATGGGCCATTGCTGCAGCTGCAATAGCTGCTAATAAATCCCAGGGTAGGGAAGCAAAAAGGGCCTTTGCCTGGTACCCACAGATATTTAATTCAGCTGTGCAGTGAGATGTTCAGGGTCACAAGGCAGGACTCCTGGGAGGAGTCCAGGTTTCTGTATCTCCAGAGGAAGGGGCTGATCAGTGCCATGGAGGCAGTACAAAGATGGGGCCAATGAGGGAATGGGGAATGGGGAGGGAGTGGCTGAGGGACACAAAACAAGGGGAAGGAGCCAGTGGGTCAAACAGCTTTTGAGGGAAGCTTCCTGTGTCTCCCTAACTCAGGGAATGCCTCTCAGGGTCTCCAAAGGTGCAGAGTGTCAAAATGGCCCCTTGGTTCTTTTGGGGTCCTCAGGATCCCAGTGGCTCTTGGCTGCATGAGGCCCAGCTGTGTCACACTGGCCCCTTGCTTCTATTGGGCCCCAGAGCGTCACAACTGTCCTCCTTTAGTTCCATGAGGCCCCTCAATGTCACAATGGACCTCTGGTTCCATGAGTCCCACATTGTTCCATGAATCCTTAGTTCCATGGGGATGGCACATCCTTAGTTCCTGTAGTGTCACAATGGACTCCTTGGTTCCATGGAAAAACAAAGTGCCACAATGACCCTTTGGTTCCACAAGGCCTCCAAGTGTAAAAATGGCCTCCATGGTTCCATGAGGCCCTGTTGTGTCACAATGGACCTTTGGTTCCATGATGCCCCAGAGTGTCACAATGGTATCCTTGGTCCCAGGGTGTCAGAATGGACCCTTCATCCCATGGCCACCCACAGTGTTCCCTGTAGTCCCCTTGATTCCACCAGGCCCTGCCATGCTCTAATGGCGCCTTGGTTCCAGTGGGTCCCAAAGTGTCAGAACAGTCTCCATTGTTCCATGAGGCCCCACAAAGTCACTGTGCTCCCCTTGGTTCCACAGGGCCCCACAGTGGAACAATGGTCTCTTGGTTCCATGAGGTTCCTCAGTCCCAATGGTCTCCTTGGACCCACAGTGTCACAGTGGCCCCTTGGCTCCATGTGGCCACGCTGTGTCACAATGGCTCATGGTTCCATGAGGCCACACAGTTTAACAAGGGACCCTTGGTCCCACGAGGCCTTGCTGTGTCACAATGGGCTTCTGGTTCCATGAGCTCTCACACTGCAAGCAGCAGTCTCCTTGGTTCTGCAGTGTTACCATGGACCCTTTGTTCCATGAGGTCCTGCAGTAGAACATGGTCACCTTGGTTCCGTAAGGTTCTGCAGTGTCACAATGGACCCATGGTTCCACCAGGCCCTGCTGAGTGACAACGGCCCCTTGTTTCCAAGAGGTTTCTCAGGGTCACAATGGTCTCCTTGGATCCGCAGTATCACAATGGACCATTGGTTCAATGTGGCCCCAATGTGTCAAATTGGATTCTGGTTCCATGGGGTTCTGCTGTGTCACCATGGACCTTTTGTTCCATGAGTTTGCACAGTGTCACAGCTGACTCCTTGGTTCTGTGAGGAACCACTGTCACCAAATCTCTGAAATATAAGAATAAGGCTCCTGAACACTAATTTGCTATTTCAGAGGGTGTCATTTATCCAGGCCTGAGCTCTAGTGATGAATAACTCCTAACCTTATGTGGACATGTAATTCTACCATTGTCTTGCTTATGAATGCACATTCAGTAAATATGAATTACAATTCACCCATTTCCATAAAACCCACCCAAGTTCCCAGATTCACTCCTTGTTTTCTCTATCCCTGCACCCATAGGCCAGTTGTCTTCGTCTTCTCTTCCAACAATCCCTGCTGGAGAAGCAGTCCTGCATGCCTTGTTCCTGTGCTGAAAGTTCACAGGCAAGGGTAAAAATGGAATGAACTCTTTTGGTATCAGCCCCAGGCTTTTTGTGGGCAGGTAGAGGCAGGCAGGAGGCAGAGCTGTCAGCAAAGGAAGGGCCCAGCCAGGTGGGGCAGCCGGGGGATGCCGACAGCCTGCAGGGACAGAGGAGCAGGGCAGGGACACCGTGGGACAGCCTGGGCTGCACAGGACACAGGGATGGGCAGCAGCTGCAAGACAGCCCTGCCAGAGCCAACTTGGGCAGCACTTTGGCCATGGCTGCTGGGCCTGGGCCTGAGGCAGGAGCAGGAGACAAGTGACCCTTGCAGGGCTGGGGCCTCATTGCCTCCTTGTCCCTGCTCAGCAGCCTGGCAGGGGCCGCCCCATGCTCCTGCCCTTGGCATTGCACAGCCCCACTTGCCAGTGCCAATCCCGGGAAGAGCCCTGAGCAAGGAGGGAGGGACAGGATCTGCCTGGCCAGGGGCTGGGGCTCAGGCCTTGGCCCTTTGCATTCCTGAAACACATCTAGGTTTGCTCAGCACCAGAGACACTTTTGCCTTGTTTGTCCTCAGCTGTCATCACTGCCTCCAGTGTTCTGCTCTAACTGGAACCTGGGGACACTTTCTCAGTTGTGTCCCTCAGTGGGACCCATTAAAACTTCAAGAAAATTTGGAATCTAAATTTAAATTTGAGTTCTTGAGAAGTTTTTTGAAGACACTCTCAAGGACTGAGTCTTATGTAAACAACAGAAAAGCCCTGAGAGGGTCATTAAGGTTTTCCTAGTCCAGTTATGAAGAAAAATTTCAAGGACCCTGTAAGAAATTCACATTCCTATTTTAAAGGATGTATTTTATTTTATTTCTCTTTAAAGCAGAGGCGATTGCAGCATTCTGTGATTGATCTTTACCCAGAGTCTCTCCTCAGCAGCTCTTGCCTGCTCACAGAAGCTGTGCCTTGAGCTCTGACCCAGTGTGGACAACCTTGCTCTACATTGCCCAGCCCCATCCTGTTTGTCCTCATTCCCCTGGGACCTGCTGTGCTTGCAGAGCTGGCTGCACTCAGTCTAAGAGGGGTTTTCACTTTTGGGGTTTTTTTGAAGCAATCTGAAACTTCTGAGTTTCCCCAGTGCAAACAGACACACTGCTCAGGTGTGTGCCAGCCCCAGGTGCCACCAAAGCCACTGCAGAGCTGCCCTGGGCCAGTTGTGAGGGTGGATCATCAGCCCAAGCTGCACTGGGCCCCTGCAAGGGGTTGTGGCCATGGGCACTGCACTGACCCCACTGCTGGGTTTGGCTGCCACGGCCACCGTGAGAAATGAAACTGTCCTTGGAAACACTGGGAAGGACTGGGACATACTGGGGACACTGGGAACATTGCAGAGAAGACTGGGGACACTGGGGCATCCTGTGGATGACATTGGGATGAACTGGGAGGGACTGGGAATAAACTCAGGTGTATTGGGAGGGACTGGGCTGTATTGGGAGGGACTGAAGGGGCACTGGGGTTGTACTGGGTTCTACTTGGGATGAACTGGACTGTACTGGGGTTGTACTGGTCTGTACTGGGGATGAACAGGGCTCTACTGGGAGGGACTGGAGAGGTTGAATGGGCTGTTCCCATCTCCACCACATCCCATTTGCCGAGGCTTCTGCCCACCACCACTCAAAGCCAATCAGCGCCTGGTATAGGACCTGGTAACCGGTGCCTGATATTGGCACCACTTTTTTTTTTTTTTGCTTACAACTCCCGTCGAGCCCCTCGGCCGGATTGAGCCCATATTGGGGCCAGGACTACAACGCTCGTCATGCCCCGCGCTCCACAGTTCCCCTCTCCCCCCGGGATCTGCCCCCCCTCTGTCCCTTAAGTGTCCCCCAGACTCTCCAGGATCCCTCAGTGCCCCCTCAGCCCCCCTTTGGGACCCCCCACAGCATTCCCAGACCCCTTGAGTGCTCCCAACCCCACAGATGCCTGGTACAGCCACTTCTGGGAATTCATCTCCTCTCATCCCCCGCGGCCCCAGAGCCCCTCAGAACACAATCCCACGTCTAAACTCCTGCCATGCCCCACACCCTAAAGAGCCTGTTTAGAGTTCCCCGAGCTCATCCCAAGGGCTCCCGAACCATTTAAGTTCCTCTGAGAACCTCAAGTCACAGTTCGGACGCAAAAGTGTTCCCCAAGAGCCTTCCTGGACCCCCAAACAAAGTGTTGGAGCCACTTCCGGGACTACGGCTCCCATCATGCTCCGCAGCTCAAGTCCAGCGCTATTCCCGCCGGGACTTCGTCTCCCGTCATGCCTTGCGCCCCACCGAGAGCCATTGCAGCTGCGCCCAGAACTCCCGCGATGCTCCGCGGCCCCGTTAAACCGTATGATACCCACGCCTACAACTCCCGTCACTCCCCGCGCCCCAGAGAGCACCGTTCAAGTGCCCCAAGGGCCCGCCCGGACCCCGAAGGGCCCCAAATTCCCCTCCCTGACCTCTGAGGGCCCCCCTGGACCCCCAAGTGCTGCCCCAGACCCTGAACTGTCCCTCAGGTTCCCTGAGTGCCCCTCTAAGTGTCCACCCGGCTCCCCCAAGTGTCCTCCAGACCCTCAAGTTCTCTCTGAACTCCCTCCCCAGACCCAAAGCTGCCCCAAATGTGCCCCAGCATTGTCTCCAGGGATCCCGAAGTGGCCCATTTGACCCTGTGTGAGAAAAAGCTGATGAAAAAAGATGACAAAAAGACAACAAATATAATAATTACCATAAAGAGGAAGAAATAAATAGGCAGTAGATATTAATTATATAATGAAGGCAATTGTGTTTCTTAGAAAGAGAGATGAATAATCTTTTTGGCTGCTAAAAAAGTATAGATTTTAAGAAATAAAATAATGTAATAAAAACTGAAGGGTATTATATTAATTAGAATAATATATTTATGATTTCATTTATTAATTAATTTATACTTATAAGGAAAACTGCTTAAATTTTTCTTATGTTTTGGGATGTCAGTCCCAGGTGGGTGATGTCAGACATTGTGAAGCTGGGGGTGAGAAGCAGCTTGTCCAAACAGGCTCATCCTGCAAGGGGCTCATTCTTATCCATGCCCAGACCTCCTAAGGAGACATTCAGCATCCAGATTTCTTGGGGGAATGCTTCTATTCCCTCTTCTCATAACTAAAAAATAAAAAAATACTGATGTGATTAAAAAACCAAAAATCATGAGCTGCATTTTGAAATCTTCCTCCTGAAGAGAACTCCAAACTGACTCCAATCACTGCACAAGCCCTGGAGTCCCAAAGACAATGGAAGGGAGACAAAGAGCTCCTCAGGGCTTTCTGTATTCTATTCAGCCCCACGCTGGATTTGGAGCTGGCTCCAGGAGCTTCAGGCACGGGGAGAAGGATGAAGAAGCTGCTCAAGGAGTCAGCAACAAAACTCCAAGTGCCTTGGAGCATGGCTGGGCCCCAGTGAGGACAGGGAGTGCCAAAGGCTGCCCAGGGCCTGGTGAGAGCAGATCCTTGAGGCCAGGATTGCAGGGAGCCCAAGGCTCTGAGCAGGGAACTGCAATGCTGAGCAAGGCCTGGCTTGGCTGCAGGAAGCAGAAAGGCCAAGCCCTGAGCCCAGCCTGGGCCAGCAGGGCCTGTCCCTCACAGCTGCCTCGGGGCTCTTGGTGGGCCAGGGGGATGTGAGGGGCAGCAAGGACAAATGGCATCAACCTGCAGCCCCTGCCAGCCTCCCCAGGGAGGCCGAGGGAGCAGCAAAGTGCAGCCCCAGCCAGGAAAGTTCCTCCTGTGGGGCCTCCAGAGGCGCTGCCCGAGCCCAGGGCACAAAGGCCTGGGTGCCTGTGGCCCTGTCAGCCCTGCCCACCCCTTGGCCATCTGTCCTGCAGGCTGTGCCCCCTGGGCGTGCTGCTCCTCTGCCCTGGCCGGCTGCACTCGCCCATCTCGCTGTGCCCCAGCATTTCTCACCCAGAGTTTCTGTGCCCTCCCTGGGCTCCCTGCACCCAGCGCTGCCGGCTCCTGGCACACAGAGCCCAGCCATGGCCCAGCCTCACACTGCCACACCTCCAGCACCAACATTCTGCCCTGCGAGGGACTTTGCTTTCTCCTCAGCTCCAGGCTGAACCTTCCAAGCTGCACTTTGGGGAGGTTTCCTGCAATTCCCACTGCGAAAGAACGCTCTGTCTCCTGCTGGTCACAAACGGAGAAGGGCTGGAGGGAGATGTGGTGGTCAGAGCCCGTTTGGGACACAGCGACCATTGTAGACATGATATTTTCTGAAAAACCCCTTTACTAAGACTTTTCTCCTGAGAAGCGGAGGCCTCAGGAACAAAATATATACAATAATTATCTGCTTCTGTGGAATACAACAGGTGGATCTGTGATTGGCCTCATGTCATTGTTTCTAATTAATGGCCAATCACATTCCAGCTGTGTCTCTCTCTGGTCAGACACAGGATTTTGTTATCATTCCATTCTGTCTCCTTTGCTTGCAAGCCTTCTGATGAAATCCTTTCTTCTGTTCTTTTTGTATAGTTTTAATGTAATATCTATCATAAAATAATAAAATAGTCTTCTGAAACATGGAGTCAGATCCTCCTCTCTTCCCTCTTCTCAGAGCCCTATCAACACTACTACAGACCATGAAATTATCAAGTTTTTAAATATTCTCTGAAAGAACGAGGGGCATCAACTAAACATCTACAACTGGCTGGATGGCCAGTTGAGTGGCGGTGAATGGTACACCTGAGAGTGGTGGTAAACGCTGCTGCATCCAGCTGGCAGCCAGTCACCAGTGGTGTCACTCAGGGGTCTCTGCTGGAGCCAGTTTTGTTCAATATTGCTACTGACAAAATGGATGAGGGTGTTGAGTCTTTCAGTAGTAAATCTACAGACAAAACTAAGCTGGGAGTGTGTGTCCATCTGCTGGAAGGTAGGAGGGATCTGTAGAGAGATCGGGAACAGTTGTATGGATGGGCAGAGTCCAATAACATGAAGATTAATAAGTCCAAGTGCCGGGTCCTGCACTTTGGCCACAACATCCCTTGCAGTGCTACAGGCTGGGGACAGAGTGGCTGGACAGCGGCCAGGCAGAAAGGGACCTGCAGGGACTGATGGACAGCATGCTGGACATGAGCCAGCAGTGTGCCCAGGTGGCCAAGAAGGCCAATGGCTCCTGGCCTGCATCAGGAATGGTGTGGCCAGCAGGAGCAAGGCAGGGATTCTTCCCCTGTGCTCAGCACTGTTGAGGCCACACCTCGAGTGCTGTGTCCAGTTCCGGGCCCCCAATTTAGGAAGGACATGGAGGGGCTGGAGCGTGTCCAGAGAAGGGCAAAAAGGGTGGGGAGGGGTCTGGAACACAAGTCCTGTGAGGAGCAGCTGAGGGAGCTGCAGTTGTTTATCCTGGAGAAGAGGAGGCTCAGGGAGACAAGGCAGTGTCAGGGCACAGGTTGGACTTGATGATCTCCAAGGTCTTTTCCACCCTTGCTGATTCTGTGATTCTCTGGAACCACCCTTGGAGCAGTTGCAGGAGGAGCCCTGGGCCTCCTCTTCAGAAGCTCCAGCAGCCCAGGTCCCTCAGCTTCTCCTGCCAGCCCCAAAGCCCATCCTGTCAGTCCTGCAGAGCCTCTGCAGCTCCTCCTCACTGCCCAGAACAGGGAGCCCCAGAGCCAGACACAGCAGCCCAGATGTGGCCCCCTGGCCTGGGGTGCCTCTGGCAAGGGAGCAGCACCAGGCACTGCAGGAGCCTGCAGACAATTCCTGCAGCACTTGTAGGATGATCCTGCTGCCCAAGGGACGTTCCCATGGAGCCAAGTCTGCAATGGGGAGTGGGGCCAGAGAGGAAAGGGCAACCAGGGATGGGCTATTTGCAGGGGAGGGAACAGGGCTGGGCAATAAGAAGACATTTCTATCAGGAAGAGGAAAGAAAGCAAAGGTGAAGCCCAGAAAATGCTCAGGGCAGTTTGGGGGTGGCTGCCAGGCAGCCCTGGCTCTGAGCAACAGCGTCTGCAGTGGGACAGGAAACTCCCAGCTGATGGGAACAAACTTGCTGGCTGACTGCAGAGGCCAGGACAAAGCTGAGTGTTTTCCCTGGTGTCCCCCAGCCCTTGCTGGCCCCAAGGGCTGATGGCATTTGTGCTCCCTCAGGTTCATGTCCCCACACCAACAGCATGGGGGTGCTCCCTCTGCTCTGTGCAATGCAAACAGGGGCTCCTGATCCAGTGCTGCCGTGTCTGTGCCTGCAAGGATGGGGCACCTGTGTGAGCTGGGGGAGAGGCCAGGGCTGCAGAGGGGGGATGTTGTTGGCAGCTCCATGAGGACGCTCTGGGACGCTGCCCTGGGCTGTGCAGCACATTGGGGATGGATCAGCCCCTGCTCTGCTGCTCCTTCCCATCTGCCCCAGGGCCCTTGCAGAGCCCCAGCCATGCTGTTTGCCCCCAGCCTGCCCATGGCCAGCCTGGGGCTGCTCACAGGGCTTTTCTGTGCTGAGCATTGGCCTGGGCGTGTTCTTGAGTGAGCCTGGGCAAGGAGCCTGGAGCCCCCAGAGCCTGGCCTGTGGTGTCAGCACTGCCCCAGGAGTGCCCATGGCCTGTCCCTGCTGTAGCCCCGGCACTGCCACCCCCAGGGCTGTGCCCGGCCCCAAGAGCACTCAGGCCATACAGCAACACCAGGACCACCAGGGCAGCCAAGGGAATCTAGATAGCCCTGGCAGCTTTTGTCTGGGAGGTACCATTGGATATTAGGAATTTTGAAAGCAGATTCTCAATTTTGGCTATGGATGGCTGGACTTGAAAGTGTTTTTTTCAATGGGAAATAAAGAACGGGCCCCCAGTGTTTTGAAGGCACATGAGGGATAGCCCCCAAGGGGCCAAGGCCCAGTGATATAACAATGGTCTCCTTGGCTCTGCAGTGGCACAATGGCCCCTTGCTTTCCATGGGGCCTTGCAGTGTCCAAATGGTTTCCTTCTTTCCATAGGACTGCACAATGGTCCCTTGCTTCCATGAGGTCACAGTGTCTCCAAATGGCCCCTCGGTTCTATTGGGTTCCCCAGGATCACAGTGTCCCCGTGGTTCCAGCAGGCCTGGATGTGTTACACTGGCCCCTTGCTATGGGGACCCACAGTGTCCCAATGGCCCCCTGCTCCCATGAGGCCCTGGGATGTCACAATGGTCTCATCGCTTCCACGAGGCCCTGCTGTTCCACAATGGCCCTTGAAGTGTCACAATAGTCCCAGTGGGTTCCCCCGCTGGTTCACAATGGCCTCCTTTGTTCTGTAGTGTAACAATGGTATCCTTGGTTCCACCATCAGAATGGCCCTGTGGTCTCATGGAGCCCCCACAGCCCCTTATGGAGCTCCACAGCCCTTTATGGAGCCCCACAGTGTCACTTTAATCCCCTTGAGTCCATGAGGCCCTGCTGTGCTACAAGGACCCCTTGGTTATACAAGGCCCTGCAGTGTCACAATGGCCCCTTGGTTCCAGTGGTCCTGAAGCGTCCTAATGGTCTCCATGGTTCAATGAGGCCCCACAATGTCACAATGGACTTTTGGTTCCATGAGCTTTCGTACTGCCAACAACAGTCTCCTTGGTTCCACAGTGTCACAATGGACCCTTTCCTCCATGAGGTTCATTGGTGTAACATGGACGCCTTGATTCCATGAGGTTGTGTAGTGTCACAATGATCTCCTTGGTTCTGGGGCCCTGCTGTGGCTGTTGTGTAACAATGGATCTGTGGTACCATGAGGTTCCATAGTGTCACCATGGTCCCTTTGGTTCCACAAGGCCTTGCTGTGCCACAATAGCCCCTTGGTTCCATGAAGTTCTGTACTGTCAACAATGATCTCCTTGGTTCCGCAGTGTCACAATGGACCCTTGGTTCCATGAGTAGCCTGGCTCCCACAGCCCCTCACAGCTCCTCATGGCCCCTCACAGCCCCTCATGGCTCCCTCACAGCTCCCCATGGCCCCTCACAGCCCCTCATGGCTCACTCACAGTTCCCCATGACCCCTCACAGCTCCCCATGGCCCCCCATGGCCCCTCACAGCCTCCCACAGCTCATAGCTCCCTCACAGTTCCCCAAGACCCCTCACAGCCCCTCACTGTGGATGCTCTGGAAGAGAGAGAGAGAAACAGAAAGTGTTTCTCACAGCAGCGTGTGAGAATTTTTAGGGTGTTGTAGGGATGTGATAACTTGTTAAGTATAAACAATCTGCAGGTGGTATTCTTCTACTTTGTCTTTCTGTTCTTCTCAAGGACAGTGTAATGTATTTTTGTTAACCAGCCAATCAAATAGAATAAATCATCTCACTCTATAAAAACCACAAGGTTCTCTTGAATAAAACCTTCTTTCACTGTCTCTACAAACTGCCTCCCACCTGTTCCTGTGTCATTCTCGACTCAAGAGTGACACCTCACAGCCCCTCATAGCCACTCACAACCCCTCACAGTTCCTCACAGTTCCCCATGGCCCCTCATGGCCCCTCACAGCCCCTCACAGCCCCTCACGCCCCCTCACAGCCCCAGACGCGGGGCACCTCCCAGAGGAGGAGGGGTCGGGCCCTGCTCGTTCTCCTTTCATTTCAGTCCCTTCATTACAGCGACAAGTAAAGAAAGGCTGAAATGGAGCCTTTCCCCAGCGTTTCCCTCGGGGTTAACTGTGGGCTGAAGCTCTGTGCTGGCGCTGGCCTGAGCGCCACCATCCCTGCAGCCGCCAGGCCTTTGCTGTCCCCCCGTGTCCGTTCCCTGTCCCCGAGTCCCGCCCGGCTCTGGCAGCAGCAGCAGCCGCAGCGCAGGGGGCGCCGGCCCGGCCCAGCCGGGGCTCCCGGCCAGGAGCAGCAGCAGCGCCGGCCCCTTCCCGCTTGCTCCTACCTCGGCTCCCAAGGGCTTTTTCCGGCTCAATTCTGGAGCAGAGCAGCCAGCAGCCACACACAGCCCTGACTGCTCAGGGCCCGCCTGTGCTGCCCCGAGCCAGCCCTCAGAGGAAGAAAGGATCGGATTCCAGAGCTGTTTACAGCACTGTTTTACTCACCCTGAGGTGGCAGCAGGAGGCTGCTGGTGCCTTTGCCTTGGGAATTGGGGATCATGGCTGCTCTTGGCCCTCTTCTGCTTGCCACCTGAATTTTATCCATGAAACTGCAAGTGCTGCTTTCAGTTGGTGCTACCCACGGTGCTTTCATGACAGTGAAGTTGTTAGAAAAGAAATGAAATTTAGCAAAATGTTTAATTATAGTGAGTTGTGTGTGAATTGGTTTGTTAAAAGCAGGTTTGTAGCCGTTGAAAGTGTGTTGGGTTTTGTGTGTAACCTAGCAGGTAGTCTTAGGGATTTAATAAATATTTAAACTAGTGTATGAAAGTAAGAATACTAACCTGTCTGGAGGAAGCATACAATGCTCTTAGAATAAGATAAGCAGAAGATTTATGATTTTGTTTGTGAGTCAAGGAATGTATCACAAGGGGTCTGTGACTAGGCAAGGGGAACTGTTTCTTGGAGACCTTGTTATGAATCGCATGTATAAAAAGAGAAGCACCCATACGTGAATTTGGGGGCTCGGACTTGGGACGTTAGTCCACTGGCTCCCTGGGCCCTTAATAAAGCACCCACAAAACTTATCCGAGTTTTGTGTCATTTATCAATTGGGCAACAGTTTTCTGGCGAGCGCGGCAGGACTCCAAGGGTTGCCGGGGCGGTTCGCGTCCCGATCCACTCCAAGCCGGCACCGAGCACTTCTCAGGGAGTCATCGGTCGTGCCCAACCCCCGTGCCTGTCGGACAACTGCATTGAGGTAAGCCCGAAGGTGCTTTATATTGGAAAAGGTGACAATTGGATTTGGATTTGGTGGTTGATGAAAAGCCTAGGCTCCGGCCATAAGATGTCTAAGTACGCAGGACCGGAACTCGCCTCCTGTTATTTGGGAAGGACAGAGAGAAGGTATATCGGTTTATGGGGACTAAAGGTGGAATTAAAGGCTGTAATATGATGTCTTTTAAAACTTTTAAAACCTTAGTGCAAGCCAATGGTAAAATACCTGGAAATACGCCATTAGGTTGTATATTGAAACGATGGAAAAGTGAGGGGTATTATCAAGAACTGGATAAAAGTAAAATGATAGATTATTGTAATCATTGGTGGCCTGAATATGAGATTGGGGAAGCGGGAAGGCCGGTGAATGGTACCTGGAATTGGGGATAATGGAATCTTTGATGCAATTTTTAAGGAGAAATGAGAAATGGGATGAAATACCATATTTAGATTTGTTTTTCGTTTTGTACCGGAAAGAGGAATGGGAAAAGGAGCGCGGTATCTTGGTTTTAGAAGTGAATGATGAGAGGGAGTGTGTTGGATGTAAAGAAAGAAAGGAGCGTAATTTGTATCCTTCAATTGAGGAAGATTTGTCCTATTGTATAGCACCCCCGAGGGTTCCGGTTGCTCCTAATGTTCTCCCTGCTCCCCCTGCCAATATATCTATAAAAATGGGATCTAGTGAAAGTGATAGTGATGGTGATGATGGTGAAAAGAATGAGAGTGTTAAAAGAACTCCATTAGCAGGGTGGACTCGCCAGGGAAGGAAGGGGCAGAAGGGGCCACAGTTAATTGTGCCGTTAAGGGAAGCTGTGGTACCACAGGGAGAAAGGATACTTTCTCCCCAGGGGATTTGGTAATATGGAAGCAATCAGCAGGGAGTTATCAGGAGGATCCTGAAAGGGTGGCAAGGGTGGTTAAAATGGTAATAAAGACTCAGAATCCGGACTGGAATGATTTACAGGTATTATTAGATACTGTAATGGATTCCACAGAAAAGGAAATGGTTATAGGAGCCACTAGAGAAAAGGCTCGTGAGGAGATTCGGTTGCGACAACTAAATGAAACAGTTGATGAATTGGTACCGAGTGAGGAACCCAGGTGGGATCCAAACTCTACGGGAGGAATAAGGGCTGTAAAACGATATCAGGAATTGTTGGTGGAAGGAATTAGAACAGGAATACCTAAGACTATGAATTGGTCTAAGTTGTATTCGGTCAAGCAGGACAAGAATGAGTCTCCGTCTGCCTTTTTAGAACGATTAAAAGACATGGCTCGGAAGTTTACTAATTTAGATGTAGAGGATCAATCAGGAAAACTTCAATTGGCATTGTTGTTTATGGGGCAATCGCAAGAGGATATTAGGAAAAAGTTACAAAATCTGGAAGGGGAGGATACTCGGAGTTTGGATAAAATGTTGGAGGTCGCGTGGAAGGTATACAACAACAGGGATAAAGAGACTGCAAAAAGACAACGGGCTAGTATTCTGGCTGTAATGCAACAGACGGGGGCAGGAGGAAGACCCATTAGGGGTCGAGGTCGGGGAGGAGCTAATCGCAGACAGAGGGGGATGGCGAGAGGTCAGGGAGGATTTGGGTTTGCACCTAACATGGGGAGGTTGGATCCAAACCAGTGTGCATTTTGCCGACAATTGGGACACTGGAAAAATGAATGCCCGGTTAGAGGAGGTATGGGCATGGGAAACATGGGATTAAGGATGGGTCCAATGGGGAATGCTCCTGTGGGAGTATTCACGGGAGGACCAGCAGAGGTCGCTCAAGCACTAGTTTTGGGAAACTATCAGAATCAAAGCTGACTAGACCAGGATTTGAGGGTAGTTTTAGAGATAGATGGAAAGGATCAAGAATTTATGGTAGATATTGGAGCCACATATTCTGTACTCAATAGACAATTGGGACCTTTGAGTGACACAACGGTACAGGTGGTGGGGGCAACAGGGAAGCTAGAGGAACAACCATTTTTACAACCTTTAAATCTTAGGTTTGAGGGGAAGGAATTAGATCACCAATTTTTGCATATGCCAAAGTGCCCCACACCCCTTCTTGGCAGAGACCTGTTGTCCCGACTTAATGTGAAAATAATATTTGAGGGGGGAAGGGTGAAATTGGAAATACCTGAGGAACAAATAGCGGGCATTTTTGTGATCAAGGAAGTGAATGCCTCTCCTATTCCAGAAGAAATTGAGCAGGCTGTAGTACCCTGGGTATGGGAGTCAGGGGTCCCTGGAAAATCTAAAGCTGCACAGCCAGTAAAGGTGGAACTAAAGGAAGGGGCCCAACCAGTGAGGGTAAAGCAATACCCCTTGAAGCTTGAGGCAAGGAGGGGAGTAGCCCCGTTAATTAAACAATTTTTGGTTCAAGGAATATTACAGGAATGTGAATTGGAGTATAATACTCCAATTTTTCCAGTAAGGAAACCTAATGGTAAGTACCGTTTGGTACAGGACTTGAGGGGTATTAATGAAATATGAAAGACATACATCCAGTTGTTGCTAATCCTTACACCTTGTTAACATCTGTATCGGAGGAGTTTAAATGGTTCTCAGTGATTGACCTTAAAGATGCCTTCTTCTGCATCCCACTGGCAGTAGAGAGTAGGAAATATTTTGCCTTCGAGTGGGAGAGTCCTGATTTTGGGAGAAAGAAGCAGCTTACGTGGACGAGACTCCCAGAGGGATTTAAAAACTCCCCTACTATTTTTGGAAACCAACTGGCCAAGGAGCTGGAGGAATGGAAGATAACCCAGGTAACAATATCCCCATCCTTGTATGTAGCCCTGCAGTACGTGGACGACATTTTTCTGGCTACTAAGGAAAGGGAAATGTGTGTGGAATTAACAATTACATTACTCAACATGCTTGGCTAAGCAGGGTATCGGGTTTCTAAAGAAAAAGCTCAATTGCTCAAAAATAGCGTTATTTATCTCGGTTGTGAGATCACACAAGGGCAGAGACGTTTGGGAGTAAACCGAATAGAGGCAATATGTGCTATTCCTTTGCCTTGTAACCATCAGGAATTGAGATCTTTTCTAGGAATGGTGGGATGGTGTCGACTGTGGATCATGAATTTCGGTCTCCTAGCCAAGCCACTATATGAGGCCTTGAAGCAGCGTCAGTTGGAGGGGATGACACAGCAAAAGAAGGCCTTCCAGGAATTGAAGGAGGCACTAAAAGAGGCCCCAACTCTAGGACTCTCTGACCTGACCAAGGAATTCCAGTTGTACGTGAATGAGAGGCAAAAACTGGCATTGGGGGTCCTCACCCAGAAGGTGGGATCCTGGAAGAGGCCAGTGGGATACTTCTCTAAACAACTGGATTCGGTAAGTTCCGGGTGGCCCTCGTGTTTACGAGTCGTGGCGGCAACAATAATTCTTATTCAAGAGGCCCGGAAATTGACTTTGGGGGCAAAAATGAAAGTGTTTATTCCCCATATGGTCATGGCCGTTTTGGAGCAAAAGGGGGGTCACTGGCTATCATCAAGTCGAATGTTGCAATACCAGGCTATCCTGAGAGAACAGGAAGATATTGAAATAAAGACTACTAATCATGTTAATCCAGCAGAGTTTTTACGCAGTGGCCAGGAGGCTGGGGGACTGGTGCACGATTGCATAGAGGTAATTGAACAAGTATATGCCAGCAGACCTGACCTAAAGGATGAACCATTGTGGAGAGAGTTTTGTTAACGGTTGGTTAGCTGAGAAAGGCCATACTGACATACTGCCACTGGTTAAGCTGAAAAGAGAAGTCAGCAGTCAGTAAGCTGAAAAGGGAAGTCAGCAGTCAGTGACCAATGACAGGCAAGGACAGGATGCCCTTGCCGCAACATGAGGATAGGGAAGAGAGATTCTTGCTGAAAATATGTAGAAAGTATCAAAAGAATAAACACAAGAATGCAGAAGTAGGCATAGTTGCTGATATGTAGCTAACCAATCCTGAGCTCAGCTTTTGCAATATGTATGAGGCCTATTATGAACTGTATTTAACCCACCGTATAGATCAATGAACTGGACCTGTGATGAACCAACTGGTGTCTGGGTCTCCTTCCGTCGACAAATGGTGGAGAATGTGGGCAACGCTGAACCTCTGCCCTTTTTTCTCGGATTAAAAGAATAAAGGGAAAACGCACCACGGTTGAGGAAGTTGGATTTGGGTCCTTGCAGCCAGGACGGTGCCAGAATTTGAAGCCCCCTTGAGGTTCACAACGGTGACTCAAGCCAATACATGCTGCAGGAGCCTGGAGAGCTGCAACAGCACACGCTGATGAATAGGTATGGATAGGCAAGCGGCATACGATATATTCGCCGTGTATTTAGAACGGTGAGGAGTAAAGGGGATAGATCTAAAAAAGGAATTACCAGGGTTACTGGCTTATGGCCATGCTAAAGGTATTTTTGTTAACCCACATACAGTTCATGAGCTAGCAGAGTGGAAGAAGTTTGGGGATATCCTGTGGGATACAGTGTTAGATGATGATAAGTCAGCGAAGAAATTAGGCAAGTTATGGCGGGTGGTATATAACACGTTGTTTCAGCATGTCTCTGAGAGAAAGACAGCAGAAAGGGTGACAGAAGCTCATAAGAGGAATATAGGGTATGGTCGTGAGGATGATCCTTTAGCACCTTCTGTAACTAAGATACTCATGCCTAAGAGTCCCCAGCAAAGTGGTGTGGAGGATTTTTCTATAGACACAGTGGAACCGTCTGCACCCTTCCTGTCAGAGGGGGAGGGCGAGTTGGATGGTGGAGGTAAGAGCAAGCCAGCTTTGCCTCCGCCGCCAGCTTCAGGCAGTCTAGATGGTGGGGGTGGGAGCAAGCCAGCTTACCTCCGCCACTTCCCCCGAGTGAGCCAGCTCTGGCAGGGGGGCCACTTCCTCTGCGTGAGTCAGCTCCGGTTCCACCGCCTCCCCCGCATGAAAGCTCGGTGCCTGTACCAAAGTGCCAGCAGCATAGCACCCTTAAAGAGTCAGATCCCATCCCAGGGGCACACAGTGATCTATGGGGGGAAATGTAAAAACAGAGAAGGGAAGCTTGGGCTGCTTTGGCAAAAGAAGTAATGCAAATGGGGGATGGCGAGGCGGTGGAAGTAGCTTCTAGTCTTGCATGTCCGGTCACATACACACCACAGTATGATGCACAGGGGAACCTTACGCATAATATAGTGGAATATACTCCCTTAGATTGGAAGTTGTTAGCTCAGTTACGTTCTACAGTTAGTTTGGAGTAAAAAGTGAACCTGTTAGGCAAATGGTAGATTACCTTTTTAATACTCAGGTGTTATGCCCACACGATTTAAGAGGAATAGTGCGTTTGATATTCACTCAGCATCAGCAGTTATTGTTTAATGCACATTGGCAAGCTCTGGATAATGAGTCGGTTGCTGTACAACGAGCTCAGGGAGACCCATTACATGGAGTGACAGTAGAGGAGCTGATGGGCTTAGGAGCATATTTGCGTACAGAGGCACAGATGATATCGGGAGCAGATAAGTTTAGAGAGGCTATGCGATTAGTGCGTGCTGCAATAGACATGGTTAAAGAGCCAGGAGGGTTACCGGCTTATATGGGTATTAAACAAGGTAGAGAAGAATCATTTGGAAGTTTTATCGATAGAGCAGCTGCTTCTATAGATCGGGCAGCTGTTGCAGACTATATGAAGGGGGCGCTATTGAAACAGTGTGCCTTGCAAAATAGCAATCCAGCAACACAAAGAGTGTTAGCTACTTTAGGAGCAAATTGGACTATTGAGGAAGCATTAGAGCGAATGGCATTAATGCCAACAGCTT
Source organism: Melospiza georgiana (assembly GCF_028018845.1). Lineage (NCBI taxonomy): Eukaryota > Metazoa > Chordata > Aves > Passeriformes > Passerellidae > Melospiza > Melospiza georgiana. Next base: position 3,736,724 of record NC_080452.1, read on the forward strand.
CACAGGCATTTATAGCAGAAGCTTTAAAGGAGTTAGGATTAGGGTTGCAAAAGCAAGCAGAGTCTACTCAAAATCAGGTGTTAGCTGCTCTTGCTCCTCTCCGAAGCGGCTCACTGGCAGTCACGCAAGGAGGCTCGAGACCATTCATCAAGTGTTACCGATGAGGCAATGAGGGACATACGCGCTGAGCATGTCGAGCAGCTGGTATATGGTGTCAAGGTTGCCGATCCAGCTCCCACAATTCTACGGCTTGTAGGCGCTGGCCGGGAAACGATTGGAGGAGCGCGAATGGGGGCTGCACCCAGACACAAGTTGCCGCCGTGACATCGGAGACATCAGCTGCTGCCGTAACATCACTGCCACCTCCTGTCTGCAACCAGCAACAGCAGGGAGCCTCGGTTTGGACTTATCAGCAGCAGTAGACGTCACATTAATGACAAACCAGCCTGAGAGGATACCAACTGGAGTAAAGGGTCCTCTTATATTAAATGGACAAACATGTGGAGCATTGTTACTAGGACGTTCGTCAACAACCATGCTGGTATTATTTGTTTTGACTGGTGTTATTGATGCGGACTTTACTGGGGAAATACAAATTATGGTTTACACCCTTTATCCTCCAATTAAAATAACAAAAGGACAACTCATCACACAATTGGTACCACTATCACAAATGACATCGGGAATACAATCATTTACTGGACAAACACGGAATGAGAAGGGTTTTGGCTCTACTGATGTTACACTTTTGACTGTGGATTTGCAAAATAGACCAAAACAAAAAGTTGAGATTACCCATGGACATCAAAGCATAACCCTTTATGGATTATTGGATACAGGAGCAGATACCAGAATCATTTCTCCAGAAGCGTGGCCACAACATTGGCCTCTATTCCCATCATCAAACATGCTCACAGGAGTAGGAGGATTTACATTAGCAAGCAGATCACCGCCTTTGTTGGTGTGCATTGATAATCAAAAGTATCTGCTGTGTTTTTAATTGTTCAACTGCCTCCTACAGTTTCTTGCTTAATTGGAAGGGACATTTTAACACAATTGGGAGTGGTGTTAATTAACCATCACCCTTTGGGGTAATTGCCATTGCTTGGACTTTCCCCATTCCACTCACCTGGAAAACAGATACACCGGTGATGATTAAGCAATGGCCATTAAAAGGGGAGAGTCTTATGCATGCCCATGAATTGGTAAAGGAACAATACATAAAGGGCCATCTACGACTTTCCACGAGCTCTTGGAATACACCTATTTTTGTAATTAAGAAGAAATCAGGGAAATACCGTTTGTTACATGATTTACGAGCTGTAAATGACCAGATGGAACCAATGGGGGCCTTACAGCCTGGTCTTCCAAATCCAGCTATGATCCCAGAACACTGGCTACTTTTAATTATTGACCTAAAGGATTGTTTTTTCACTATTGGGCTATATCCTGATGACATGAAGAGATTTGCTTTTACTTTACCAGCAATAAATCGTGGAGAACCAGACAAAAGATTTGAATGTGCAATTCTCCTACGTTGCGTCAGCTTTATGTTGATGCTGCATTACAGCCACTACGTCGCAAATGGCCAGCAACTATAATATATCATTACATGGATGATATTTTGTTTGCACAGCAACAACCATTTTCCTCTTTGCAGATTGATAACATTAGAGATACTCTTGCAGCATATTCGCTTGTTATTGCTACAGAGAAAATTCAGACCACAAAGCCATGGAAATATTTGGGATGGACTTTGATGGATCAAATAGTAATACCTCAAAAATTGGAATTACAATTAGACATTAAAACTCTGCACGCTGCACAGAAATTGCTGGGAGACTTACAGTGGTTAAAGCCCATTGTGGGAGTACCAAATCATTTATTAGAAACTCTACGGCCTTTGTTAAAGGGCGTTGATCCCACTACACCTGTACACCTGACAAAGAGCACCATCTTGCCTTGAAGCAAATTAGTAACTGTGTACAACAAGGGTATGTGTCTCATCGACAACTTGATTACCCCTTTGACCTTACCATCTGGAATAGCCCTTTGCCATTTGCTTGGTGGTCTCTCTCAACAAGAGAAGAAAACGGGGGAGATACGGGTTTTGGAGTGGTTGTCACCACCACTACAGCATAAGAAAACAATATTTTCAAAAATCGAACAATTGGCTGCGTTAATCAAAAAGGGACATCTCAGAATTATTGAAGTGGATGGTAGAGAACCCACTACCATTAGATTGCCTATGGAAAAAGAAACCCTGGACTGGTACTTGATTAATTCAAAGGATTTACAGGAAGCATTATTGACATCGTCTGCCAAAGTAGAGACCAGCAAATTAGTGCCCAGAGTTTTGCAATGGATGACAGAATGGAACTGGATCACCCAACCGTTGAGAGAAGAACACCCCATAGAAGGAGCTATTACAGCTTTTACAGATGCAGGAAAGAAATCAAGGCGTGCTGCTGTCACCTGGCAAGAAAAAGGACAATGGAAGCATCAACTCCTCACAGCAGACCCTGAAGATAGCTTACAAACTCTGGAATTGTTAGCAGTAGTATGGGCAGTGTCCAACTTACAGGAGCCTTTAAATGTGGTCACAGACTCTATGTATGTTGCAGGAGTAGTCAGATGAATAGAGGAAGCAGCAATTAAGGAAGTGAATAATAAAGGATTGTATGAGTTACTGGTACAATTAAGGAAATCTTTACGGGAGAAAAATGCAGCGTATTCTGTGATTCATATTAGGAGCCATAAATGGTCTGAAGGTTTAGGAGAAGGGAATGAACGTGCAGACAAATTGGTTACCTTACCCATTGATAACTCTTGTCCTGTTGATAAGCATACATTGGCCAGGGAAGCACATAGTAGATATCATCAAAATGCAAAAGGATTAGCAAGGCACTTTGAGCTGAGTTTGTCAGAAGCTAAGGCCATTGTTAGAGCATGTCCAACATGTAGTTATCATAATGAGGGAATAGGTTTAGGCGTCAAAGTTAATCCTCGAGGTTTAGAAATAAATGAGAAATGGCAAATGGATGTTACGCATGTAGCTAGATTTGGTAGAGTTAAGTATGCGCATGTCACTATAGATACATATAGTCATTACATATGGGCTACGGCAGGAGAGAAAGCTATACATGTTATCATGCACCTGTTAAGCTGCTTCGCTGTCATGGGAGTCCCAAAGAGTATCAAAACAGATAATGGTCCAGCTTATGTAAGTGCTAGGGTCCAGAAATTTTTGAATCAGTGGTCCGTTAAGCATGTGACAGGTATTCCATACTCCCCCACTGGACAGGCAATAGTGGAAAGAGCAAACGGCACCCTTAAGCAGTATATTGAAAAGCATCAAGATTTAAGAGACCCACAAGCATGTTTGGCTAAGGTTCTGTATGTGATCAACCATTTATGTATTTTTGGGGAAGACGATACCCTCCCTGCGATTAAACATTACCCGAGGTCAGGTCAGGAAACCACTAAGGAAACAGAGGTCTGGGTTAAGTATAAGAACCCGAGTACAGGATTATGGGAAAAACCTGCAAAAGTGCTATACTGGGGTCGGGGGTATCTTTGTGTTTCCTCACCTACAGGGCGTTTGTGGGTGCCTGCTAAGTGGACTAAACCTGTTTTTGATGCAGCGTCTGGTGATCAATCTTGCGGAGGAGGACAAGGAGCGACTGGGGAAGAAACTGCCTCTAGTCCTATGACCGCTACTGCTACAGCTGAAGGGATACTTGAAAGCGGTGGACAGAGCACTGACACATCACTACCAGACAGCCCAGGAGCTGATTGGTTTTATTGACTCATTATCAACCTTTCGCTTAACAGGTCCAGCAAACGAAAATTGCCTTGACTGTCACAATCCACATTGTGCTGCTTGGATAGCCCTACGCTGTGGGGATTGTGGTAGAACTTTTTGGATAGAACAATCATTATTATTGGGTTTGTGGTGTAATACTTGCCGGCACGAGTACACGTGGGGTGAAAACTGGCAGGATGAATTAAGGAGACAAACGGGGCAAAATGCATATGCAGCTTTAAATCTTTATGAGTCTCCTGAACAGAAAATTCTTGCTTATTACCGATGGGAGGTACAATGTATTGTGAATAGAATCAATGTTCAAAGTAAATCATGCTTAGTCTCTGCAAGGTGTAGAAAATTAGTACCCCTAAGGCAGCGTTCAATTGTAGGACCCATCAGGGGGGATCCCGAAAGAGCATTAGACTGCTGCATTGAAAAGTTGCAAAAATTGAGTTTGCAAGTGACAGGAACAGTGAAATTAGGAGCAGCAAAACTGAAGACAGATAAGAAAAAGAAGGCAAAAAAGGGAACGACCTCATCTGAGTAAGGCTATTAGTGATTGCTAATTAGTTTTCTATGATTAGGGCAATTTCACGTCTATGGGACCCTGCCTGGTGGGAGGGTGTAGTTGTTGAAGAAGACAACGAACAGCAATTACGAAATAAGATATGCCTTGCACTAAAGAAAGAGCTTGAACTGTTAGCCTCATATAGTAAGAAAGGTGAAGAGGCTTTGCAATCATCACCATTGAACTGGTTGGATTGGGTTATAGAGACAAACTTTAATACTGATCCTTTCTTATGTTCACTTCCTTGCGATGTTTGTAAAAAGGATAATGATAAGTGCTATGCATGGGTAGCTTTGCATTGTGCAGATTGCAATAAGATTTATTGGTACTCACAAAGGGCAATAGGATATTTATGGTGTAGACCTTGTTTTGGGAAGTGGATTCAAGATTCTTCCTGGTATAGAGCTCTTGAGCAAAGTACTGGCCTACCAGGAAGGTCAGGATTACAACTTTATGAGAGTGCAGAACAAGTAGCTATAGCATATATTAGGTGGAAGTTGCAGCAAGTACTTAGAGAACTTGAAACTACTAGAGCCTCACGCATCATAGCAGCTCGCTGTAAAGCTAATTTGCCTTTAAACCTACCTGACGTTATACCTGTAAGCAAGGATGCTGATTTGGAATTAGATCAGTGTATTCAAACACGGACTCAGGACCGCATTAGCCGTTCTAGCAAACCAGGGAAAAAACAGGGAAGGAAGAGAGAAAAATGAGGTTTGTCTTTATTATACTGCTCAATGCTGTAGCGAGTGAAGCAGTAGGAATAACACATTTTAGTCAGCCAAGAGAAAATCTATGGTTGACACTTGCTAATCAAATTAACCAATCATCGCTTTGTCTTAGTCTTGGAGGGGTTACTAACCCATTTCGAACATGCCTGGTGGGACTTCCGGTGTGGTCTCCTGGAGAGTTTTGCAGTTTGATAAATAATCGAACTTTATGCATGCATAACATGTCAAACATCAAATTGCCAGCACAACAAGTGTATACTGCAAGTCAGAGTGATGGCTATCGCCAATGCTTACTAATCCAATCACTTAACACTTTTTTGCATTCTCCTCCTGAGGAATTGGATCTTTTTGGAAGTACAAACGCCAGTATGTCTAACACTACAGCTGGTGGATGGTTTAGTTTCGAACCCTTGGATGCCCAGAATTTAAATCAACCTAAAGAAACATGGGTCACCTTAGATTCATCCCTGAATATGACTAAATTCTCTCCGCAGCATTACAGTCAATGTAACTGCACAAATATCAGGGCACCAATGAAATTACCCACAGGAATATTTTTAATTTGTGGAGACAGGGCGTGGAATGGTATACCAGCTAAACCACAGGGTGGACCCTGTTATTTGGGAAAATTGTCATTGTTTCACCCGAATGTGTCCTTGCTAATGCAGCTGAGTCAAAATTCAAACAGGAAGAGACGTAGCATACATGACTTAGACTGCAGCCAGATAGGAGATCAACAGTTTTGGGGTACATTCAAACAAGTGGTAGTTTCAACTATCTTGCCAGGAGGATCTGCCAATAAAGCTATAAATTTAGCAAAGCAATTAGGGTGCTGGGCAAAGGATGAGCTAAACAAGACATCACAAATTCTAGACATGCTAACCGCAGATGTGCAGAGTGTTAACCATGCTGTTTTGCAAAATAGAGCTGCTGTAGATTTTTTGGTCTTAGCACAAGGGCATGGATGTGAAGAGTTTGAGGGAATGTGTTGCATGAATCTGTCTGATCATTCGGTGTCCATTCACACTAAGATAAAAGAACTGCAACAGGGATTTCACAATCTCAAGGAAGAAGAAGGTTTAGGAATTGACGAATGGCTTAAAAGCTTAGGACTTGGACCATGGCTGAGGAACCTTGTGACATATGCTATAGGGCTACTGGGTGTAATTTTAATGTTTTTGCTTATTTTGCCTTGTGTCTTTAATTGTATCCAAAACATGGTCAGCCGTACGATAGCAAAAACCTGGCAGACTAGTCTTCTTGCTCAAGAAGAAAACGGGGGTAATGTGGAGAGTTTTGTTAACAGTTGGTTAGCTGAGAAAGGCCATGCTGACATAATGCCGCTGGTTAAGCTTGAAAGGGAATTCTGCAGTCAGTGACCAATGACAGGCAAGGACATGATGCCCTTGCCGCAACACGAGGATAGGGAAGAGAGATTCGTGCTGAAAATATGCAGAAAGTATCAAAAGATTAGCACCAAAATGCAGAAGTAGGCGTAGTTGCTGATATGTAACTAACCAATCCTGAGCTCAGCTTTTGCAATATGTATGAAGCTTATTATGAACTGTATTTAACCCACTGTATCGATCAATAAATCGGACCTGCGATGATCCAATTGGTGTCCGGGTCTCCTTCCATCAACAATGGCTCACTGATGCAAGGTTGTTGCAGTATGAGACCATTTTGATTCACTCGCAGGATTTGGAATTGCGGACAAGGATCACGCAGAACCCTGCGCAGTTTTTGTTTGGGGAAGCTTCAGAGGAGCTTGTTCACGGTTGTGTGGAGGTGGTTGAATTACAAACAAAGATGAGATAAGATTTAGAAGAGGAAGAGCTAGATAAAGGAGAAAAATGGTTTGTGGATGGATCAAGCAGGGTTGTTGACGGGAAAAGGAGATCTGGATACACAGTCATGGATGGACAAATGGGAAAAGCGATTGAAGCAGGTCCCCTGAGTGCCAGTTGGTCAGCACAGGCTTGCGAACTGTATGTAGTTCTGAGACCTTTGAAAGGACTGAAGGGGAAGAAGGGAACAGTTTTTACAGACTCTAGGTATGCCTCTGGGGTGACTCACGCCTTTGGGAAAATCTAGGAAGAAAGGGGGTTGATCAACACACGGGGCAAGGGACTGATGCATGGAGAACTGATCCAGCAAATTTTGGAAGCAATAAGGGGGCCGGAGGAAATTTCAGTTGTCCAAGTGAAGGGACACCAGGCAGGGATGCAGTTCCGAACACGGGAAACAATTTGGCAGACCAGGAAGCCAAGACTGCAGCACTGATGACGGTAAGTACCCTGGAGATGGAAGGGATTGAGGTCCCAGACAACCCACCTCAACCCTCCCAAAAGGAGATTGAAAGCTATGAGAAGATTGGCAGAAAACTGGAGGAAGGAAAGTAGAATTTACCAGATGGGAGAAAACTAGTCTCTAAAGGTTTTACCAGAAGGATTTTGAGGAAACTGCACCAGCGAACACACGGGGGGGGGCAGAGACCCTGGCAGAACAATTTTTGAAATTTTTCAGGTGCAGGGGAATTTACGAATTGGCCAAACAAGAGGTACAAGGATGCCTGATTTACCAGAAATTAACAAGACTAAGGCCATCCTGGGGAGTCGCCCCATCGCATATCGACAATTTGAAAGGATTCAAGTCGATTTCACTGAATTGCCCAAAGTGAGGAGGCTCAAATTTGTGCTTGTGATCGTGGTCAAATTGACCCATTGGGTGGAAGCTTTCCCCAGTCCATGGGCAATGGTTCAGACAGTATCCAGGAAATTGCTGGAGGAAATTGTGCCCTGATATGAGGTGGTGAATTACATTGATTAGTATTACAGTGTCCTGAGTGGGTCACTGGAGGTGGTGAGAGAGAGACGAGAATCTTGTTTCTTGATCAGAAGGCTGGATTTATTGATATATCATATATAATACATTATAACTATACTAAATAAGAATAAAGAGAGAAGTTTGCAGAGGCTTGCTAGCTAAGAATAGAAAGAAAGAATCTATAACAAAGTTGTGTCCAGGGACTCTGTCCCCAGCTTGCTCCTGTGATTGGCCGTTAATTATAAACAAGCACATGAGACCAATCACAGAGGCCCCTGTTGCATTCCACAGCAGCTGATAATAATTGTTCACATTCTTTTTCTGAGGCCCTTGCTTCCCAGAAAATGCAGAAATCTGAAAGAAAGGATTTCTCTGAAAAAATGTCTGCGACAGATTAGGACCAAGGAACTCATTTTACATCAAAAATTGTTAAGCAGATGGCAGAGGTGCTAGGCATTCGGTGGGAATACCACACTCCATGGCATCCCCGGAGATCAGGACAGGTGAAAAGGATGAATCAGATCTTAAAAGCGCAGTTGTCTAAATTAATTTTAGAAACTCGGATGTCCTGGCCGAAATGCCTACCTTTAGCCTTGCTTAATATCAGGAAAATGCCTCTCAGAAATGGGCCGCTCACCCTTTGAGATGTTATATGAAATGTCATATAAGCATGGGATGCCAATGGGACACCCCAGACTTGAGGACAGCCAGATTCAACTGTATTTGGTTGTGATAAACAGAAACTTACAGGAACTAAGAAAACAAGGGATAGTATCTCAGAGTGCTCCTCTGGGATTTGCTATCCACAAAATTCAACTGCATGACAGAGTGCTTGTGAAAGTGTGGAAAGCTGTACACCTCTCTCCTCACTGGGAAGGTACTTTTCTTGTACTCCTGACAACAGACTCGGCCATTTGGATGGCGGAGGCTGGACACACGAATCTAGGGTGAAGAAAGTTGAAATTCGGGAGGAAGCGCCCAAGTGGAGAGTCACTTCTTCCTCACGTGACTTGAAACTCAAACTCCAATGTCCTTGTAAATGACCGACAGCGAATAGATAGGTTGTATACTGACTCTGTATGCTATCCGTTTGTACTTTTTAAGTGTTAATATTGTCAGGGAGCTTTTATTGTACACTGCAGAAGGGGGCAGAGGCCAAAGGGATTGTGCACCCAGTGTCTGGAAGAGGAGCTTGAGCTGACTGACTGCATTCTAACCCTAGCCACAGATTTAGGAATTATCGAATTAGATTCACAAGAGTGGTTCCACATTTTCCAGAATGGGGTGCGTGGAAAACTCAAATCTAAGGCAGAAATATTGTATGTGGAGCGCCGAAGGTCAATCAAGGTACCGTGCAGCTCAGATGCCATCAGAATTTCAAGGTGGGGCACCTTTAAAAGGAGGTAAGTGGCTAGGTCAGAGAATATATTCCCTGAAGAATACTCCTGCTGCCGCGAAGATGGTCTTCCTCGCTGCTGGTGGTACCTCAGGGGGCGGAGGCAAAGGCAGAGGAGTACGCCTGGTGGGAATCCTGATTGTCCTGAGCCTAGCCATGTGCAGGACGCAGAGTCTGCACACTGAGGTCCCGATGAGAGGCGGAAACGAGAGCTCCGCAGATGAGTGTGGAAATTGCACTCAGGTGGTCCCAGCTGTAAAGGGAACAAGAAACCCTCAGCATACCAAGCCCTGGAAGATTGTCTCAGGGAACCTGGCAGGTACTGTTGGAAGAATGGCATGAGGGTCAAATTGTGTGAATTGGTAACAGGGATTTGGTGTATTAATCATGAGGCAGAACTAAGGAACGGGCAGTCAGATAAGCACATACACCAGATACAAAAACAAAATGCAGAAGTAATGTCAATCTCCATTTGTAACCAATGTAACCGAACCATGTGGGTTGGGGGAAAAATGGAATCAATCTTTGTCCCGTATCACCAGGGGAATCCATTGTGTTATGACAATGCGAGGCTGGGGATATGCATGATGAACAGGAAAATGTATTGCATGGAAAGAAATGTTAAATTTGATAGCAGATTTACCTTGAGCAGAGAACCAATTATATTGGATTTGACACAGGCAAATGATGATAGGGTGTGCCTGCAATATGATCGGGTTGTCTGTTTCATGAAAAATAAAGATGGTGAGGATCCTGAGGGAGGAATGAGAGAAATAACTCAGGAATTGAAGGGAAGGGAGTCAGAAATGAGGCGAAAGCAAGTTGAACAGGAAAGATTAAAAACTCTGGGAGAACAGTATGAATTGCTGGAGAAACAATATGCTGATGGGGAGCTGCTTTTCCCAGAACGGAACCTGTTCATTGACCTGATGCAAGAAATTGCAATTGAACTAGGATTGTCAAATTGCTGGATTTGTGGGGGGCTGAAGTCAGCAGAAAAATGGCCTTGGAAAGGGGAAGGTTTGGGTCCGGAACAGCTTCTGAAATGGGACAATCCAAGGGTCTCAAAATTGGCACAGAGACCTGAGGGATGGATTTTGGACCAGAGGTTGATTGAAACCATCTGCACCAGTCAAGAAGGAAAGGAGTACACGGAAATGGTGGGATGCACCCCATGTGTGTCTACCCTGACGGTGAACTCAAACACCAAAAGCAAGCTCTAGCAGCCAGAACCCCCTTCGGGATACTGGAGCCGGAAGAATGAGAAAAATTGTGAATGGAACAAAAGGATAGAACTGTGTTGGGTCAAAAATCCTGGAGCCAACCTTTTTCAATCCTTGGAAGGCCTGAGAGAGTACTGGGGAGACCCAGGGAAAATAAACATTAGATGGAAAACCCCAGATGGAATTTATTGGATTTGTGGAAAGAAGGCATACAGTGAATTACCCCCAAGGTGGAAGGGATCATGCACTTCAGGCATGATTCAGCCAGTGTTCTTTACTATCCCTCAAACAAAAAGTAATCTGCTAGGGGCTCCATTATACGAGACCCTGAGAAGGTAGAGAAGAAGCCTGAAAGTGATGATACCAGTGATAAGTGGTAAGCAAGCCTGGGAGAAGGAAGAGTGGCTGGCGGTAAGAATAATTGATTATTATGGACTGGCCACGTGGGCCCAGGATGGAAGCTATGGGTATAGGACTCCGATTTATCTACTGAACTGGCTGATTTGGCTGCAGGCAGTGGTGGAAATTGTTTCGAATCACCTCTGAGGCCCTGGATTTACTTAGTCGGCAGCACACCCAGGTACGGGCATTTGTGTACCAAAATTGAATAGCTTTAGACTATTTGCTGCCTGAAGAAGGGGGAGTGTGTGGAAAGTTCAACAAATCGGAATGTTGTATTGAAATCGATGATTATGGGGAAACCATAAGAGGTCTGGGGGCCGAGATCAAAAAGGTGGCCCATGTCCCTGTTCAAAAATGTAACTCGATTTTACAATCTTCATGGTGGAACAAATTGTTTAATGGGGCCTGGTGGAGCAAAGTGATGTTTTCTGTGCTCTGTTCAGTAGCTGGAATCCTATTCCTGCCTTGTCTAATTCCATGCTTTTTTAGACTGATCCACTCCATGGTCCAGGGAATGCAGATAGCGATAATTCCCGTGGATCCGGAGGGAGCTTCCAGAGGCAACACATCTAAAATTATATGACTGGGAGAAAGGAAGTGTGCCAGCAATGCTGCTGAAGTATTGGCAAAGTTCGAGAAATAAGCAAAAACGAATGTGAATAATATGGGATAACAGGGTGTTCCACAAGGGGAGTACAGAATAGTGTAAGCAGAGCACTCTACGAAAGACCCTCAATGGTGGTGGGTAGAAGTAGAAAATGAAAAATTTAGCAATTTGAGAGCATGAATTAAATTGGTGATATAAATATATAAATGGGGAGGGATTGTAGTATATGATAGAGATAATTCATGCTATTAATGTATAAAATATTGTAAAATCCACACTATGTCTTTTGACCATCCTGGCCAGGAGCAGTGTCTTATTCATATCTACTTCCAGGACGTTCGTTGAGATAAACATTGGGGTTTTAACGTAAGAATAGAAGTTTCCAGGCCAATAATCGCTGGCTTCCCTTGGTCGCCGGGTCCACCTAAGTGTGATTATCATCTTGATGATTACATCTACCACGATGATCGACAGCGCCACCCTGATGCATGTGAATGCTGACTTCCCCGGAGTCAACTGACAACATTGAGACACCTGGACTGAGTCTTTGTCTACCTCTGCACATGTAAAGCCACGGTTCTGCATGTGAAGACACACAAAGAACATTCGGTCCTTTCTGCCTTGGGAAGAATATACTGTATAAGAACTTGCTGCGCGAAGCATCATTCCTGAACAGGGAGAGACTCTGACATTCGGAGGTCAGATCCGTGTTCACCCAGCGCCGATCCTGTGCTCCATGCTGACCCTTGGCTGAGGTGGTTTTGATGACCAAACTTCGGTCTCACAGACAAATTAATAAATCTTTGCTAAATTTTCGTATAAATTTGGCTATCAATTTCATCATTTATAAGAGGATGGAACAGCACAGACTGCTGAAAAGATTCCAGCTGGTCTCAGGGCCCAGAGAAAGCCAAAACTGTTTAACTTGGTATTGGGTTGTCCGTGTCCGTATAAAAGAATTCTCTAAAATGTCAGCTTTCAAGAAAATGTCCTAGGTTGATGTTTCCTGTGCTGGTGAGAGTCTTTTAAACCCAGGTCTCCTGACATCTCTGCTGTTGCAGTTCCATGGACAGAGGCTGTTGTCTCTTACCCCCTGCCATGGCCAGGCTGGTGTTCATCCATCTACAGGACAGCAGGGCCCCATCCCACATCACTGAGACCTGGGAAGGCAAAATCCATTACTCCAAATGTCCCCCCTTGCTCCTTCTTTCCGGACATTTGACCCTGGCACTGGGGTTTGCTGTGGGTTGCAGCAGGAAAAGGGAAAACCCTGTGACATTTTGGGGCAGATGGAACCAAGGAAACCCCTGTGACACTGTGGGGCCTGATGGAACCAAGGGTCCTTTGTGACAGAGAGGTGCCACATGGAGCCAAATGTCCATTGTGACAGTTTGGGATCTCATGGAACTCATTGTTCATTATGACAATGCAGATCCAAGGAGACCATGGTGTTGCTCATTGTTTATGCAAAGCTTTTGCATTAATCATGGAATCATGGAGCCCATTGTGACACAGCAGGGCCCCGTGGAACCAAGGGGCCATGGTGACACTTGGAACTAAAGATACCACTGTTGAGTACAGAACCTCGTGGAACCAAAAGTCCATTGCCACAGAGCAAGGCCTCATGGAACCATGGAGTGCAAAGGTCTAAAACATTTCCTGCACAGTTCTGCCTTGGGTAAGGGCAACATTATAGGTGGCAGCTTGGTCTTGGCACACACCTGAGCAGTGTGTCTGTTTTCATTGGGGAAACTCAGGAGTTTCAGATTGCTTCAAAAACTACAAAAAGGGAAAACCCCTCTTAGGCTGGGAGCAGCCAGCTCTCCAAGCACAGCAGGTCCCAGGGCAGTGAGGACAGACAAGATGCGGCTGGGCAATGTGGAGCAAGGTTGTCCACACTGAGTCAGAGCTCCAGGCACAGCTTCTGTGGGTAGGCCAGAGCTGCTGAGGAGAGACCCTGGGTCAATATCAATCCCAGAATGCTGTAATTGTCTCTGCTCCAAATACAGCAGTAATAAAAGACATCCCTTAAAATAGGAGTACATTTTTTTAGAAGCTCTTTGAAATATTTCACCATAACTGGAGTAGGAAACCTAGAAACCTAGGAGAGGCAAGGACACTGTGGCAGCTTCAGGCCCAAAAAGTGCAAACAGTGATTTGAGGAGAGCAGACTGGGAGGATGGGACTTCATAACCTGAAGCTGTAATTGGACAATTAACCCCAATATAGAAATGGACCAAAACTTATAAAAGTGTGAAAATGTGTGACCCATTGTCCATCTTGGGTGTACCCTTATCACCCCAGAGATACCTTGGCTGGCTGGTGGTTGCAGCTGGGCACTGAACAAGTCCAGGCTTGTTAGGAACCCCGTTTACCTCAGGAGGAATAGCTTCAGGCGATGGTGAAGAGAAAAAGGAGAGGATTCTGCTGGAGGGTTTAATGTCCAGAGGTTTATTCCATGGTTACAGAGGTCTGAACGTGAGCAACTGCTCCAACAGAACCTCAGCCGCATGGTCTGATCGCCTTTTTAAGCTCAGGGACAGGGGGAGGGGAGGTACAGATGAGCCACCAACCAGGTGAGAGGGGCAGGGTGTCAGGGGAAGATTACACCGAGAAAGGCCAATGACCTCTGGGCATAGGGGCATCCTTTGAACTTGACCAACCACACGACGCCTTGCTGGAATGTTAAGCCTGATTGACAGGACTCACTCAGCATGGGGGCAAGGGGGAAGGGAGAGAGGTATTGGCACACCTGGGGGAATGACCTGGAAGGCCAAAATGGGACATTACAGCACACCACAACATCTCTCCCTAGTTTTGTTTAAAAAGAAGAGTACTGTGTTTGTGGTGCAGAATGATTGCCAAACCATGGTTGGTAAATCAATTCTTCCTCTACAGGAGGGTCAGTGTTTTCCACTGAGGCTTCCAGGTCATCTATTGGAGCACTGAGGGCTTCCAAATGGCAGACTTCAGGAGGGGGAGATGAGCTTGAAATTAACTTGAGGACCATGCGTTTGATTAGTCCAAAAACAATGCTAAAAACTACAATAACTATAACTAAAATAAACAGCACTAAAAACATGGTTTTCAGAATAGATCCCAACCAGCCCGAGAGTCCCCAGCCTTTGAACAGTCCATTCAGCCAGTTGTCGGTTTCGCTGTTGATGTCTAAGAGCCTTTGTCAAGGTAGTCCACATGTGGTTTGGGCTGAGGAACTATGCAGGAGGTCACAGGTGGGATGATCACGAGTAGGACGAGAAGCAGGCTTGGTCTCATGGCGTCTCGAGGCTACACACGAACAGTGGGATCTAAACTGGTACAAAACCTTGAAACAAACATATATTATAAACTATTCCAGATAGGAGGCTTAAATGGAATTTCCTCCAGAGATCGAGTGCGGCGTTTTCTTCTCCAGGCAGCATGAGCAACCTGGGGTGCTTCTGTAGATTTCTCTGAAACCTTGGGAACATAGGGCTTTACCCATTTGGAAGGAACCCACCTTAAACCAGAGGGGGTGGACACACAGGCATATCCACATCCCCAATTTGTAGGGTCCCACCATTTTCCAAGTCTTAGGGTCCTTTACTAAAACTGGAGGTTTTTCTTTCATTAACCTATGACTGCTCCCCCCAAAGTGGCGTAGGATGGGTGGGTTCAGGCTGTCAAAAGAACAATTCAGAAAATTTATTGTGAATAGCGCCCTGGATAACCGGATGTGGGGAGGTTCCACCTTCAGAACCTGTTGTTGCTGGTCCAGGACCCTTTTAATATCACGGTGAGTTCTTTCTACAATGGCTTGACCTGTAGGGGAGTAGGGGATGCCAGTTTTGTGCTCTGCTCCCCATTGCTGCAGGAAGCTCCCAAATTCCTTGGATTTGTAAGCAGGCCCATTATCAGTTTTCAGCTCCTTGGGGATGCCCATGAAAGAAAAAGCCTGTAAGAGGTGCTTAATAGCATCAATAGATGATTCTCCTGTGTGGGCAGAAGCATAGACCGCTCCAGAAAAGGTATCTACACTAACATGAACATATTTCTGCCGTCCAAAAGACTGTATGTGTGTTACATCTGTTTGCCACAGTTCACAACTGTTCAGTCCCCTTGGGTTTGCTCCCGTACTCACTGTAGGGAGTGCATGTTGTTGGCAATTTGGGCATGTGGCCACAATCGCTTTGGCCTGTTCTCCAGTGATGTTAAACTGACGAACCAGGCCAGGTGCATTTTGGTGGAAAAGCTGGTGGCTGATTTTTGCCTGTTCAAAAACATTTGGGAGAGTGGCCATCACTGCAGGTGCAGCAAGAGCATCTGCCCTTCTGTTGCCTTCAGCGATAAATCCTGGCAAGTCAGTGTGTGACCTGACATGCATCACATAAAATGGTTGCTCTCAGTGAGTGACTAACTTTACCAGTTTTGAGAGCAATTCAAAAAGTGTGATGTTAGACACATCTTGCAGTATTGCTTGATCTGCCCTGGATACTACTCCTGCCACATATGCAGAGTCTGTAATCAGATTAAATGGTTCTGAGAACCTTTCAAAGGCCCTAACAACCGCAGCCAATTCAGCAACCTGAGGTGAACCTTCCACCTCAGCAATGTCTGTCTCCCACTGCTGGGTTTGAGGATCCTTCCAAGTCATAACAGACTTGTGGGACCTCCCGGATGCATCTGTGAAGACAGTTAGAGCCCTTTTTAAAGGTCTCCTACTTAGAGCACTTCTCAGTTTTAAGGTAAATTGAACATCTTGTTCGAACAATTTGTGAGCGGGCCGCGCTACTGAAATTTGTCCTGAGTAGGAATCCAGAGCAAACTGCAACACTTCATTTTCTTGAAACAATTGTTCCAGTATTTTCATAGTATTTTGACCTGATTTTAACTCAACTGGAATGTGAATGCACTTAAAATCACATCCTGCTAACTCCCTGATCCGGGTCCTTGCTTTTCGGATCAGTTCTGCTACCAGCTCCTGAGGCTTTGTCAGTCTCTTGGACCTTTTGTGACTGAGGAAAACCCATTCTATGATCAAGAGAGGGTCCCTCTGGTCCCGGTCCTTTTTTGGTGTGTTCTTTGCCTTAGGTGTTTGTTTTTCCTCCCACTGGAAAATAATTCCATGGAGGTGTGGCAACTTACCTAGGATGATAAATTTGAATGGCAGGTCAGGCCGGCATCGGTTGGCCTGTCTTGTGGACATTGCAATCTGAACCTTTTCTAGAGCTTTCCGTGCCTCTGGGGTAACAGACCTAGGAGCACCTGGGTCCTCTCCCCCTTTCAATAAATTGAAAAGAGGGGCAAGGTCTTCATTAGTCAGACCGAGCCATGGTCTTACCCAATTTAAAGACCCACACAACTTGTGGACATCCGCAAGGGTCTTGATCCTTGGATTGATTTCTAGTTTTTGAGGAACAATGGTCCTATTTCCAATTTCTAAGCCCAAATACTTCCAAGGTGGCATCTTTTGAATTTTCTTTTCCTGGAGCTCGAACCCTGCAACAATCAATGCATCGATCGTTAGGTCAAGCGCATGTGTGAGTAAATCATCATTGGGGGCACACACAAGGATATCATCCATATAATGATAGATAATGGCCTTCTCTGCGGCTGGACATACTGGGGAAAGCAGGGAAGACACATACCACTGGCAGATAGCTGGAGATACCTTTAATCCCTGAGGAAGAACGGTCCAATGGTACCTTTTCATAGGGGATTCCATATTAATAGAAGGAACTGAGAATGCAAAACGTGGTGCATCGTCAGGGTGCAAGGGGATTTGGAAAAAACAATCTTTAATATCAATAACAGCTAATTTCCAATCTTGGGGAAGCATTGTTGGGGATGGCATACCAGGTTGGGGAGAACCCATATCTTCAATTACGTTATTAATTTGTCGGAGGTCGCAGAGGAGCCGCCATCTCTTTTTGTCAGCTTTTTGGATGACAAACACTGGAGAGTTCCATGGGGACATGGTCTCCACAATGTGGCCCTTTTTTAGTTGCTCATCCACTAGTTCCTCAAGCACCTTTATTTTTTGTTTACTGAGCGGCCACTGTTTCACATCAACTGGTTTATCTGTTTTCCACTTCAGTTTTTGGGTGGAGCGCTGTTGTTCAATGACTGCTGTACAAATATGCTGTGGAGAGTCTGGAATATCAATTGTAACTCCCCACTGGGCCATTAAATCTCTCCCTAACAAAGGTTCTGAATAATTAACACAAATGGACGGATATTTGCAAATTGTCCGTTTGGTCCCTCAAATTGAATAATGCTTTTGGATTGTCTTGCCAATTGCAGGCCTCCTACACCTTGAAGATGACCGGCAACATTTTGCAAAGGCCAATGTGCTGGCCAGTCTTGTACTGGAATCACTGTGCAGTCTGCACCTGTGTCTACAAGCATCTCAATGCATTTTGACTCCCCACCCCCACTGACATTACACCATAATTTGGCTTTGTCTTTCCCAATAACTTGGACCCGGGCGACTGTGGGCCCTTGTTTTTTGATATTTTCAGGTAAGTTATGGCACAGGGATAGCTTGTGCAACAATTTGTCCCTTGGGAAGAAACAGGGGTGGGTGGAAAAAATGCAGGCCGAGAACAAAATTGCTCAGGATCTGATGTTGTCATTCCTGGAGTAATTCTGATCTCTTGTGGTGTGTGTTTGGTGTCCCCAATGACGATGTACTTACAACGAATCCGGTTCCAAGTACCTTTCTGTTCAGGATTTACAGACACAAAATGCCAATCACTGTCCTTCAGGTGGAGTGACTCTGTCAGCTGCAGCCTGTAAGGCTCATTGACAGAAGACGTGGTTAACACAGGATCACCTAAATCATACACAGTCTTTGAAGCACCTGCTTCACTTACACAAACATTAATATTATCGCGTGCTTGATTTGTTTTGCTACCCTTATTCCCTTGGCCTGCTCTTTTTGTGTCTGCGCGCCTGGCAGGCCGGCACTCCCTCTTCAGTTTTTTTGTTGTTGTTGACCCCCAGGGAGGGCTTGTAGTTCTCCTCCCCTGCCATTTCTAAATTCATCAAATTCCCTTTTCAGGGGGCACTGGTTACTCCAGTGCCCTAGGTTGTTACAAAGCAGGCATGGTTTTGTGGGCTCAGCCATTGCTGGTCTCCGCTGCTGCCCAGGGTACTGCTGTGCTGAGGGGAAAGGCGCAGGGCTGGCAACGGCGACATGCTGAGGTGGTCTTGGCAGCAGCCTTGGTCTGGTGTCTTCAGCCACACTCATCAGAGGCACTTTCCTGTTACACACTAGAAGCATATCTTTTATGGTGGCGGGAGGTTCTATAGGAAGGCTCAGGATGGCCGCTTGACACTGTTTATTTGCATTTGTAAATGCCATTTCTTCTAAAATCGCTTCTCTAGCATTCTCTTTTTTAACTTATATTTCAATAGCTCTAGTTAACCTTTCTACAAATTTCAAAAAAGGCTCTGATGTTAGCTGTTTAATTTTACTATAGGGTTCAAAAGGCCCCTCAGGTTGTAAGGAAAAGAATGCTTTTTCAGCTGCTTCTTTTACTTTCTCGAGTGTTTCTGCAGGAATTGCAGTAGCTTGGATTGAGGGAGAAGACCATTGGCCCTCACCACAGAGGTGCTCAATGGTGATAGGGTTACCACTGTTGTCTTTGGCTGTGTTTGGATCAGCATGCAAGCCTGGGAGAGCATCATTCAGCATTTGTTTCCATGCTATTTCCCATAATTTGAATTCCGTGGAGGTCATGAGACAGGAAAAAAGCTGTTTTAAATCATGTGGAATCACTACAGTCCTACTCAGTTCAGAATTTAAAAGGCCACGGAAATATGGATTGTGTGGACCATATTCTTTATGAGACTTACAGATCTCTTTAATCAATTGTCATCCAAAAGAACTCCAATGAGCAGTTGGAGCTGCTCCCCCCTGAGCTGCAGGATGAAAGGTAACAGGAGCCAGTGACAACATGGGACTATGCATTGAATCTGCTGTTCTCTGCTCTGTATCCCTTGAATTGGAAGCATTGGGATCACAGATACAGGTTTGGGGAATGGCAGTGGGTGTGTCCCCACCGTGGGAACCCGGGGAGGGGGCGGGGACGGGGGCCAGAAAGGGGCAGGGAAACCATGGGAACAGGGGGCGGGGTCAGGGGGCAAGCAGGGGGCGGGGACACCGTGGGAACAAAGGGCGGGGTCAAGGGGCTGGCAGGAGGCGGGACACCTGGTGACATCATGTCAGCAGACACCCCCTGGGAGGAGTAGAGGGGTGGAGCTGAGGGTATTGCAGGAAAGGGAGGGGGAGGGGGGAAGGTGTCACGAGGAACAGGAGGAGAGGGGGATGGGGCTGGAGTTTTGGGATGCTTAAGAGGATTTTGGGAAGAAGACCAGGTTTGGGAAGATGCCACGTGGCATCCACCATCTTGTGGACCCCCTAGGGACTGGGGGCCATTTTGGGCATCACTGCTCTCTGGAAAGCTAACACGTGATGTGGGTTTCAGAGGAGGGGACACAGGGGATTGGGAAAGGTTCCACGCAGCCTGGCCAGGGCCTTGTGGACAGGGCAACTCAGGCATTTCAACAGACTCTGAGAGTCGACTTCCCAATGAGTGTGCTCTCTTTAAAATACCAAGTTTTGGGTAAAGAGGTTTAGGGGTTTTAGAGCTAGGAGAGGGAGAAACAGGGAGAGCAGAGGTACATGGCTTTACATTTGGCTTTTTCTCCATTTCCTTTTGTTTGAGCAATGCTGTTCGAATTTGTAAACTCCAAAACACAAATTTAGCTGAGGGTGCATTGCCCGATTGTCCTAAGGTTATCAATTCATTCCCAACTTTATCCCAGAATTGAATATTGTGGATTTCTTCAGGGGAGATTTGTGGGAAGTGGAGGAAAAGCCATCTTATAAACTGTTTCAATTTTCCCTTTGAGAACTTCACATTACCACTGTCTAAAATGCTAACAATATTATAAAACACTCCTTTTTGTACAATGCTGAGTTTCAAACCCATGTTAGATGTAAAAAACAAAATACTAAATCCCGCCTGACCAAAAACAAAGCTAAAATCAGCTACCAATTTCTAAAAAAAAAAAAAAAACCACAGATAGGAAAGCGATAACGAGCCGACAAAAGCTTCACAATGCAGCTATATATACTGCTTTTAAAATTCCCGGGCAGAAGCAGAGCATGCCCTGCTGAGCCGAGGCAGAAACCAAGCCTCCCCCGCCGTGGAATGCAGCCCCCCGCGGAGCAGAGAGAGCAGCCACGCCACGTGGCAAGCCGAAACCGGGGCCCCCCCCGCGCCGTGTGTGCAGAGAACCCCCCTCCCCCGCACAGAGAGAGAGAAAGAGAGTCCCCCGTGGCAAGAGAGCCGACAGCCCCCCCTCCCCCGCACAGAGAGAGAGAGAGGGATCCCCCGACCACATGGAGAGAGCCGAGCACGCTGCGCTGCAAAGCCGGGGGGAAGGGCAGAGAGCACTCCCACTCTGGCGCAAATTTCAAAAGAGAGTAACACATGCAGCAGAAAGCTAATAGCTAGAACACAATGAATTCCTGTCTGTGGGGCTGCGCAGCCAAAAATGCAAAGGCAAAAAGGAACAGAACTCACGGCAGAGTCTGTTTTTGAGCTCCTGCCCTACCGAGAAGCAGAGATACTCACCCGAAATGGAAGCTGTAGCTGGCTGGGTACAGGCAGGTCTCTTCACCGGAACAGGACCTCTCTGTGGGCGAGAGAGGCTTCCCTGTCCTCTCTCTGGAAAATCTGCTCACCAGAAAGGAGCTGGGCTTTCCACAGGTGCCGAACAGTCCACGAAACTTCTTCTGAGAATATTCCCAAAGTCTCTAGCTGAGCGCGATGCAACCAAAGCCCCTTTCAGCTGGATGCACGGCTGCTAGAAGCTTCTCCGAGGTGCTGCGGGTCCATCTCGGGCTGCAGAGTTGCTTAGCCCACCCAGGGACGCCAAATATTGGAAAAAGGCTCCCAATATTACCAGTTAGATTGTGCCTGGGCCAGTCTGACCCTCGCTGCCGGGCCAAAGGCAGCAACTGCGGTGTATCACCCCAGAGATGCCTTGGCTTGCTGCAGATTGCAGCCGGGCACTGAACAAGTCCAGGCTTGTTAGGAACCCCGTTTACCTCAGGAGGAATAGCTTCAGGCGATGGTGAAGAGAAAAAGGAGAGGATTCTGCTGGAGGGTTTAATGTCCAGAGGTTTATTCCATGGTTACAGAGGTCCGAACGTGAGCAACTGCTCCAACAGAACCTCGTCCGCATGGTCTGATCACCTTTTTAAGCTCAAGGACAGGGGGAGGGGAGGTACAGGTGAGCCACCAACCAGGTGCGAGGGGCAGGGTCTCAGGGGAAAATGACACCCAGAAAGGCCAATGACCTCTGGGCATAGGGGCATCCTTTGAACTTGACCAACCACACGACGCCTTGCTGGAATGTTAAGCCTGATTGACAGGACTCACTCAGCATGGGGGCAAGGGGGAAGGGAGAGAGGTATTGGCACACCTGGGGGAATGACCTGGAAGGCCAAAATGGGACATTACAGCACACCACAACATCCCCTCAGCCGGGCTCTTGTACTGCCCCAGGAGTATCCTTTGAAGGCCTTTTAATAAATCCCTACTTTATTCCTATAACACTGTCCAGCCTCTGTTCTAGGCAGCCTCTCAAGGCATCAAGGCCTGGCTGGCTGGGACACCTGGGGGCCACCTGACAGGTCCAGCTGACCCTGGCATGCCGAGAGCTGCTGCTCATCAGCCCCTGGAGCACTGGGGCTCTGGGCTCTCCTTCCTATGGAAAGAACTGTCCTTCTCCTTCAGGTGTCCGTGGCCAAAATCAGGATTCCTCCTCCAGATTTCTATATATGCAAGGATTGTTCCCAGATGAAATCTGCCAGGACAGACAGATCCGGCTGGCTTGGCCATCTGGGGGCCACCTCTCATCTGCCTTTGAAACACTGGGACTATGTGCTTTTCTTTCTTATCGGAAAAAAGCACCTTTCACATCCAGGCACCCATGGGCAAAGTTGAGAATCTACCTCCAGAATTCCCTATATCCAGGGATTTCTCCCAGACAAAAGCTGCCAGGAGAGACAGGTCTGGCTGGCCTTGGCTTCCTAAGGGCTGATTCTCATCTGCCTTTGAAACACTGGGGCTTGCTTTCCCTCCTAATGAAAAGAACTCTTCTTGCTGTCCAGGTGCCTACAGCCAAAACTGCGATTCCACCTCCAAAATTCCCTATGTCCAAGGATTTCCCTGAAATGAAAGGTGCCAAGAGAGAAAGGTCTGGCTGGCTTGGCCTGTGGTGGCCACCTTTCATCTTCTTCCAAAACACTTGGAGTTTGTGCTTTTATTTCCTATGGAAAAAACATCCATTTCAACCAGGTGCCCATGGTCGAAACTGGGATTCCACCTCCAAAATTCTGTCCATCCAAGGATGGCTCCCAGGTGAAAGCTGCCAGGACAGACAGGTCTGGCTGCCCTTGGCCTCTTGGGAGTGGCCTCTCACATGCTTTTGAAACACTGGGGCTTGGTGCTTTCCTTCCAGTGGAAAGGAACTCTCATTCTTGTCATGGTGTCCATGGTCAAAACTGAGATTCAGCCCCAAAAAATTCTGCATATACAAGGATTTCTCTGGGACAAAAGCTGCCAGGAAAAACAGGTGTGTCTGGCCTGTGGCTCAGATAGCCTCTGCTTCTGTCCCTAAAACAATGGTGTTCCATTATTTCCTTGCTATGGAAAAGAATCATCCTTCTTGTCCAGTTGTCCATGTCCAAAGATGGGATCCTACCTCTAAAATTCTGTATATCCGGGGATTGGTCCCAGAAAAAATCTGTGAATACAATCAAGTCTGGCTGGCCTTTGGTGACTGCCTCTCATCTGTGCCTGCAACTCTGGGACTCAGTTGCTTCCTTGCCGTGGAGACCATTGTGACACTGTGGGAATTCCTAGAACCAAAGGGCCGTTGTGATCCTGTGGGACACCGTGGATTCATGGAGAGCATTCTGGCATTGCAAGGCCCCATGGAATCATGGAGACCATTGTGACACTCTGGGGTCCCAGGGAACCAAATGGCAACTGTGACCCTGCAGGGCCTCATGGAAACACAGGGCCATTGTGACCCTGCAGAAGCAAGGAGAACATTGTGACACTGCAGGGCCTCATGGAACCAAGGGGACATGGAATAGATCTGGCTGGTTTGGCCTCCCAGGGGCCACCTGAAAGGTCCAGCTGATCTTCGAATGTTGAGGGCTCCATCTTATCAGCTCCTGGATCACTGAGGCTCCATGCTTTCCTTCCTATGGAATGAACTGTCTCTCTTTGCAGACACCCATGGACAACATTGGTACTCCCGCCTGAAAAATTTCCTGTAGGCAAGGAAAAGATACCCAGAAAAAGCCTGCCAGCTCTGCCTGGCCTTGGCCTCTAGTGATCACATCTCATTTACCTCAGAAGCACCAGGGCTCTGTTCCTTCCTTCGTATGGAAAAAAAACTGGCCTTCTCCAGGGACCATGACGGAAACTGGAATTTGGCTGACAAAATTCCATCTATCCCAGGATTGCTCCCAGACAAAAGCTGCCATTGACAGACACCTCAGCCTGGCCTTGGGCACTTGTGATATATTGTTAGACTATGAGCAGAATGTTTTCATCTGAAAGCACCTTGGAGAGGGCTCAAAGATCTCCCAGACTGGGGTTTGCAGGTCTAACAAACAAAACCCATATATATAGAGGCAGATGTGTCTGGTCTGAGTTGTGAAGGGACTGAGGACAGAACAGGAGTGGCCTGGCAGGGTTTAAAAGGTGGATTCAGAAATGGTGGAGCTTTTTCTCCATAGTGGGAAAGAGCCAGATAGAGAAATTATACCACAAATGCAGCTGGGGAGGCCCAGGCTGGACATAAAGAAAAATACATTTTGCTCCCAGACAGGGCTGTGGTGCAGAACATCCCCCAGAAGGAGCCTGGGTCAGCCCAAGGCTTTGTGTGGGCAGGCAGAGGAAGCAGGAGGCAGAGCTGTCAGCAAAGGAAGGGCCCAGCCAGGTGGGGCAGCCAGGGGATGCCGACAGCCCGCAGGGACAGAGGCGCAGGGCAGGGACACCGTAGCACAGCCTGGGCTGCACAGGGTACAGGCATGGGCACCAGCTGCAAGACAGCCCTGCCAGAGTCAACTTGGGCAACACTTTGGCCATGGCTGATGGGCCTGGGCCTGGGCCTGGGCCTGAGGCAGGAGCAGGAGACAAGTGACCCTTGTGTCGCAGACATTTCTCCACAGAAATCCTTTCTTTCGGATTTCTGTGTCTTCGGGAGGCCAGAGGCTCCAGAAGACAAGGTAAACAATTATTATCAGATGCTGTGGAATGCAACAGGAACACCTTGATTGGCTCATTTCGTATGTTTATAATTAAGGGCCAATCACCAGTGCAAGCTAGGGGACTGAGTCCTAGAACACAACTTTGTTGTAGATTCTTTTCTATCTATTCTTAGCTAGCCTAGCTGCTCTGCAAACCTCTCTCTATATTCTATTTAGTATAGTAATAATGTATTATATATAATATCTTAATAAATAAGCCTTCTGATTCAAGAAACAAGATTCACCGTCTCTCTCTCACCAGCAGCGCCCACTCAGGCGCGGTAATATCTGGTGACCTGACGTGTCAGGTCCTGACAGCCCCTTTTCCTTCCCTTGAGGAGAAAGCTGAGAGCAGCCCTTGCCATTGCACATCCCCACATGCCAGTGCCCATCTCGGCAAGAGCCCTGAGCAAGGAGGGAGGGACAGCATCTGCCTGGCCCGGGGCTGGGGCTCAGGCCTTGGCCCTTTGCATTCCTCAAACACATCCAGCTTTGCTCAGCACCAGAGACACCTTTGCCTTGTTTGTCCCCAGCTGTCATCACTGCCTCCAGTGTTCTGCTCTAACTGGAACATTGGGACACTTTCTGAGTCATATTCCTCAGTGAGAACCATTAAAACTTAAATAAACTTCAGAGTTTTAATTTAATTTTGAGTTTTTGAGAAGTTTTCTGAACACTATCTCAGGGACTGGGTCTGATGTAAACAACACCAAATCCCCAAGAGGCTCATTAAATTCCTTGTGCCGTTTCTGTGCTGCTGAGCTTTAAAGGAACGGCTCTTCCCAGGACCAGCTCCTCTCCCAGCCCAGCAGGGCTGAGGGCTCTGCCTGCAGGCACTGAGGGGACAGGAGCCAGGCAGAGACAGGCTGAAGGCAATCAGGATTGGGAAGACATTGAGCTGAGACTTCACTTGGGGAAAGATCTTCACAGCCCTGTGCATGGTGAGTGTGTGGGTGAAGGGCGATGTCCCCTGTGCTCCTGGAGGGATCTCCTGAAGCCAGCACACCCCACAGCCTGGGGAATGAGTCAGGAGGACTCTCCCAATTTCTCTCTGGCACAGGAGGAGCAGGAGGAGGATGTGCTGCAGAGCAGGGCTGCCCTGGGCACCGTCAGAGGGACAGGGCAGGATGGCTCCTGCTGCCAGGGACGGCTGCAGAGGGTGAAGCTGGGGCTGCAGCCAGGGCTGCCCAGGCTGTCCTGCAGAGCAGCTCCTGCAGCCCTCAGGGCTCTTGGCCAGCCCAGGGCATGTGCCACCTGCCAGGGGCAGCTCGCCGCCTGCCTGGCAGCTCCCCATGGACACTGCAAAGGAGAAGGTGGAGGTGGAAGGAGCCACCCCCATCAGGGCAGATTCCTCCTGCTCTGGAGATGGTGCTGCATGGCCAGGGCTGCTCTCAGCTTTCTCCTCAAGGGAAGGAAAATGGGCTGTCAGCTTTGTCTGTGTCACTGAGACTCCTGCACTGTCAACCTGGGCTTAAGCAGATAGGCCTCAGATCTCCCTCAGAAAGTGCCTCCTCAGCCTCCTCTCCCTACAGACAGCAGCAGCAGCACCTTGGCTTGCAGCATCTCTGTTTGTCTGGCCTGCCCTTAAGGCCCTGCTGCAAGGGAGATGCCCCTGGGCAGAGCACTGTTTTCTTGGGGTCTCCCCAGTTTTCAGCCTGAGAGCAATGGTAAAGATTAGGCAGGAACTCAGCAGCACAAACTCAAAATCAAAAAATGTTTAGCGAAATTCCCTCATGGGAAGAGAAGTGATTTTGCGCTGATTCAAAATAAAATACATAGAAGTGACTCAAAGAAATGCATTGCATTTCAACAGTCCACCATGGCCAGAGTGAAGAAATGTCCAACAGCAGCTCCATCAGGCACTTCCTCCTGCTGGTATTGGCAGACACACGGCAGCTGCAGCTCCTGCTCTTCTGCCTCTTGCTGGGCATCTCCCTGGCTGCCCTCCTGGGCAACGGCCTCATCATCAGTGCCGTAGCCTGCTGCCACCACCTGCACACGCCCATGTTCTTCTTCCTGCTCAACCTGGCCCTCAGCGACCTGGGCTCCATCTGCACCACTGTCCCCAAAGCCATGCACAATTCCCTCTGGGACACCAGCACCATCTCCTACAAAGGATGTGCTGCTCAGCTCTTTCTATCTGTCTTTTTCATCTCAGCAGAGTATTTTCTCATGACCGTCATGTGCTATGACCGCTACGTGTCCATCTGCAAACCCCTGCACTATGGGACCCTCTTGGGCAGCAGAGCTTGTGCCCACATGGCAGAAGCTGCCTGGGCCAGTGCCTTTCTCAATGCTGTGCTGCACACAGCCAATACATTTTCCCTGCCCCTGTGCCACGGCAATGCCCTGGACCAGTTCTTCTGTGAGCTGCCCCAGATTCTCAAACTCTCCTTCTCACAGTCCACATTCAGAAAAATTTGGATTTCATTGTTTCTTACCTGTTTCGTTTTTGGTTGTTTTGTGTTCATTGTTTTCTCCTATGTGCAGATCTTCAGGGCTGTGCTAAGGATCCCTTCTGAGCAGGGACGGCACAAAGCCTTTTCTACCTGCCTCCCTCACCTGGCTGTGGTCTCCCTGCTCCTCAGCACCGGCATATTTGCCTACCTGAAACCCTCCTCCATCTCCTCCCGATCTGTGGATCTGGCCCTGTCAGTTCTGTACTCGGTAGTGCCTCCAGCCCTGAAACCCCTCATCTACAGCCTGAGGAACTGGGAGCTCAAGGCTGCAGTGTGGAGACTGATGACTGGATGGTTTCAGAAGAATTAAACTGCTGGCCAGTTTCTGCCAATCACTTGTAATAAAAGTAATCTTCAATACTTCTTCTTAGTTTCAGTTTGGAGATTCTTTATCTTTGTTTTATATTTGAAATATTTTCTACAAAGTGATGTCATTGTTTGTGCCAACTTGGTGTTGCCAGTGCTGCTGCCATGGCCCTGCCCCACTGCCCTGGTGGCCCTGGTGTTGCTGCAGGGCCTGAGTGCTCTTGGGGCCGGGCACAGTCCTGGGGGTGGCAGTGCCAGGGCTGCAGCAGGGACCGGCCATGGGCACTGCTGGGGCAGCGCTGACGCCTCAGCCCAGGGCCTGGGGGCTCCAGGCTCCTTGCCCAGGCTCTCTCAAGAACACGCCCAGGCCAATGCTCAGCACAGAAAAGCCCTGTGAGCAGCCCCAGGCTGGCCGTGGGCAGGCTGGGGGCAAACAGCATGGCTGGGGCTCTGCAAGGGCCCTGGGGCAGATGGGAAGGAGCAGCAGAGCAGGGGCTGATCCATCCCCAGTGCGCTGCACAGCCCAGGGCAGCGTCCCAGAGCGTCCTCATGGAGCTGCCAACAACATCCCCCCTCTGCAGCCCTGGCCTCTCCCCCAGCTCACACAGGTGCCCCATCCTTGCAGGCACAGACACGGCAGTACTGGCTCAGCAGCCCCTGTTTGCACTGCACAGAGCAGAGGGAGCACCCCCATGCTGTTGGTGTGGGGACATGAACCTGAGGGAGCACAAATGCCATCAGTCCCTGGGGCCAGCAAGGGCTGGGGGACACCAGGGAAAACACTCATCTTTGTCCTGGCCTCTGCAGTCAGCCAGAAAGTTTGTTCCCATCAGCTGGGAGTTTCCTGTCCCACTGCAGACGCTGTTGCTCAGAGTCAGGGCTGCCTGGCAGCCACCCCCAAACTGCCCTGAGCATTTCCCTTGCTTCACCTTTGCTTTCTTTACTCTTCCCTTATACAAATTTCTTCCTCTTGCCCACCCCTGTTCCCTCCCCTGCAAACAGCCCATCCCTGGTTGCCCTTTCTTTTCTGGCCCCACTCCCCATTGCAGTTCCTGACTTGGCACCATGGGAACGTCCATTGGGGAGCAGGATCATCCTACAAGTGCTGCAGGAATTGTCTGCAGGCTCCTGCAGTGCTTGGTGCTGCTCCCTTGCCAGAGGCACCCCAGGCCAGGGGGCCACATCTGGGCTGCTGTGTCTGGCTCTGGAGCTCCTTGTTCTGGGCAATGAGGAGGAGCTGCAGAGGCTCTGCAGGACTGACAGGATGGGCTTTGGGGCTGGCAGGAGAAGCTGAGGGACCTGGGCTGCTGGAGCTTCTGAAGAGCAGGCTCAGGGCTCCTCCTGCAACTGCTCCAAGGGTGGTTTCAGAGAATCCCAGAATCAGCAAGGTTGGAAAAGTCCTTGGAGATCATCAAGTCCAACCTGTGCCCTGACACTTTCTTGTCTCCCCTGTGCCTCCTCCAGGGTAAACAACCCCAGCTCTCTCAGCCACTCCTCACAGCTCTTGTGTTCCAGACCCCTCATCAGCCTTGTTGCCCTTCTCTGGACGTGCTCCAGCCCCTCCATGTCCTTCCTAAATTGTGGGGCCCTGAAATGGACACAGCGCTCAAGGCGCTGCCCAAGCAGTGCTGAGCACAGGGGAAGAATCACTGCTCTGCTCCTGCTGGCCACACCATTCCTGAGCCAGGCCAGGAGCCATTGGCCTTCTTGGGCACCCGGGCACACTACTGGCTCATGTCCAGCCTGCTGTCCATCAGTGCCTCCAGGTCCCTTTCTGCCTGGCTGCTCTCCAGCCACTGTCCCCAGCCTGTAGTGCTGCAGGGATTGTTGTGACCAAAGTGCAGGACCTGGCACTTGGACTTCTTAACCCTCACATTGTTGGATTTGGGCCCTGGATCCTGCCTGTTCAGGGCCCTGTGCAGAGCCCTCCTATCCTCCAGCAGATCCACACTCCCAGACAACTTGGTGTTACCAGGGTTCCATGAGGCCTCCCAGTGTCACAATGTTCCTTTGGTTTCATGGGACCCCTTGCTGTCACAAAGTCCCTTGGATCCTTGGGCCGCTGCAGTGTCACAATGTCCCTTGGTCCCCCAAGGCCCTGCATTGTCACAATGGACCGTTTGTTCCATGAGATCTGGCAGTGCAGCAATGTCAATATGATATTTTCTGAAAATTCCCTTCACCAGGATTTCTTCTCCTGGGAAGATGAGAAGCCTCAGCTTCTCCATGTTTTGCTTCTCTGGAATGTGGTCTGGAGATTGTTTATCCAAACATGTGAATTGTTTTAACTAATGACCAATCACCATCAACTGTATTGGACCCTGAGGAGTCAGTAGTGAGTTTTCATTATCATTCTTGTTAAGCCTTCTGTCTGTATTCTTCTTTTTCTAAAGTATAGTTTTTGAAAAGCATAATATAATATAATATAATATAATATAATATAATATAATATAATATAATATAATATAATATAATATAATATAATATAATATAATATAATATAATATAATATAATATAATATAATATAATATAAATCAGCTGTCTGAGAACATGGAGTCGGATTCTCATCTCTCACCTCGTCCTGAGCACCTCACAAACACCACACAGCAATACTCTTCTTGATTCCACAGTGCCACAATGGCCCCTTGGCTCTGTACTGCCATGTCTTACACAGTGTCACCATGGTCCTCTTAGTGCCACCAGGCCCACAGTGTCACAATGGCCCCTTGCTTCCCCAGGGCTCTGCAGTGTTACAATCATCAGAGAATCAACCAGACTGCAAAAGACCTTGGAGAGCAACAAGTCCAACCTGGGATCCAACACCACCTTGTCGCCCAGACCATGGCGGTGAGTGCCACATCCAGTCTTTCCTTAAACACTTTCAGGGACGGTGACTCACCCATCTCCCTGGGCAGCCTGTGACCTAAAATTGTGCTGCCCAACCAGTGCCAAGAACAGAGGGAACATCACTGTCCTGGTCCTCCCGGCCACACCGTTCCTGATCCATAGGAGTGCCGGGGGTTGGATAAGGGAAATGGTAGGGAGAGGGTGAGGGCAAAGTGTTATTTATTGTCAGCCATGAAGAATCTTGATTTTCATATCTATTCAGACTGCATTAGAAGGTGCTAGAGATCAATACCAATTGGACATAGCTGATAAAAATTTATAGTCAGGAAATGAACACTAAACAGGAAAAAACCAGTTCTCTCTGCATTTTTTTCAGCATAGTATATTCACTTTGAATACACTTCTGTGATCTTTCTAATTAACCACAGAAGAATTGAAAACTTTAATTATTCCAAGGGGCTTTTCTTTTTCAAGCGTTTTGCAAAAATATTTATGAGCATTTGTCACTAAATTCCTGAAATGAAGAGCTCAAGAAAGAAGAGGCTTCTAGAGGAGTAAAATTCATCATCACTCTCCAAGTGGCTGAGGATCCATCCCCTTCAGAGCAGCAATGAACAGAAATGGGCACAGCTTTGTGGCTGCCCCAGCCCTGGGATGGGCCCTGGGCCTGGAGCAGGAGCAGCTCTTGAGGGCCCCATGGCTGGGGCTCTTGTGCTGCCCTGGGCAGATGGGATGGCAGCAGGGACTGCAGAGCTTTCAGCACCTCAGCCCAAGGG
The DNA here is from genome assembly GCF_028018845.1 of Melospiza georgiana. Lineage (NCBI taxonomy): Eukaryota > Metazoa > Chordata > Aves > Passeriformes > Passerellidae > Melospiza > Melospiza georgiana. The sequence goes on from NC_080452.1 coordinate 3,767,998, forward strand.
GAGCAGGGCAGCCAGGGAGCCTCCTTTGGCCTTGGCCAAGCACCTTCCCCCATGGCTGGGGCTGAGTCCTGTGGCAGCTGCAGCTGCTGCTGTGCCCTTGCCAGGGGCTGAGGCTGTGGGGCCAGTGCCCAGAGCAGCCTGGCCTGAGCAGAGCTGTGGGGCCAGAGCCGGCTGGGCTGGGCTGGGGAGAGGCTCCTGGTGCTGCCCAGAGCTCAGGGCAGCTGGCAGAGCTTTCAGGGAGCTGGGCTGGGCTCAGAGAGCCTGGCCCAGAAACCATCAGTGTCTGTCTCAGCCTGGCTGGGCATGCAGGGGCAGGACTCAGGCCAGGCCTTGTGGGGCAGGGCCAGCGCCTGTGCAAGGCATTGCAAACAGGCAAGTGGCCCAGAGAGGAGGCTGCTCTGTGCCCTTGGTGCCATGGACAGAGCAGGGAGGGGGTCAGGACATTTGTCAGTACCTGCCTCGGTGCCCAGCCCTTGGCAGCCCTGGCTGCTGAGCCCAGCTTTGGCCTGGGCTGAGTTTGGCTGTGGCCCAGCTCCATCCTCCTGCAGGGCTCAGGGCCTGTTCCTGGTCATGGCCAGCTCTGGCTGCCTCTCTGCTGTCTCAGAGGCCAGCAAAGCCCAGGGCAGGGCTGTCTGTGCAGCCCCACAGGTGCCCCGGGCTCTGCAGGAGCTGGCAGAGGCTGCCCAGCAGGGAGGCCATGGGGCACAGAGCCCCAAGGCTGCTGTGGGCACCACAGCACAGGGGCCATTCCCAGCCGCAATGCTCCTGGCCTGGGCTGGGCCTGCACAGGGGCTGGGCCACCATGGCTGGGCCAGCACAGGGCCACAAAGGGGCCACGCAGCCGCTGCTGGGGCTGACAGCAAGGCCAGGCACACACAAGCAATTGCTGAGCATGGCCTGCGCTGGCCAGGCCTGACTGTGCCAAAGGCAGAGCTCAGCTGCCCTTGGGGGCTGCAGCAACTCTCCAGAGCCCAAAGAGCCTCCATGACTGTGCTGGAGACCAAGGCTGCAGGAGGGAAATGCAGGGCTGCTGTGGGATGGGGAGGGCATTGAATTCCAGCACACACCTCGGTTCCCATGGGTTTGTTGGCTGACAAGAAATGAACATCCCCCTGTGCCTCAGGCAGTTCCTTCTCCAAGGAAAGCAGGTGGGAGTTAGAGCCAAGGAGCTGAAAGCTGCAAGTGCAGCCTTGGCTGGAGGGAGCTCAGATTTGCACAAGGCTGCTCTGAGTGCCAGGGCTTGGATGGGGAAAATGGTGGGGTGGGGGTAGGGACAGAGTCTGATTGTCAGCCATGAAGGGTCTTGATTTTCATATCCATTCAAGCTGCATGAGGAGGTACTTGGATTCAGTGTCAGCTGGAGACTGCATACATCAATAAATTGACAGGGAAAAAAAAACTAAATTTGAGGTAAGAAATCTTTTCTCACTGTGTTTTTAAATAGAATCTATTTAGTTTGAATACACTACTGGAATTCATCTAATTAATCACAAAAGATTTGAAAATGAAAATCAAATTACTCCCACAAGCTTGGCTTTTCAAGGTGTTCTTAATGTTAATGAGCCCTGGGACACTGAAGAGCTGAAGGCTGAACAAGCCTCTGGAGCAGGAAAATTCAGCAGCAGCCTCCAAGTTGCTGAGGATGTCAGCAGCCCCCACTGAGGCCATCCCTGCCCAGAGACCGTGGGGGAATGGGCAGACAAGGAGAGCATCCCTGGGGCTGGGGCAGCACAACTCAGAGGCACCAGCGGCTCCAGCTGGGAAATGGAGTGTGGAATGGCCAGACACAAAAGCCCTGAAACCCCATCTCCCAAACAATTCTCTTAATGAGACATTTAAAAGGAATTACAATTGTTTGTGTCCTCTGAGTTGGATGCACTGGAGAAATACCAACAAGAGCTTCTCAGGAGCTCCAAACAACCAAGCAGCCTTTACTGGGAACTTTAGATAATCGGAGAAATTTTAGCAACAGGTTTAATACAACATTCAATCAACACAGAACACTTCTTAAAGCACTGACTTGGCCAACTTCACAAACTCTAAGCTATTTGAATTTGACATTACTCAAATTGTCAAAAGTACAGAAATAGAAGGAAAGGACAGAAAGAGAGAAAGGCAAAAAAAATACAAAGGAGCACAAATAGAGGTACCAACTCCTGGATTCCAGCAGTGTTCAGATTGAAATTCCAAGAGGATGTAGGGTCAAGATGTGTGCTTGCCTTGTTGTCATCCTTAAATACCCCTTGGTCTCCCTGGGCCCTTCCCCCAGGTGGGACTTGGGCTCATTTGGTCCCTCAGGAGCTGGGCTGGGGGCTACAGAGGTGGCGGTGGAGCATTGCCTGTACTGTGCCAGGGACTGGCAGACACTGCTGGGCTGGGATAGAGGCTCTGGGGGGATTGGGGTTCCAGGGCAGGGCAAGGCTGGACCTGCCCCTTCCTCCCCCACACACTAAATGTTTCCACCAACAATCTCCTCCAGTCTGTCACAACAGGCAGTGTTGGAGGTGGAACTCCCACTGCCCGCCATGGGTGCCTGGAGGAGAGGGACAGTTCTTTTCCATGGCCAGGAAAGCACAGAGCCCCATTGTTTCAGCAGCAGATGAGAAGAAACCCTCAACCTGCAAACGTTAGCTGGACCAGTTTGGTGGTCCCTGGGAGGCCAAGCCAGCCAGACCTGTTCCATGTTCTTTTGTTTTTACGATGCCCCATAATGTCACAATAGTGCCTTGGACCCATGGGTGTCATAATGGTGCCATGATTACATGGGGTCCAGCAATGCCACAATAGACCCTTGTTCCGGTTGCTTTCTACAGTCTTGTAAATGCCCCTCAGTGTCACAATGGTACCAATGACTCCATGAGGCCTTGCAGTGTCACAATGGTCTCTGTGGTTCCCCAGGCCCCACAATGTCACGTGATGCTTCTGTACCATAAGCCCTGCAATGTCACAATGGACCTTTGGACCTCAGGGTTTTCAGTGTCCCAATGGTCTTTTTTGGCTCCGCAGTGTCACAATGGACCATTGATGACAGAAGGCCCCTCTGTGCCCCCCTGGATCTTTAGTCCTGTACAGCCCTGCAGTGTCACAAAGGTCTCTTGGTTTCATGAAGCCCCAGAGTATCACAATGGTCCTCTTGGTTCTGTGGGGACCCCCAGGGTCACAATGGTCTTACTGGTTCGATGAAGCCTCACAGTATCACAATGCTTTGCTTATTCCATGGGGCCTCATAGTGTCACAATGGTCCCCATGCTTCCCCAAGGCCCCTCAGTGTCACAATGGCCCCTTGGTTCCATGAGGCTGTCAAGTGTCTTAATAGTGTCTCCATGATTCCATCAGGCCTTGCAATGTCACAATAGACCTTTGGCTCCATTGGGTCTCATGGTGTCAAAATGGCCCCTTAGTTCCATGACACCCCAAAGTGTCACAATGGCCTCCATGGTTAAATGAGGCCCTGCAGTGTCACAATGGACCCTTGGTTTGATGGGGCCTCTCAGTGTCCCAATGATCCCTACATTCCATGGAGCCACACAGTGTCAGTACGCCCCCCTTCGTTCCATGAGGCCCAGCAATGTCACAGTGCTCTCCATGATTCCATGAGGCCCCACAGTGTCACAATGGTCCCTTGGTTCCATGGCCCTGTGCTGCTGCATTCCCCCCTGCCCTTCTCAGGCCACCCTGCCAGCTGAGAAATGCTCCTTGGGCCTCGGCCTTGGCCAACAGCCCCTGGGCTCAGCTCCTCTGCAGCTCATCACAAACACTGTCTGCTCCAGGCACTGCTGCTGCCCAACCAGTTCCTGATTCCTTTAGGAGGAGCCCTGGGTATTGGAATATGAATCCCAGTGTTACCAGATAGATTGTGCCTGGGCCCGTCTGACCCCTGCTGCTAGGCCAAAGGTGGCAACTGTGGTGTTTCACCCCAGAGACACTTTTGGCTGGCTGGAGGTGGAGGTTGCAGCTGGGGGCTGAAACAAGTCCAGGCTTGTAGAAACTCAGTTTACCTCAGGTGGGAAGGCTTCAGGCGATGGTGAATAGAAAGGAGATGGATTCTGCCAGAGGGTTAATATCCAGAGTTTATTGCATGGTCACAGAGGTCTGAATCTCAGGTAACAGCTCCAACAGAATGGCAAGCACATGGTCCTTGGTCAATTTAAGCCCAGGGACAGGGGGAGGGGAAGGGACAGGTGAGCCACCAACCAGGTGGGAGGGGCAGGGTCTCAGGGGACGATGACACCCAGACAAGCCAATGACCCCCAGGCCTGAAGGGCATCCTTTGAACTTGACCGACAACACCAGGCCTTGCTGGAATGTTAAGCCTGATTGACAGAACTCACTCAGCAAGGGGGCAAGGGGGAAAGGAGAATGGTATTACCTGGGAGGTGACTAGGAAGTCTAAAACAGGAAATTGCAACACACTGCAACACCTGCGAAGTGTTTTTGTTCCCCCAGTGGCACAACATCCCGGTTCTCACCCTACCAAAGAAAGCAGTTGATGCCAAGTGCGGCCAGGGTAAACCATTGCTGGGACTGAAGCCCCTCTCTTGGGGCCCTGCAAACAGCGCTCCAAAAGGAGCCCTTGGAGCTCTCCTGGGCCAGCGACTCCCTCTGAGTGGGGCCTCTCCCAGCCGGGAACTCTCCCGTTTGCTGCACTCGGGGACCCTGAACAACGGCAGGGCCTGGGCCGATCCCCCCACTCCTCTAGGCTCGACCCTTGGCCCGCTGGGGAGATGCCAAAGGATCCACAGGGAGCATTTCCTGCCCTTGGGAATTTCTCACAGGTGCCTTGCACTGACTCTTTGTGTCTGTGTGCACACAGGAGTGCCTGTGCTGGGGAAATGTGGAAGAAATGCTGCTCTCTGAGGGGCTTGAGTGCCTTGGATAGCTGAGTCAGTCAGATATCCAGGTATCAGTAAGTAAGTTAAGTCACAAGGTCTAAACAAAGTTAAATGCTGCTAAGAGTTGTTCTTTTGCTATGTTGTTAAATTTAATTTGAGTTATTAGCTAAGTTAAATATTGTTAAGTGTTATTCCTTTGTTCAATTGTCATAGTTTTTAAGTTAGGTTAAATAGTCTTAAGTGCTGTTATTTTGCTAAATTGTGAAGTTTTTAGGTACCAGTTAAGGTGTAAGTTAACTCCTGTTAAGTTTGAGCTCTGTAAGCTGTTGGGCCATATTCCTGTTATCCTTACTCTCTCTGTCCTTGTGTTACACACACACAGGGACAGTTCTCGGTTCATTTCTGGTTTGATTGCCTGGATTGTGTTTGGTTTTGTCGTTGCTTTGTTTCCTTGGTGTGCCTGAAGTGTCCAGTCAGGAGCAGAGTGACTCTTGCCAAGGAACTTTGTGCTGCTGTCCCTTAATATTAAATCTGGTTTTTGCTGATCCCTTGCTGGGGATTTTTTCAGCGCTCTCAAGCCATCGTTCATAACAGGGTGAAGGAGCCCTGGCCCAGGCTCTGGCCCTGGGGGACACGGGGACACTGCCGGGGGGTCCCTGTCCCCCTGTGCCACCCCCAGGGCCCCGGCCCCCCATCCCCGTGTCAGGCTCTGGGGTCGATCTCGTGGAACATCCTCTGGGGGAGGCTGCGGGGCCGGGGGTGGGGGGACCCAGGGGGACAGGGGACCCCGCTGTGCACGAGCAGCGTTGGACTGCTCTGGGGGGAGCTGTGAGGGGGGCTGGGGCAGAGTGACCTCCCCAGGGACCTCACACAGCCCCTGTGATGTCACACAGCCTTCCTGTGATGTCACACAGTCATCTGAGACGTCACCCTGAGATGTGATACAGCCATCTCTGTGATGCCACAGAAGACACTGTGATGTCAAAAAAGTCACCATGTGATGTCACAGTCTTTTTGTGATGTCACAGTCTGTTCTGTGAGGTCACAGCCCGCTCTATGATGTTACACAGCCACCTGGTGATGTCACAAACCAATCTTTGATGCCACAGATTCACACTTTATGATGGCAGAGTCTGCTCTATGGCCTCACATCCTACTCTGTGATGCATCAGCCAGCTCTGTGATGTCACAACTCCCTCAGTGATGACACAAAACACTCAAGAACTCAGTTACATTGAAATGCTGAAGTTTCTTGCACTTTGAAGAGATCCCTCTCAGGGACAGGACTGAGAAAGTGTCCCAATGTTCCAGTTAGAGCAGAAAACTGGAGGCAGTGATGACAGCTGAGGACAAACAAGGCAAAGGTGCTGAGCAAACCTGGATGTGTTTGAGGAATGCAAAGGGCCAAGGCCTGAGCCCCAGCCCCTGGCCAGGCAGATCCTGTCCCTCCCTCCTTGCTCAGGGCTCTTGCCAGGATGGGCACTGGCATGTGGGGATGTGCAATGGCAAGGGCAGGAGCATGGGGCGGCCCCTGCCAGGCTGCTGAGCAGGTACAAGGAGGCAATGAGGCCCCAGGCCTGCAAGGGTCACTTGTCTCCTGCTCCTGCCTCAGGCCCAGGCCCAGCAGCCATGGCCAAAGTGCTGCCTAAGTTGGCTCTGGCAGGGCTGTCTTGTAGCTGCTGCCCATCCCTGTGCCCTGTGCAGCCCCGGCTGTGCTACAGTGTCCCTGCCCTGCGCCTCTGTCCTTGCAGGCTGTCATCCCTGGCACAGCACAGGCAATGCTCCACAGCCACCTCTGCAGCCCCCAGCCCAGCTCCTGAGAGACCAAATGCCACCAATTCTGACCTGGTGGAAGGGCTCAGGCAGATCAAGGGGTATTAAAGGCTGACCACAATGCAAGCACGTATCTTGACCCTACCTCCTCTTGGAATTTTCATCTGAACACCACTGAAATCCAGGAGCTGGTACCTCTGTGTGTGCCTCTTTATATCTTTTTTGTCTTTCTGTCTTTCTGTGTTTTCTGTTTCTGTGCTCCTGCAAATTTTGATTAACATTAAATTGATCAGGCTTAGAGTTTGTCAAGTCGAATGGGCCTAGTCAATGCTTTGAGAAGTGTTTTTTGTTGATTGAATGTCTGTCATCGTTTGACATGAGAAGAATTTTCAAAAGCAATTCGAAACTTTTTGTGTAACTGACAATCTGTTAAACTATTAAGATACTGAACACACCTCTGTGAAACACATATGTTAAAGATGAAAAAAACCAGGAACCTCCTCTTTCTTCTCCAGTCAACAAAGCAGCAGCAGGCCCTGGCCCTGGCCCCCATCTCAACCAAACCAAACCAAACCAAGGAACCCTGCCGTGGGCTGAGCCCCTTTCCCCCACCTCCCCCAGGATGCCCCCCCCATTGGCCCCATTCTAACCAAACCATACCCCAAAAACTACCAAACAGGAAAAAAAAAGGTTCTACAAAACCCTAACCAGAACAAAGCTAGATGCACCTATTAAAACTTACAATCAAGTCCCCTTTCCCCAATACCACTCAAACCATAAACCTCTACAACCTGCAACCCATACAAAATAATCCTACAACTAAAATTAAACACAAAACACCCCAAAAACAAACCATAAAACCAATCCCAACAGAGTCCAACCACAACTTCCACAAGTTATTGACAGGTCAGGTGTTAATCCTTTCAATACTTCAATCCTCCCTCAAGTATAAAAAAAACCCAAAATACAAGCATATAAAAAACAATATAAAACCATCAAAGTCAGTAAACAAGAAATTAAATCCCAGATAAAAAAGAAGAAAAAAATACCTTCATCTTAAAACTAAAATCTTCTTATAAACTATAAAGATAAAACTCTTTTCCTTTATTACACATAAAACTAAAAACCAAAATTCAAAATAATATCAAACAAAAACTTCCATACTAAAGTAAACAAACATTTAAATAACTGTAATTTCATCAAAAGATTAGGCAGGGGAAAAGAAGTAATCCAGTATCCCCAAGAGAAGATCTCTATTCCCAGAGATAAAAATAATTTTAGAAGAAAATAATAAAAACTGTTACCTTTAAACAACTCATCTTTAAAACATTTTAGAACTAAACTGAAAAAAAGAATATTCTACAAATAGTAAGCTAAGTAGAAATTTTAAGTTTACTTTCTTTACATTGTCAGTAAAAAGAAAAAGTTGCAGAGAAAAAGAAGTGCTCTAAAGAGTTTAATTTAATTCTTACTACCTTTCTCATTTAAATTTATTTTTAATAAAATTTTCCTTTAAACCCTTTTAAATTTTCTGGCTTACTTTACCTTTCTCGTAATCCAATCTCACAACAAAATAAATACATAAATAATTAACCGACACTAAAACACCCCACACTCATCAGTACATTAATTAGGAAATCTCACAATTAGAAAAATCTTAAATTAACAAACCAAAACCACTACAATGTCGTAATAAACCTTTTGCCAAAGTTTCTCTGATTTTCTAAAGTTGCCAGTAAAGCCTGTTTTGTTGTTTTGAGCCCCTGAGAATCTCTTGTTGGTATTTTCCAGGGAGTCCAACTCAGAGTACACAAACAATTGTAATTCCTTTTAAATGTCTCCTTGGGAGAGTTGTTTGGCGTTTGGGAGTCAGGGCTTGTCTGTCCTGCTTGGCCCAGCCCAGGCAGGGCTTTCCCAGCCACATTCCACACTCCATTTCCCAGCTGGAGCCACTGCTGCCTCTGAGTTGTGCTGCCCCAGCCCCAGGGACACTCTCCTTGTCTGCCCATTCCCCCACGGTCTCTGGGCAGGGATGGCCTCAGTGGGGGCTGCTGACATCCTCAGCAACTTGGAGGCTGCTGCTGAATTTTCCTGCTCCAGAGGCTTGTTCAGCCTTCAGCTCTTCAGTGCAGGAATTCAGTGTCCCAGGGCTCATTAACACTAAGAACACCTTGAAAAGCCAAACCTCTGGGGATAATTTGATTTCAGTTTCCAAATCTTGTGTGGTTAATAAGAGAGAATTCATAAGTGCATTCAACTGAATATGTTCTATTTAAAAACACTGTGAGAAAACATTTCTTAGGTCCTGCTTCAGTTTTTTTTTATTTATTTTATTAACAGGGGAATGTTAATAGCAATCTCCAATTGACAATGAATGCAAGTAGCTCCTCATGCTGTTTGAGTAGATATGCAAATCAAGACCCTTCATGGCTGACAATCAATCAGACTCTGTCCCTAACCTCACCCCACCATTTCCCCCATCCAAGCCCTGGCACTCAGAGCAGCCTTGTGCAAATCTGAGCTCCCTCCAGCCCAGGCTCCACCTGCAGCTTTCAGCTCCTTGGCTCTAACTCCCACCTGCTTTCCTTGGAGAAGGAACTGCCCGAGACACAGAGGGATGTTCATTTCTTGTCAGCCAACAAAGCCAAGGGAAGGCACAGCTCCATCCAATGCAAAAGTCATTCTTCTCCTGGGCACTGCCCTGCACTTCATTCCCCACAAGCCTGTCCTGTTTCCTTCATCCCTGCATTGCCAGGGACTCTCTGGGACAAGGGAGCTCTGCTCTGGCGATGGAGGGAGATGCAAGTGCCACCACTGGGGTGGGAACCACAGCTCATCAGGTTTGTGTCCTTTGGGCGTCAGGAACTGATGAGACTCAGAGGCACAGAAAGTTTCTCTTCATTGCCAACAGACTATAGTGGAACAGGACACAATTTAATAACAATCACACTCTTCCCTGAGCTATGTGCATGGTCCCTGCAGCATCTGATGAGTCCACCATCCACAAGGGATTTCCATTCTAAAATTAATTTCACACAATGTGGTTCTGTAATAGATACAAACACAATTAGTTCTTGTATCAGGGTGCTCATCCTGGTGTGGTGCAAAACAGCTCCAACAATTCCTGATTTGCAAAGCTGTCAGTGGTGGATGAAGAAGGGAGGTCAGGCTGCTCTTGTTGCTGAGGAAATTCTGAAAGCAGCCTGACTCATTTCATCTCCTCCTGTCCCGGCTGATCTCCCCTCTTTCCTATTCCACCCATTGGTTTTTGTTTTCCCCCAGCCCCTGGTGAAGAACCTGGCTCTGTGTTCTCCATCCCCTCCTCGCTGGCACTGCCACACTGGGATGAGGAGCCCCTCAGCCTTCCCTGCTCCAGGCTGGACAAGCCCGGCTCCCTCAGTCTCTGCTCACAGCCCAGGGGCTCCAGCCCCACCTTGCTGGCCCTTCCCAGACCCTGCTCCAGCTGCAAGACATCTTTCCTGCCCTGGGGAACCCAACCCAGGCCACAGTGATCTGGATAATCCCTGTCCTTGATGTCCTGGTCACACAGCCCTGGCCCCTTGTCCCCATGTCAGGCTCTGGGGTGGATCCTGTGGAACATCCTTTGGTGGAGGCTGTGGCTCCAGGTGGGCCGGGGGAATCCCGGGGGACAGGGACCCTGCTGGGCATGGACAGCATTGGACTTGTTGGGAGAAACTGTGAGGGGGAGCTGGGGCAGAGTGACCAACCCAGTGACCTGACAGAGCCCTGCTGGGATGTCACACAGCCCCTCTGGGATGTCACAGTCTGCTCTGTGAGGTCACAGCCCATTCTCTAATGTCACACAGCTGGCCTCTGATGTCACTGCCAATTCTGTGATGGCAAACCTCTGCAATGTGATGTCACAGTTAGCTCTGTGATTTCAGACTTCTGTCCTGTGGTGGCACAGAGGCAATCTGTTATGTCATAGCTGCTCAATGACCCCACATAACCCACTCTGTGATGTCACAGCCCACTCTGTGACCTCATGTTACCAGATGATCAATTGTCTCCACCAGGTGAGCTGACACCTGGAGCTTGTTCTCAAAAACCCCAGGCCTATGGAAACCACACAATGCCCCTTGTGTGAGAAGGGGAACTGGAAGTTCACCAGCCTGAGTGTCCGGCCAGCTCAGCCAGGCCCACTGAAACATTGGGGTCCACGACCACCAGGGCTCACCAGAGAGACCGCCAGGACAGAAGAACACATGGGTAAAGGGGAGGGGAAATACGTTCATGATTTTGGGGAAATTATATTCATACGTGTGTTTAGTCCAGGACAATCAATGCATATGTGTGCAAAATACAGAAAATAAACAGAAACTTTCCTGTACTCAGCATGCACGGCTTTGGGAGGAGCTGTCCCCCGTGTATCTGGCTGAATAAAGAATGTTGCTTCTTAATGCTACCTTGGTGTTAAGGAGTTTTCTATTTTAACAAATTTTGGGTAACACTCCCGCCCAGAGAACTGGAGGTGCCAGTGTGACCCCACCTAAACAAGGGCTGAAGGAGGATCTGGGGAACTCCAGGCCTGTCAGCCTGACCTGGGTGCCCGGCAAGGTTATGGAACAGATCACCTTGAGTGCCATCACAGGGCACCCACAGGATGGCCGAGGGGTCAGAGCCAGCCAGCGTGGATTTCAATATCTGCACTGATGATCTGGATGACGGGATTGGGTCAACCATTGGCAAATTTTCAGATGACACCAAGTTGTTTGGGAGTGCTGATCTGCTCGAGGGTAGGAGGGCTCTGCACAGGATTTGGACAGGCTGGATCCAGGGCCCAAATCCAACAAGGTGAGGTTTAATCAGTCCAAGTATTGGATCCTGCACTTTGGCCACAACAACCCCTGCAGCACTACAGGCGGGGGACAGAGTGGCTGGACAGAGGCCAGGCAGAAAGGGACCTGGAGGCACTGATGGACAGCAGGCTGGACATGAGGCAGCAGTGTGCCCAGGTGGCCAAGAAGGCCAATGGCTCCTGGCTGGATCAGGAATGGTGTAACCAGCATTGCAGGCAATACAAATCTCTGCAATGGTGTACCAGGGCAGAGATGGGCTGTTTGAAGGGGAAGGAACAGGGGCAGGCAACAGGAAGAAATCTGTAGCAGGAAGAGTAAAGAAAGCAGAGGTGAAGCAAATGAAACGCTCAGGGCAGTTTGGGGGTGGCTGCCAGGCAGCCCTGACTCTGAGCAACAGTGTCTGCAGTGGGACAGGAAACTCCCAGCTGATGGGAACAAACTTTCTGGCTGACTGCAGAGGCCAGGACAAAGATGAGTGTTTTCCCTGGTGTCCCCCAGCCCTTGCTGGCCCCAGAGGCTGATGGCATTTGTGCTCCCTCAGGTTCATGTCCCCACACCAACAGCATGGGGGTGCTCCCCCTGCTCTGTGCAATGCAAACACAGGCTCCTGAGCCAGTGCTGCCGTGTCTGTGCCTGCAAGGTGGGGCACCTGTGTGAGCTGGGGGAGAGGCCAGGGCTGCAGAGGGGGGATGATGTTGGAAGCTTCATGAAGACGCTCTGGGACGCTGCCCTGGGCTGTCCAGCGCACTGGGAATGGATCAGCCCCTGCTCTGCTGCGCCTTCCCGTCTGCCCCAGGGCCCTTGCAGAGCCCCAGCCATGCTGTTTGCCCCCAGCCTGCCCACGGCCAGCCTGGGGCTGCTCACGGGGCTTTTCTGTGCTGAGCATTGGCCTGGGCGTGTTCTTGAGAGAGCCTGGGCAAGGAGCCTGGAGCCCCCAGGCCCTGGGCTGAGGCGTCAGTGCTGCCCCAGCAGTGCCCATGGCCTGTCCCTGCTGCAGCCCCGGCACTGCCACCCCCAGGGCTGGGCCCGGCCCCGAGAGCACTCAGGCCCTACAGCAACACCAGGGCCACCAGGGCAGCGGGGCAGGGCCACGGCAGCAGCACTGGCAACACCAAATGCTGCTGCCGCTGGGCACAGCTGCTGGGCCAGCACTGATCTGCCCCAGCTCTGCACACAGACATTGCTGCTGCAGCTCCAGAGAAGAGAACAGAAGGGGCATCTCTGGTGAAAACAATGCTGGGAGATCGTTTAGTTCCTTCAAAGCCACCAAGAGCACAGCTCCTCATTGACACAGGCTGTTGCCACAAGGAAGGTGGAGAGAAACAAAATTAGAAATAGCACAAACAATCATATTTATTAGTGGACAAGGTGAAAAAAGTAAAATAAAAAGAGAAAGAACCTCCAAAATCAAACCAAGCAGAAGTATCAAAGATGACTTTTATTACAAGTGATTTGCAGAAATTGGCCAGCAGTTTAATGTTTCTGAAACCATCCAGTCATCATTGTCCGCACTGCAGCCTTGAGCTCCTGATTCCTCAGGCTGTAGATGAGGGGGTTCAGGGCTGGAGGTACCACTGAGTACAGAACTGACAGGGCCAGATCCAGGGATGGAGAGGACATGGAGGGGGGCTTTAGGTAGGTAAAAAATGAGGTGCTGATGAATAGAGAGATCACAGCCAGGTGAAGGAGGCAGGTGGAAAAGGCTTTGTGCTGTCCCTACTCAGAGGAGATCCTCAGCACGGCCCTGAAGATCTGCCCATAGAGAAAACAATTAACACAAAACAGCCAATTCCTAAACAGGCACACACTGCAAGAAGCCCAAGTTGTCTGAGAAAGGTTTTGGCACAGGAGAGCTTGAGGATCTGGGGGATTTCACAGAAGAATTGGCCCAGGACATTGCCATGGCACATGGGCAGGGAAAATGTATTGGCTGTGTGCAGCAGTGAAAAGAGAAAACCACTGGCCCAGGCAGCTGCTGCCATGTGGGCACAAGCTCTGCTGCCCAGGAGGGTCCCGTAGTGCAGGGGTTTGCAGATGGACATGTAGCGGTCATAGCACATGATGGTCAGGAGGAAATAGTCTGCTGAGAGGAAAAACAAAAAGAAAAACACCTGTGCAGCACATGCTGTGTAGGAGATGTCCCTGGTGTCCCAGAGGGAATTGTGCATGGCTTTGGGGACAGTGGTGCAGATGGAGCCCAGGTCGCTGAGGGCCAGGTTGAGCAGGAAGAAGAACATGGGCGTGTGCAGGTGGTGGCCGCAGGCTACGGGGCTGATGATGAGGCTGTTGACCAGGAGGGCAGCCAGGGAGATGCCCAGCAAGAGGCAGAAGAGCAGGAGCTGCAGCTGCCGCGTGTCTGCCAATGCCAGCAGGAGGAAGTGCCTGATGGAGCTGCTGTTGGACATTTGTTCTTCCTTAGCATGGGGATCTGTAAGAAAAGAAATCATGGAATAGTTGGGTTTGGAGAGGATTTTAAATATCCCAGCAAATCCCGGAGTAAGTTTCCCCCCACTGCCTGCCCAGGGCTCTGCTGCCTGAAGCTGTCCCTGCCAGCAGCTGCTTCCCTGTGCCCAGGGGTGAGCTCTGCCAGTGCTGCCAGAGCCCAGCCCAGCCCTGGGGGCTCAGCTCTGCCCTGCAGATCCCTCCCAGCTCAGGCACTGCCCAGGGGCAGCTCTGGCTCTGCAGGCTGTGACGGCAATGTCAGAGGAACACTGAGGATGCTGGAAGATCAACACTGATGCTGCCTGTAAAGGACCCTGTGCTGATTTCTGTCACTGCCTGCTTTATTCAAATCTGTGAGAAATTTTTTAGTTTTTCAACCTGAACGGCAAGATGAATATCTATGTGCAATTTCCCATCCAGGCAACCCAGAGCATTAAATAACAAAGGCAAGATTTTCCCTTTAATGCAGTCCCTGCCTTGCTATGCTCCCTGTATAATCTACTCGGAAATGTTCTGCAGTTAAATGCCATCTGAGAAGCAGTCCTGAACAATGCAGCATCCTCCCCACACAAGGAGAATGCTTCCAAGCCTTACCAGCTGCCTCCTCACACCCAGATCTTGTCCCCCAGTGCTGGGAGCAGCTGCCAGTGCTGGCTGAGAGCTGTCCCTGGCAGGCAGCAGAGTCCCTGCCCCAGCACAGTGCCCTGGGCTGCAGGACCCTGCTCTGCAGGACAGCCCTGGGCACCCCTGGCTGCTCTGCACAAGAGACAATCAGAGAATGTACTCACAGAGTCTGTAGGCATTGGGATGTTCCAGCTTTAGGAGATCATTCCAGGAGCTGCAGCTGCATTGTCCTGCAATGGTCCAAGGGACCATTGGAAGGGGCCATTGGGACCTTACTTCCAGGAGGCCCTGAGGTGTCATAAAGCCCCCTTGGTGACACCAGGCCCTGAAGGGTAACAATGGTCTCCATGGTTCCATCAGGCCCCACAGAGTCATAATGGTCTCTGGGTTCCATGAAGCCCCACTGTGTCACCATGGCCTCTTGGTTCCATGTACTCCAGTGGTGCCACAATGATCCCCTTGGTTCCATGAGGTCCCCAGAGTGTCCAGTGATCTCAATGGGAAGGAAAGAACCCAGTCCCAGTGTTGCAGGGGCAGCCACCAGAGGCCAAGGCCAGCCAGACTTGACAGTACTGGCAGATTTTGCCTGGGAGCAACCCTTGGATATACAGAATTTTAGAGGTCCAGTTTCAGACATGGACACCTATAGAAGAAGGATCGTTCTTTTGATAGGAAGGAAAGCACAGAACACCAGTGTTTGAGGGGCAGATGAAAGGCAGCCATCAGAGGCCTAGGCCAACCAGAGCTCTCTGTCCTGGTAGCTTTTGTCTGAAAGCAACCCTTGGATATAGGGAGTTTGGGAGGTGGAATCCCATTTTTGGTCATTTCTGCACAGATAGAAAGGACTGTTCATTGCCATAGGAAGGAAAACACTATGCCCCAGTGTTTGGAAAGCAGGTGAGAGGCAGCTCCCAAGAGGCCAGGGGCAGCCAGACCTTTTTAACTTGGGAGCAATTCTTGGATGTACAGAGTTTTGGAGGTAGAATGGCAGATTTGACCATGGGCACCTGGTCAAGATTGTCGCAGTCGAGGCGGTCACGACACAAAGCAGAGACCACAAGCAGTCTCAGTTAGTAACACTTGGCAACAGTTTATTAATGAAAATGGCTGATCTTTTATACACTTTCCAGTTGTTTACCCTTCCTCTACCTTAGCTATTGGCCACAATAATTCAATACCATGCCATTGGTGAAAAGTTACTCTGACTCCACCTAACTTTCTAAAAATGCTTCATCCAGCTGAAGAATGTTCTTATCTTCCTTCTCTCGATCTCCTTGGTTACGGCCTTGGAGAAAGCTCCTTATCAGCTTCTTCTTCTTCTTACTTCTCGCTCCTTTAGCTAACAGGCCCGCTGCTAGCCCCTTCCACAATTCCCCCTTTTTGTTTTTTGACCTGTAAATACAGCTGCTATGGATTTTTGCAGGGCCCTTTGCAAAAACCCAAGCAGAGAGGGGACACACAAAATCACAATCACAACCATCAACAAAATTCCCATTCTTCCTTCATCCATCTTTAAGTACTGATGTATGGTCTTAGCCAGTGTCATCCGCACGTTCTGCTTCAGCTGCGGAGCAATTGATCCTGTCCTTTCCCGCACGCTCTAGGTAAGGTTTGACACAGCGAGCAGGAACCCATCGAGGACCATTATCTGTCAAAACACAAGCATAACCCCTTCCCCAGGTTACCAGTTCCACTGGACCAGACCATATACCAGTAATCAAATCCTTGACCCATACCTTAACATTTCTATGGAAATTTGGTTGCTTAGAATTCAAAGAAGAAAAATGGCAAAAGATTGGAGATAACTGTGAGTCAGGTAGGGGACGCAAGAAGTTTAACACATAAACAGCTTTATCTAACCTCACTTGAGGTGACTCCTGTTGCATTCCCCCTTTTTGTTTTTGAACCTGACGTTTAAGAAGTCCGTGAGCTCTTTCAATAATTGCTTGGCCCGTGGGAACATGTGGAATACCTGTTGAATGCTCAATGCCCCAAGCACGAAAGAATGCCTGCATGTTCTGCGAAGCATATGCTGGGCCGTTATCTGTTTTTACATGACATGGAACACCTAGAATAGAAAAGGCATGATAAAAATGACGAATAGCATCTCGAGTTTTCTCTCCTGTGAATGCTGAAGCAACCATTGCATGAGAAAAAGTATCAACTGAAACATGCACATATTTAAAGCGACCAAATTCTGGCATTTTTGTAACATCAGTTTGCCATTCTTCTAATGCAGAAAGACCTCTAGGGTTGGTACCATAATACTGAGTGACATGAGTCATGTGACAGTCGGGACAAGAGGAAAGAATAGATTTTGCTTCGGCAGTAGACAATTTGAATTGCTGCTGTAAAGCTTGAGCACTCTGATGAAAAAATTGATGGGATAAAATTGCCTGCTGCAACACATTGGGTACAGTTTTGATTGCAGCAGCAGCTACTAAAGAGTCTACATAGGCATTGCCTTCAGCAAAAAATCCTGGCAATGATGTATGGCTGCGAATGCGCACGATAAAGTAAGAATGTTTTCGAGCACCAATAACGGTCCACAACTTCACTAATATAGTAAACAATGGTTTTTCATGAATATTATACAACACTGCTTGATCTAAATGCTTAACCAAATTTGCAACATAAACTGAATCAGTAACCACGTCTACAGAACCAGGAAACAAAGCAAAAGCCAAAAGAACAGCAGAAAGTTCAACCAGTTGAGGAGATCCCTGCTGAATCACTGTCTGATATTCCCAGTGATCATCCTTTCTCCAAGCCACAGCTGCTTTTCCGGTTTTCCCGGACCCATCTGTAAAAACCGTTATACCTTCCACTGGAACAGGAGAACAAATTTGCTTGCCTTCAAAAGGAATCTCTTTAGTCAGTGTTAGAACAGGATGAGAAGGCAAGTGATACGAGATTTGGCCTGTAAAACAAGATAAGGCAGATTGCAATTCATGATTATTTTGAAAGCACCATTCAAAATACCACTGTTGCACAGGTATCACAATGGTCACAGGATCCTGTCCCAAAATCTCATGACAACGCCTGCGACCCTTGATGATAATATCTGCAAAGAGCTCATAAAGTCCTGGAGCTGTTTTCCGAGATCTGAAAGATAAAAATATCCATTCCAAAATATGCAATTGATCTTCCCAATTATCATTCCATTGACACAGTATTCCACATGGTATTTCATGGTCTTTCAAAATAAACAATTGAACACCAACAGAGGGATCTATCCTGTTAACAAATTTGTGTGCTAGGGCTAATTCAACTTCTTCTAGGGTCTTTTTTGCCGCTGAGGTCAATTGCCTCTCATCAGTGGAGGAAGTGATGCCTGACAGCAGATCAAACAATGGTTGCATCTGATGATTAGTTATGCCTAAATATGATCGAATCCAACCTATTAAACCAACCAATTTCTGTACATCAGTAGCAGTTTTAACATCAATGTCTAACTTTACAGGTTGAGGCATAACTTGAGTGTTGGTCACCAACATACCTAGGTATTTCCAAGGCATGTGTTCCTGCACTTTCTCTGGAGAAATAATCAAGCCAAAGTCTTTCAAATTTGTCACAGCACATTGTTTAAGAGCTGACAACTGTTGTTTGTTGTCCGATGCCAACAAGATATCATCCATGTAATGATAGCAGTAGCAGTTTTTAAATTGCTCCCTCACTTTTGACAAGGCCTGTGCCACAAACCATTGACAAATAGTTGGCGAATTTTTCATGCCTTGTGGGAGTACCTTCCATTGATATCTTTTATCAGGTTCAGCATGATTTATAGAAGGCACCGTAAATGCGAATTTTTCTTTGTCCTGCTCAGCCAATGGAATAGTGAAGAAACAATCTTTTAGATCAATGACAACTATTTGCCATTCTTGTGGAATCATCGTGGGTGTAGGAAGGCCTGGTTACAAGGCTCCCATTGTTGCCATTACAGCATTTATCTGCCGTAAATCATGTAAAAGTCTCCATTTTCCCGATTTCTTTTTTATTACAAAAACGGGGGTGTTCCAGGGACTGAATGATTCCTCAATGTGTCCTGCTTGTAATTGTTCTGTAACTAATTCTTGCAGGGCAGTAAGCTTTTCAGTAGTCAGGGGCCACTGGCGAACCCAGACAGGCTTATCTGTCAACCATGCCAGGGGTACAACTGGACGTTCATTGCCCTGCAACACAGTGGCCCCCATTAAAAATCCGTAGTAATTTTGACACCCCATTGAGATAAACAATCTCGTCCCCACAAACTTTGAGGAGTATCGGCAACATAGGGTCTGATGTTAGCTTGTTGGCCATCAGGATGTTTCACATTAATTACAATGGCTGACAGGCCACCTGTTGTAGCACCACCCAACCCGAGGAGTCCAAAACTTGCATGAGTGAGAGGCCACGATTGAGGCCAGCAAAGTCGTGAGAGTATTGTGACATCTGCTCCAGTGTCAATCAAACCTGTTACTGATATAGTTCCTGGATGACATCCACTGGCGGTGAGAGTGCATGTCTTTTCTGGACGGCTCTCTGTTACTTTCTCAGTCCAAAACACTTGAGGTACTCCTGTCGATCCAAAGCTTCCTGTGCCGCGACTTCGGTCCACTGCATTTGGAACAGAACTCACAAAAGGTACAAGCTGAGCAATGCAAGTTCCTTTCTGAATAGTGACAGGAGGGTCATCAATGGATACCATAGCATGAATCTGCCCTAAATAATCAGCATCAATAAGCCCTAGATGCACATGAATACCTCTAAGTGTAGCACTTGATCTCCCTATCAAAAACGCACTCAATCCCCGTCCTATCGGACCATAGGCATCAAGAGGCACTTTACATATTTCTTTTGTTAAAATGGTTACTGTGTCAGCGGTGGGTATATCAATCCCTGCGGACCCGCTTGTTGCCCCTGAGTATTGTTCGCAAATGGGTAGCTTTGCAGGGCTGGGAAGGCCCGCATTTGCTGTTGTGGTTGTTGGGGTATTTGTTTCCCCACGCGCCCCTTCGCGCTCCTCTTTGGGTTTCCCGGCAAAAGCTGACCATTTACATGATATCTACTTCTGCATTGCTTAGCATAGTGCCCAGATTTACCACAACGGTTGCATACAACGTCGCTACTTGCACTTGGCCTAAATGTTGTTTTCTGGACAGTACACTGTGACTTTACGTGCCCTTGTTGTCCACAATTATAACATTTCGCTGAAGGTCTTAACACTGCAGCAAGAGCTGCCATTTTATGCTCGACTGAACCAACTTTCGAGCAAGCAGTAACCATTTCAGACAAGGTGGGTTCCCCAGGCAAAGTATCAATAATCTTTCTGCAATCTGGGTTTGCATTCTCTTTAGCCAATTGTACACACAATTTGTCTCGCAAAGTTTCATCATCTACTTGTTTCTCAATAGCAGCAGCAAGTTTTTCTGCAAACTGCAAAAATGGTTCTCTTGTTCCTTGTTGTATAGTAACATATTTCTGTTTTGGAGCTGCCATTTCCATTGTTTTAGTTAAGGCACTCATGCCAATTTGCTGAGCTTGTGCCAAAATCGAAGGATCCCACCTTGCCTGTAAATCTGGATTAGCAAAAGGCCCAGAGCCCATTAGGGCATCAACACCCACAGCATGACGAGGGTCGTGTTGAGGCAACTGCATATTTGTTAAAGCAGTGCGCTCAGCCACTCGCCTCCAAGTTTCTTGAAATACACCATATTGTACTGGCTGGAATAAAATTGTAGCAAGATGAGTGATGTCATAAGGTGCAAGCAAATCTGCATTAATCACACGTATTAATTGCATTACCTCTGAGGAATTAATACCATATTGAGCTACTTTTGATTGGAGGTCTTGCACAACCCTCCAGGCAAAGACATGATGACTGTCGTTCTGTCCTGTTCCAGGAACTGCTTTGAAAACTGGAAAAGCCATAGGGTTATCACAAGCAACATTTGCAATGGCACTGTTCTCCTGAGGTACTCTTGGAGCACCTAACCTTTCTATGATGTCCCAGTTCTTTTCTTCAACTGCTTTCCTCCTAACAAATTCCCAAAACTCCTGAGGGTGTCGAGGAAGCACAGTGACTTGGCATGGAGGCAAAGTCCATGGGGCAGTAAGACTAGAGCTCTTAGGAGATGAAGGGACCAGAGCTCCATGCCCCAACTCAGGTGTTACTGCGGGCGACTCATCACTTGACTCACTGTTATTGTCACTGTCAGGTAAAGGAGGATATGGCCTTGCAGGTTGTTCAAGCATCTCAGAGGGGAGCGGGGGGGCAGACGGCTGGACCAGAGAGGAGGGAAGCGGGGGGGGCAGATGGCTGGGTTTTTCTCTCTGCCAAAGACATTTCAGCTACCTGGCGTAGCGGTGTAGTATATACAGGCACCATCTTGAGCTGCTGCGCAGGTGTGAGATAAGGAGGCTTAGGAGTCTGATAAGAAGAGGCTAGGGCAGGTTGCCCAGAAGTTTTGGCAGCTTTCCCAGAAGCCTTGGCAGCTTTCCCAGAAGCTTTGGCAGCATGCCGGGTAACTCCCATGGCATCCGAACTTTCTTCACCAAGTTCCCCATCAGAGCCCCCTTCTACCTCAGCCCCCCCGTCAGATATCAGCCCCGACTCTTCGTCCGCATCTTGCTCCGTTTCTCTCTCTATTCTCCATTCCTTTAAAGCCTCAAAGAGCGAGTTCCAGGTTACTGCTAAATCAACAGCTGTTTTATCTCCCACTCGAATAACTTGCCAAAGTCTGTCCCCGACTTTCTTCCATGCCTTAACACTAAATGCTGTTTTGGGATCAGTGTCAAAATTCTGTGATTTAGCCCACAGCAATATATTACGAAGCTCATAGTCTGACGTATTAATTCCCTTATTTCTTAACAAAACTTTCCATGTAGCCAGAACACTTTCTTCCTCTTTAGATAAATTTTGTCCCATTATTACTAGTTGGTGGCTCACCTACTTCCAGGTGTCTTGATTGAAGGGAATCAGGTCCGGACCTCCCTGTGGCTTCCACCTGCCACTCTCAGCTGCACCAACGCCGCCTCCCCCACTACGTCCCAGTGGGTCACGGTTGCCAATTACTAGGACCCCGTATGGGCCCCCACCGACTTTGTTCTTATCACGTCGGCGTCACCAAAATGTCGCAGTCGAGGCGGTCACGACACAAAGCAGAGACCACAAGCAGTCTCAGTTAGTAACACTTGGCAACAGTTTATTAATGAAAATGGCTGATCTTTTATACACTTTCCAGTTGTTTACCCTTCCTCTACCTTAGCTATTGGCCACAATAATTCAATACCATGCCATTGGTGAAAAGTTACTCTGACTCCACCTAACTTTCTAAAAATGCTTCATCCAGCTGAAGAATGTTCTTATCTTCCTTCTCTCGATCTCCTTGGTTACGGCCTTGGAGAAAGCTCCTTATCAGCTTCTTCTTCTTCTTACTTCTCGCTCCTTTAGCTAACAGGCCCGCTGCTAGCCCCTTCCACACAAGATGGATTTTTTCCCTATAGGAAAGAAAAGTAAAAAGTCCAAGTGTTTTGGAAGAAGATGAGGGGTGGCCAACCTTAGGCCAAGGGCAGCCAGACCTGTCTCTCTTGGCACCTTTCATCTAGAGGCTATCCTTGGACATTGGGCATTTTGGAGGTGGAATCTCAGTTTTGGCCATAAGCACCTGGACAGGAAGAAGAGTTCTTTTTATTGGGAAGGAAAGCACAGAGCCCCAGTGTTTCAGAAGCAGATGAGGGCCAGCCCTCAGGAAGCCAAGGCCAGCTAGACTTGTCAGTCCTGGCAGCTATTGTCTGGGAGCTATCCTTGGATATAGGGAATTCCAGAGGCAGTTTCCCAATTTTGGCCATGGGCGCCTGGTCGAGATGGATGTTTTTTTCCCCTAAGCAAGAAAAGCACATGGTCGCTGGGTTTCAAAGGCAGATGAGAGGTGGCCCCTGGGTGGCCAAGGCAGCCAGATCTGTCTCTCCTGGCAGATTTCATCTAAGAACAATCTGTGCATATAAGGAAATTTAGAGGAGGAATACCAATTTTGGTCATGATCCCCTGGAGGAGAAGGACAGTCCTCTCCCATAGGAAGGAAAGTCAAGAGCCTGAGTACTTCAGGGGCTTATGAGAAGCAGCCCTCGACATGTCAAGGTCAGCCAGACCTATCAGGTGATTGCCAGGAGGCCCAGCCAGCCAGACCTGTTCCATGTTCCCTTGGTTTCATGGGACCCCACAGTGTCACAATGTTCCCCTTGCTTTTGCACTGTCACAATGGCCCCGTGCTTCCATGGGGCCTTGCAATGTCACAACGGCTTTGCGGTTCCACAAAGCCCTGATGTGTCACCATGGCCCCTCAGCTCCACGCACCCTTGCTGTGTTACACTGGCCCCTTGGTTGCATGGGCCCCAGCAGTGCCACAATGATCCCCTTGGTTCCACAACTTCCCACAGTGTCCCACTGGCCCCTTGGTTCCATGAGGATCTGCAGTGTCACACAGGTTTATGACATTTGTCCTCTCTGCCCCTCACATCCCAGTGCCCCACAAACAGCCCCGAGGCAGCTGTGAGGGACAGGCCCTGCTGTCCCAGGCTGGTCTCGGGGCTTGGCCTTTCTGCTTCCCCCAGCCAGCCCAGGCCTTGCTCAGCATTGCAGTTCCCTGCCCAGAGCCTTGGGCTCCCTGCAACCCTGGCCTCAAGGATCTGCTCTCAGTAGTCCCTGGGGAGCCTTTGGCACTCCCTGCCCTCAGTGGTGCCCAGTGATTCTCCAAGGGAGTTGGAGTTTTGCTTCTGACTCCTTGAGCAGCCTTTTCAGCTTTCTCTCAGTGCCTGAGGGTCCTGGACTCAGCCCCAAATCCACTGTGGAGATCATCAAAATACAGAAAGCCCTCAGGAGCTCTTTTCCTTCCTTCCTTCCTTCCTTCCTTCCTTCCTTCCTTCCTTCCTTCCTTCCTGCCTGCCTGCCTGCCTGCCTGCCTTCCTTAGGCATTACGGACAGGAGATGGTGAAGATGTTGCTCAATCATCAACAATTTAAAATGCTTTTGGAACAATCTCTTCCCACCCATGACCTGGAAGATATTCTGACAAGAATTAAGAAGAAAGTAAGTGCTTGGCAGGAGAAATGTCTCCTTTGTGCAAGTATTGCCACTGCTAATATGAGATCAAACATACTCAATGTCTTTAGCTCATTCCTCTTCTGCTGAATCATTTTGCTCCTGGGAATGAGCTGCTAATCCTCAGCCTGTTCCTCTGCAGACTACAAAGGAACTGATATTATTAGGGGAAAAGTGGGGTTTTGAATAATTTCAATATCAGTGAAAAAGAGGAAAGGGAAAGAGGAGAAAATGGGTCTACATTTAAGCATAAGCCCCCACTATGTTCTCCCTACTCTGCCCCCTGGAAAGCAATTAAGTGAGAATTGTGCTTCTGAAGGTAACAGTGTCTTTGCAAAGGACACTGGAAGTAGTAGTACCAAGAAAATTCCCAAAATTCCAAAAGATGTCCAAGTCAATTCTAGTTACTACAATTACTGTCTGTCTTTTGGGAATACTGCCCTGCTGTCCAGCCCTGTGGAGCTGGAAGAAGATTGGTGAATTCAGCAGCACCTAGTGGAAAATTCCTTGTTTGTTTGAGGGGGGGGATTTCATTTTTTTATCGACATTACAGAAGGGGTCTGTCTTTGTGCAGGCACAGGGAGAGTGAGTGTTGAACCAAATCAACTTCCAACACAGTGGGCCAGCCCCTAAAGAGTCCAGTTTGTTCTGCTGCTTCCTTCACGAACACTCATTGCCTGCCAGTTTGCATTATTCCCATTTGTGCTCAAGACTAAGGAATTTGGGATTTTAGATTGCTGCTCAGACTAGTAGCACCCATAACCTGCCTTGGGCTATTGAAAACAAAGAGTTGGCATCACTGAATCTCTGGTCTGTTTCCATCTCTAAGTTAGGAAATGTTTCCCTAGGCCTTGGTAGCAGTGATCCTAGTTCTAACTTGTGTTTTCAACAGGGAATTTCCTGTTTTATATTCTAAAGATTGATGGGGTTTCTCTGTGTCTTTGTAGGGGATGGAGAACCAGAAGGCTGAACGCCCATCTGTCAAGGAGCCGGTGAAGGAGAGGAACAATGGCTCAAAGGGTCCCCAGGCCACATTGTCTGCTAGCAAACGGTACTGAGCACTTTTGTCAGATGTGACAAAGCCATGACAAGCTTTACATGCCTCTTCCTCAGGAAAAACTTTCTGGCAGAGATGACCAGTGCCACAGATTGTTTCCTTTCCCTAAAAATGCTCTAGGATAAAAAATATCTACTTGTGCATTGTGCTGAACACAACTTCTCTGGAGGGATTTCCACAAAAATGGAGAGACAAAAAGACACCCATTGGTTGCAGTTCAGACGATCCAGTGCAGTGGCAAGGGCAGTGTTGTGGAGGCTGGGAGAGAGCCAAGTTTCTGCTGCCTGACTTGGGACAAATAAATTCAAACAGGGCTTTTCTTTCATCTGAGTGGAGTCTTTTTCTAATGGGTGTTTTGATGAGAAATCTCAGTCTGGAAGCAAGATGCCATTCCACAAAGATGCAGATCTCATCCATGTGGTTTGGCCTGGCTGAATCATGGTTCTCTTACCCTCAAACAGTATCAAGTTTGAGTAGTAAGTAGCAAGGCAATTACTGAACAGCTTCAGTCAACAGGTGTCTGAATGTGGACTTTTAGTCTTGATATTCCTGTCCTTCATGTAATTTGCTTGATGGACAGCATGTTTGGTTTATTTCCCCCTGTGCTGCAATCAGCATTTAAGACAGGAATTGCTCCTTGCTGTCTCTTCATTGCAGTTGCAGAGCTACTTGTACCTGTTCTCCTCTGATAGCAGAGGGGATTTATTTAGCTCTGTCCTGCTCAGCAGTGGCAGGAAAGTGACCACATGCCTCAGTAGCACAGCTGGCATCCTCCTGTGCTCATGGAAGAGACAGGTTGATCCTGGAGAATTGTTCCCAGTGGGGTTGTTAAGCTGTGCATCAAGTCTCCAGGGAAGCAAATGAAATGTGAGTGTAGTTCTGTGATGTCTGGCTTCTGCTTTTTATCTGTTACTGATTTTCTGAATCCTTCAAATATGGCCCTGTTCATCTGTTCAGATGCATCTGAGCTGCTTTTCCGGATTGTCATGCCTGGTTGTACAGACACTTCTCCAGAGTGATAAGTTTCCTTATTCTAAGACACACACGTCCCATATGAGGAGACATTTAAACTTGGAAGTAGTGTCTCTCTTTCTCCACAAAGCAATGTGACCTGTGTGCCCTGGCAGCCATCTGAAGATAGATCAGATGCATCTCATCCTTGGTTTTCCTGAGCACTGGCAAGAATGTTACTTGCAGATTGTCTCCTGTAATGATTGTCATGAGGTGCACATTGTTTTTCAGACCCTCATGACTTTCCAGCTTGAAACCACATAATTAGGAAAGCTGCTCAAGATGTTTTGCTCACAATTATTTGAAGGCATTGTCTGTGGCTGCAGCTCTCTCCATCGAGAGCAGCAGGCACAACTTTGCCAGGCATTGTCCTGGGAAGGCGGTGAGAAGATCAGAGAAAAGAATGAGAAACAATTCTTATCTTCACTTGCTGCACCTGTTGTTGTGAAAATGTGGAATGTGTTATGGAGATTTGTTTACCAAAGGGTGATTTCTTAACTGGGCACTGGTGATGGTGTTTTGGATTCAATTGACCAGTCTGGTCTGTCTGTATCAGACTGTCTGTAAGGGTGATGAGTTTCTGCATAGTATAGTATAGTATAGTATAGTATAGTATAGTATAGTATAGTATAGTATAGTATAGTATAATAAAGTGATTGTTCAGCCTTCTGGAATCATGAAGTCAATGCTAATTATTTCCACTATGGGGATGCCATGCTACGATAATTATCACCACCAGGTCCTCATTTGGTTTTATTTTCCAGGCTGAAATCTCCCTCTCATGGACACCTCCTACCCTGTGCACAAGCTCAGGTCACATCACCTCCAGCTGTGGAAGAAACAGAGCTGCTCCAGAAGCTTTACAATCTCCTGGAAGCCAAGGGTTTCAGACAAGGATGGAAGGAGTGGAACTCCTCCAAGACCTGTGCAAAACCAGCCCCCAGCTCATCTCCACTAACATTGCCCAAGTATGTAGGGTATCTTCACTGCTCCTTTCCTTTAGCTCCTTTCCTAAGCCTGTAGCAGCAAAGTTAATTCAGTGTCTTGGCACTCCGTCCTGGCTGTTTGGGACACGCTGGTCCTTCTTACCCAGACAAATGTAATTCAGGTCCAGGCTTCAGGACAAGTTATTTCAGTCCAGCTGTATTTGTCTGGCAGGTGCCTATTGATGCTGTTCATCAGATGATGGCAGAACTTTCTGCTGGTGTAACTGCTGCTCTCTCCTACTCCCAGCTGGGTGAAGTGAAGGGAATCCAGCCCCTGAAAGCATGGCAATTGTTCCGTAGACCAAAAATGGGTTTGCATAGGGAAGAGAAGTATCAGGCTGGGTTGGTTTAAACCCAGTTGGTTTTTTTTAAGAATACTTCTATACACTCCATCTTGTCACAGCTCTGGCTACTCAATTTCCATCCTTGTTCCTAGTCCTCTTGGTAAAGACAGTGCTCACCCTTCTTGGGGGTCTGTTTTTCTCTTTGGAAAAGGAGGAAAATGGCTAAGGACCCATCTCTGCCTTCTCCCAGTAGCTGCTTTTTCCCCTTTTCCAGGAAAAGGTGCCTGATAATGAGGCTGTCAAGGGACTGAACCTGCTCTAATGAGAGCTGTACAGCACATTACATTTCAGAAGTCTGTTACTTAGAGAAATGGTCTGGATCCTGGAAGAGTTGATCAGAGCCCTGCACTTCTCCAGACACTGGCTCTGAGACAACTCAAACAAAAGAAAACTTAGATCTCCTCCAGCCATAGTTTTGGCAAAATTATAACTGCCCTCAGTACTTGAGGCAACCGGGCATTGTAAACATCTGCTTCCATTCAAAGCAAAGGTAGTCTTTAGCATTAATAAATGGAATTGATTTAATGATTTATAGATGGAGAGAAATACCATAGGAACTATTCTGTCCCCAGCCAAACCTCTTAAAAACAGAAGAAAATCTTTCAACCAGCATGAGGTTGTGCCACCATTACAGTGAGTGGCCCCCAGGAAAACAGTGAAATTGTGCAAGCGAGTGCTGACCTGACAGAAAGGATTGCTGACTGCTACATCCACTCTTCAAACAAGGACATTTGAATCCAGCTTTCACGTTGCTTGTTCTCTTCACAGATTTTTGATTATTTTGTCCTGAGAATATCTGACAGCCACAAGAAAGTGAAGCAGAGGGCGCTGGTCGTGCTGGCTGAAATTACAGGAGCCCTGAAAGATGCCTTGAACCCGGTGATCATTGGTTTGGTGGAAGGAATAACAAAGAACCTGAACTCAAAGGATCCCAGGGTTGGTGGGGCAGCTGTGAAAGCACTGGAAGAATCCATTGCTCATTTGGGTAAGGCTGAGCCCTGTCAGGGACTCTCCTCAGCTTTGTCTCTGTCTCTCCTGCACAAGAGAGCGCTGAGTGCCTTGACAGCTGCTCTTGTCTGTGGAACACTGCAGCTGACACCGACCAGAGGCTGTGCAGGTGCAGTCCTTATGCACCATCCCCAACAGGCTGGAATGGGATCAGCATTTCCCAACAGTCCCAGGAGCCCTTGGCTCTGTGCTGCTTGTCTGAAGAGCAAGTCCTGGGCTACAGCTCTGCTACAGTTCAGAGGCAAAGGGGGTTTGGAGTTTGCTTGCGCCCTGTCTGACTTCCCAAATGAACAGCTTTGCTGTTGGCATGAAGGGACACTGACCCATCAAAGATTCTGCAGAGCAGCCACCTGGAAGGCTCTACATTAGAGGCATTGGCTGCCTATTTTCCACTTTTCTTCTTTGTCTTCTATGTTCAAAGGGGAACTGATGACTCACCAAGTTCATTTCTTTAGAAAAAACAGGTATAAACACAGCTGTCAATGATGCCTTGTTCCACATGTTGTTTTGCATGGGGCAAGATGGCCACAGCAATTAACTACATAGGCAAGGGCTGCTGTAAATTCCTTTGCCACACAGATTTATGTCAGCTCTGAGAATGCTGCACTGGGGAAATATGCCTGAAAAAGGAGTGTTGAAGAGGCAGGTCTTCAAGGGGAGTTTCCACTTTCTTCTCCCCAGCTGCTCTGTGAGGAACTGCCTGACTCAGTGCTTTTCTGTGACCCAAGTATGGGGCTCTTCCTTTTTGCTCTGGGATGCAAAACCTTTCACTGCTTCCATGTGACTGAACTCTTGAGGTCCCTGATGTGAAACGTTTTAACACAGCTCCTGCTACAGCAGACAAGTTTGGATTTACAAATGTGAGAGGAAAGCTTTTCTTTTGGAATTTAAAACCCTGCCAACCAGGCTAGAAGGAAAGAAGAAAAGGATTCAAAAACCAGCAGAAATGTACTTTATTTTATAAAATGTGGTTGGCCCTGCCCTTTCCCTCCCCCCTGTCCTTTCTCCTATGACCTGAGCAAAGTGAGCAGAAACATTTGTTTCCCTTGTAGATAAAGTGGCACTGCTGAAAGAGTTCAGCTACCAATGGAATCACCTGAGTTGCCAAGCCCTGCTGGATGTCGCCGAGCGTATCACAGGTTTGGCCTCCCCTTCTGAGCCAAGAGCTCTTCCCAGAGAGCATTTACAGGGAATGCCTGTGAGCAGACAGCAGAGCAGCTCCTCCAAACCAGGAGGTGCTGAGCTTGTCCCTGCTGCCCCATGGCCAAGGCAGGTGAGTTTGGCAGGTTTTCCCTGGCTGCTGCAGAGCTGGGCAGCACCTGAGATGGGGGCAGCGCTCAGCCTGGGGCTGAGCCCTCACTGGGGCATCTCAGAACCACCTCCAGCAAAGGGAGGGCTAAAAATGCCCCAGCTGGCTCCTCTCTGGGGAGCTCAGGGACATCTGTGACCTTGAGGGGAAATGATGGCAAATGCTGTTTCAGGGCATTAGTTTGTTTTGTCCTCACAGAATTCTTGTTTGTCTCTTGGAAAGTTTTGAGGCTGAACCGTGCAGAGCCTGGGGGTCACAGCTTAGGCCAAAACTCAACAGAGGTATCAGAGGCACGGGTTTAGTGCGAGGCAGCCTCTGGGGCACAGGGACAGAAGCAGACTGCTGAGGCTCCCTGCCTGTGCTGTCAGAGGGGCCTTGGACTGAGCCTTTCAGGGTGTGCAAACAGTGTCTGCCTGTGTCAGCGCTGTACAAAATGCTACAAATGCAGCTGATAATTGATTCCTCAGAGGAGCTTGCTGTGCCAGCAATAGCCAAGGAATGGTAAAAGGATAATCTCAATATATACTAGAGAAGATGATTGATAGCCTTGCTTTAACTGGGGCTAAAACCACTGCTAATTATGCCAATTTCTTTGAATGTAAGGTTTAATACACTTTGTGTCTTCATTAGGAATCTCAAAAGGGCATGTTAAGTGATTGGGAATGTCAAAGGCCCTTAAAGAGCATTTGAATAAAGGAGATGTCCAGCAATAGGGAATTTAGTTTAGCAGTTCTTTTGATTTCTTTTTCAAATAAAGGAATTAACCATAAATTAAGACTACTTTAGAAAAAGAAGATGTTCTCTCTGAGATTTAGTGGGAACAGACAGCTGTTCCTCACGTTCAGTAGTCACTGATGTCTTTAACTGCATTTAACTCAAATGAATTCCCATTTGAAAATGGGTACCATAACTTTTTCCTGCTTAGCAGAATTAGTTTTGGTTACTTGCAGGAGCTCTTTCAATGTTTCAGTGTTGATGACTGCTGGTGGATTAACAGCATAGAGAAAATTAAGTCTCTTCCACCACAGAATATTAAATGGCTGCTAGATAACATTTTGTCTTATCA
The DNA here is from genome assembly GCF_028018845.1 of Melospiza georgiana. Lineage (NCBI taxonomy): Eukaryota > Metazoa > Chordata > Aves > Passeriformes > Passerellidae > Melospiza > Melospiza georgiana. The sequence goes on from NC_080452.1 coordinate 3,798,349, forward strand.
GAAAATAAGAATGGTCTCCAGAGCATTTCAGGTTTTGATCTCTCAGCCAAATCTGCCATGCAAGAAGCCTGTTGGTAGTAAATATTTGTCTGTGTTTGATATAGTTCAGTTCAGAAAATGGGCAGAGAGATTCAAGAGACAATATGAGAAAACACCCATGTTTTGATTACATTTTAGTCCTCTGTGTAGCATTTTTCTTTCTTTATGTCCTTGTTCCAGTGGGCATTATAAGAAAAAATGCCATTAACATTTTGAGGGGAAGTGGCAATAAAATGTGCAGATGCTCAAATGCCAGGGCAATGGGGTCTGGGTTAGTCTCTCAGACACCCTGAGGTTTGAAACAGCTCTTTGTTGGAAGCCCCAAAAGCATTCTGCCAAAGACACCAGCTGGCCACTGATGTTTCTCATCCAGCTGTCAGGCAGCAGCCATCTCTGGTGGGCTGGAGTTTTGAGGTGTGTTCTAATCCTGCCCTTTGCTGTGTGCCACTGAGCACAGGGAAGAGCCAGATAAGACATTTGGCACTTGACATCAGTTACAAAAATGGAATCATCCTTTTATTAGAAATCTCTCCATTTCCTCTCTATGGTGCATTTCTAAATCTTCAGTGTGGGTTTAGACAACTTCTTAATGGAAATAAAAGGCAGTTGGACATTTCATTCATTGTTCATGCAGAGATTGTGAAATAATTTAGTAAAGGTAGGAAGTCTGCCACAGGGACAAGGCTCTGGTTGGAGCAATTAGTGCTGAGGGGTGGGTGGTTCTGTTTCCAGGATGCTCAGCTGCTTTGCCCGTTTCTGGACCAAGGGGCTCTGGGTGCTATTTTGCTGCTCTTGGCCAGAGAGGCTGGCAAGAAGCAGAAGCAGAGGCAGATCCTTGTTTGCAGTGAGGCTGGTGGGTAAGGAGCTGTGTCTCTGTCCCGGCAGTGCTTGTGCAGGGGGTTCATGCCAGGAGCCCTGAAGTCGTCCAGCGCGACGCCCTGCCCGTGCTCTGGCCCTGCCTGGAGAACAAGGCGCTGCCTGTGCGGAGCACCAACGTCCGCACCGTGGCCACCAAGCTGGCCTCTGCCCTCTGCAAGGTGATGGGCACCCAGCTGAAGGAATGTGCTACCAGCAAGCCTCCACACGTGCGGGAAAACCTCTCCAAAATGTTGGGCTGGTGAAGGCGAGATGTTCTCCAGAAAACTGAGGAAGCGCTGAGTTGGACACCTCTGGATTTGCCTTTTGAGCTGTGCCAAAAATGATGAAATCCTAAGGAAGGGTGTGCATCTGCCCCCACTCTCTCCATCACTTTTCCTAGTCATGGCATGGGGGGCCTGAAGCAGCTCCAGATGGAGGACAAGGTGAAGGGCAATCATGGCTCAGCCTCACACAGAGGTGAGGGGGGAGCTGGGACAATCTCTGCTGGGAGGAAGGGTATTGTGGCAGCCCAGAGAGGCTGTGCACATTGCCAGGGAACAGCTGTGCCCTGCATGTGCCCCTGCAATGAGCTGTACTGCTGCCAGTGCCCCTGGAGCTGTAAGGCTGATGAGCTGTGGGGCAGGCAGAGGAGCAGGAGGGTGCGTGTGCAGCTGAGCCATTCCTGGAGAGCACAGGGCTCTGGGCTCCCTGCTGTCCCAGGGCAGCCCCGAGGCCAGGCTGGGCCTGTGCCAGCTCTGGTCAGGTGGCTCAGGGTTTTGCCCTGGCCTGCCTCAAGTGTCTGCCAGCAGGAGCATGTTTCCCTGTGCAGCTGTTTACACATCTCCAGGAAATGTGTCCCAGGAAATATGGAGCTTCAGCTGCTTTAGGTTTGCATGGTGGCCTCTGTTAAACTTTGTGTCTCCATTTTGCAGATCTGACTGGTTATAGTCTTACCGAGAAGTTTTCTCTGGACACTTCCAATGTTCTCTCACCCACAAAGTCCTCACCTCCCGTCCAGAAGAGCTCTCTTTCCTCCAAGCTCAGGAAGAAGCTGCTGCCTGTATGGAGAGTGTTTGAAGAATAGGATTGATGCATTAGGTTTCATAGTTACAGCTGTACATATGTTCTGATCTTTAGATGTAGATTGAATTACTGTGTTTTGATTGTATCTTTAAAATTTGATGACATACTTTTAATTGTATATATTTTATTTTGATCATGAAAAAAAAGTAAAAAATAAATAACATTTAAATAAACAAAGAGGAGAATGTGAGACCAGGACCTGCTAGCCTAGAGATTATGGGAGTGCAGCTCACTCAATGTGCCAGGGTCTCACCACATCCTTTCCTCATTGGGCCTCTCCTCTTCCTCTTTGGCCATGTTTCCTTTGTGTCATTTGTGCTGCTGTTTTCAACTTGTCATTGTAACAGGGCCACACATTGACCTGTTTGGGGGACAATGGATCCAAAAGATCCTGTCTAGTCAAAGGTTTTCTACCTAGGTGTGTTCTGTGCTCACCAAAGGCCTGAGCAAAGAAACCAAGAGAAGTGTGCCCAAATCCCAAAGCTTTGCTCCTTTGCAATCTCCCACAGATCTGGCTCACAGGTGTCTTCAATCACAATTCCATAGGTAAGAAGAGGTCATGTATTTCACTGGGAAATGATGCACTGCTTTGGCAAAGTCACCTGTATGTATATTTACCCAGGACAGCAGTGCAGCTGTGTTGTTTTCACCTTGTTTGCAGAAGGATGAGTGCACTGGGAGGCCAATAACAAGTGACAAGGGTTCCTCAAATCTGCACTGCAGCCTGGGTGCCATTCAGCCCAGAGCTAGGGGATCATTTGTTCCCATGGACCAGTGCTTGCCAGTGGAATGAATTCCTGCACAGCTGGAAGAAGCAATTCTGGATTCAGCTCCACCTGTTGGTAGGCTGCATGATCATTGACAATGCTGCCCTTCCAGAAATTATTCTGCAGTTTCCTTTCATGGTCATTTGAAGCTTTGAAACTTCACATTTCAACTTGCTTTGCCTTAGGGAAAAACACTTCTGGGCCCAGTGCAAACTGTAACCTTTGGGCTGCAAAGTCCTCATGGTTGCCAGCTTCTGATGTCACACAATGTCACCTGGCTGCATGTGTTTGCTTAGCTCTGGGTCTAGTCCCTGCCTAGCAAAGCCCAGACAGCGTGGCACGTTGCAGGGGAAACTGGTCTATGAGCTTATGGGGTTGCCATCAGCAGCAGAGTGAATGTGCCCTTTGGGGATTCCTCTGGAGACAAAATTAGGGACCTGCTCCATGCCACAATATTCTCTTAGATCTTTCTGAAATATCCTAGAAAAGGCTGTGAAACTTCACATCTCCCTGCACACCCACTGTTTGAAGAGGGGCATTTTGGTCCCTCCTTAAAGTCATGGCTCTTGCACATCAGAAACATGAACATCTGCCAACAGGAATGATGCATGGTCCTGCTGCTGCTGCTGCTGCAGAGCACTGGGCAGTGCAAACCTGGGTGTTACCAATATGAGCATTTAATTAGCATTTCATGCTCCTTCAAGCTGTCCAGATCTCAGGGCTTTTTGTTTCAAAGCAGCCACTGCACCATCTCTGGGGAAGAACAGGAAATGGGAAACAGCGAGTGCCAGCCTTGCAGGGGTGTGGGGGAAAACCTGAAGTGTCTGCATCAAAAGATGAATGGGAAGAGTGTAATTGCCAAAGCAAACACTTTGTTAGGATAGCAGGAGCAGTTCTTTACTGCATGCTTGCATGAAGATCATTTGGGATCTCCTTTTTGTATCTCTTGCAGAAAAGGAGCTCTTAATAATACCACACTACATAAACCAGATTGGGATGTAGCTCTGTAGTGGTTCACAATGAAGCAGACTGCCTGCTGTGCCAGCCCTGCTGAGCCTGCAAGGGACTGTAGTGTATCCCATGCCTGTTTTGCCTCCAAGCAAAGCTTGGTTTTCCTTATTAGTGTGGAGTAAATACAAGAGTAATAAAATGGACAATTAAACTGGCCACTTTGGAGGATATGCACATGCTTTCACACATCAGTCCTGTACCTCACGCTCCCAAGGCTTGTTACTCATCATGAAATATTTTAACAAAAAAATCTCAGCTCTCATGTTACATCTGAATAAAACTGCACAAGATCATCAAGAATTCTGCTGTGAGGAACAAGACAAGAGCCTTCCGACACTCACTTGCAGCTGTCCTGGATTGCTGCAGCCCTTTGTGAAAAGCTGCTGCAGACAGAGTGTTTGGAGTTGGTTTGGGCCTTTATGAAAGATCTGTGGAGCAGTGTGCAGGGCTCTCCTGGCAGGAAACTGTTTGTCCAAGCCCAGGGACACGGTGCCGGCAGGAGCGGAGCGGCCCCGCTCCCAGCCCGAGAGTCTGTGAGCTGAGCCACGCCGGGGAGACAAGGCAGCGAGGGGCTCCAGCCCAGCTGCTTCACTGCCCTGCCCGCTCCATGGAGCTCTGCCCTGGGAGAAAGCTGACGCTGGATGAGCCACGAGCTTCCATCAGCTGCTGGAACTGCTCCGTGACAGCTCCTGTTCTTCCGAGAGAGACCCCGGCTCCTTCTTGTAACGCGTGTCATGGGGGGATTCTGTTTGTTAGTAAACTGTTGGGGGTTTTCCACTTTCATCTATTAGGAATAATTTCCTATTGCTGGAAAGGGACTGTTGGAACACTTTGGAGGAAATTATTTGTTGCACAATATCCTGTTTGAAGTTGTCTCAAACTGTGTCAGACAGATGGCTTCACACAGGAGCATCCCCAATGTTGCCCGATTGATAAATGACACAAAACTCGGATAAGTTTTGTGGGTGCTTTATTAAGGGCCCAGGGAGCTGGGGGACTCACATCCCAAAAACCCGAGCCCCCCCGATTTTATGTATGGGTGCTTCCCTCTTATACATGCGATTCAAAACAAAGTCTCCAAGAAACAGTTCCCCGTTCCCCTTGCTTAGTCTCCAAGAAACAGTTCCCAGTTCCCCTTGCCTAGTCACAGACCCCTTGTGATACATTCCTTGGTTCACAAACAAGATCATTAATCTTCTGCTTATCTTATTCTAAGAGCATTGTATGCTGCCTCCAGACAGGTTAGCATTCTTACTTTCCTGCACTAGTTTAAATATTTATTAAATCCCTAAGACTACCTGCTAGGTTACACACAAAACCCAACACACTTTCAACGGCTACAAACCTGCTTTTAACAAACCAATTCACACACAACTCACTATAATTAAACATTTTGCTAAATTTCATTTCTTTTCCAACAATCTGGTTAAAAAAATTATTAGAGAGATGCCTCTGCCCCAATTAAGGTGCTAACAAGACCAAATCCAAAGTGGATTCTATTGAACAGTAAACGTGAGCTAGAGAGAGAGATGGAAAGAAAGAGAAAAGAGGGAACAGCAAGGGAGTGACAGGGACAGAGACCTCCCATGGGGCAGGGCAAGTGTGACATTGTCCCCTGTGTATGTGTGGCTTTCCCGGGGTGGGGGTTTTACAGCTGAGCCAGTTTGGGTAGGGGGGATGGTGTTCACCCCCTGAGCAGGGATTACCCCACTGTTTCAGGTTGCAATGCAAGATGTAACCAAATGTATGTTTTCAATCCCCACCTTCATAAACTCCTATAAACAGGTGAGGCAGTGTTCTTTATCTCTTCCATGACTCAGCCCTGTTTAAGCCCTCCAGAGGAGATATCTTCTGTGAATGGGACATTGAGTGTCACTGCAGGACTGATAAAAATCCATCATCCCATTGTGGGATGCTCCGCCCAGGGGTAGGAACAAAGCATTCCTACCTGGATATAAACTGAGACTGGCAACACCAGGAGCAGCTTGCCTACTGGATTCCCAGAGGACAAGATCTCCATAACCACCACTGGACCTTCAGAGGAAGACCAGACCCTTCTACAGCATCACTGCTTCGACAGAATCACGTTCATCGGTCCAACAGGACTGCAGTCACCATTTAATAGGACTGCTGTCACCACCCTGACCAACAGAGTGTCAGGTTATATCCTGACTCTGTCAGTTTAAGGACCCCTAGACTTGTAAAATTCCTTCTAAGAGAGGACACTGGGAGTGGCTGGATCCAATCCCAGCCACAGATTTTGTCAAAGCTGTAAAAGACTGGATAGGTGGAATTGAACTTTTACACAACTGGTCCTGCAGGATTGCAGGATTAAAGACTGAATACCAGATAAATTTATATAAATTCAGCTCTGATTGATTCTGATCATTATTAGACAGAATGGTTCATTTACACCATAGAGTAAATGAAGAAAAGGAATTATTGTTCTGGTCCATGGTGGTGCTGAATACAACCTTGTGCCAACAGGCAGGAGCCATGAAAGCACCAGCACAGACAGACAACACACAGACAGACACACAGACAGACACACAGACACAGACACACAAACACACACAGACGCACACAGACACACATACATACACACACACACACACACACAGACACACACAGACGCACACGGACACAGACACAGGCACAGACACACACAGACACACATAGACACACACAGACACACACACGCGCACAGACACACACAGACACACACACACACACACACACACACAGAGATACACATATGCAGCAGCTCAGCAGTGAAGACACAGGAGGATCCAGGCATGGAGTTCCAATGTGCTTCATTGTAGAGCAAGACCAAAAGCGTCCAGGGGCCAAAGGCAAAGACAAAGGAGGGTCCAGAGTATAAATAAAGGGAAAGAGGGCGCAGAGGCGAGCACCGGGGCTCCAATGCTCTGAGGGCTCTGGGGCGGTACACAGGGAAGGGACCAATAGGAAATGCCAGGGTAGATGGACAGTGTTACACACCAATGGGAACACAGGGAAGGGAGAACGCACCGGAACATGAACACATAAAAGGAGTAGGAAAGGCCAATAGGCCAATAGGGAGGACAGAACTGGGACAAATTGGCATAGTGCTGCAGAGCACCATGGGGGAAGCCTTTTTTCTCACCCTGAGCTTTGAGGAATGCCCAGAGCCTACGGTGTGTCTCTCCAGGACATTTCTGCTGCCTTTTCCCTGGTAGGCTCACAGGTTTCTACAGTTGTGCAGTGTCACAATGATCTCCTTGGTTCTGCAGCCCTGCTGTGGTTGCTGTGTAACAATGGGCCTGTGGTAATATGAGGCTCTATAGTGTCACCATTGTCCCTTTGGGTCCACAAGACCTTGCTGGGCCACAATGGCCCCTTGGTTCCATGAGGTGCCCGTTGTCCCACAGCCCCTTACAGACCCCTATGGCCTCTCAGAGTTCTCCATGGCTCCTCATGGCCTCACAAGGCCCTTAATAGTGCCTCATGACTGATGGCCCCTCACAGCCCCTCTCCCCTCACATCCCCTCATGGCCCTTCACAGCCCCTCACAGTCCCTCATGGCCACTCATAGCCTCAGGCCTGGGACTCCTCCCAAGGCAGGAGAAGAGGTTGGGCCCTACTTGTTCTCCTTTCATTTCAGTCCCTTCACAGCCACGAGTGCAGAAAGGCTGAAATGGAGCCCTTCCCCAGTGTTTCCCTCGGGGTTAACTGCGGGCTGAAGCTCTGTGCTGGCCCCGGCCCCAGTGCCACCACCCCTGCAGCCGCCAGGCCTTTGCTGTCCCCCCGTGTCCATTCCCTGTCCCCGAGTCCCGCCCGGCTCTGGCAGCAGCAGCAGCCGCAGCGCAGGGGGCGCCGGCCCGGCCCAGCCGGGGCTCCCTGCCAGGAGTAGCAGCAGCGCCGGCCCCTTCCCGCCTGCTCCTGCCTCGGCTCCCAAGGGCTTTTTCCAGCTCAATTCTGGAGCACAGCAACTAGCACCCACACACAGAGCCCTGACTGCTCAGGGCCCGCCTGTGCTGCCCCGAGCCAGACCTCAGAGGAAGAAAGGATCGGGTTCCAGCGCTGTTTTAAACGCTCTTTTACTCCCCCGGAGGTGACAGCAGGAGGCTGCTGGTGCCTTTGCCTTGGGAATTGCAGTTCAAGGCTGCTCTTGGCCCTCTTCTGCTTGCCACCTGAATTTTATCCATAAAACTGCGAGTGCCTCTTTCAGTTGGTGCTACCCACGGTGCTTTCATGACAGTGAAGTCAGTATTTTTGTCTCGGACATAAAGATCAGCAGATACTGGAATGTCCACCAGACCCTGAGCCCTAAGGTGAGGGGAATTAAAGCCACACAGGACACATTTGCAGTGCTCAAACAGAGCCCTGTTGCTGGCACTGTTGAAATAGAATAAACTGACAGAGGCCATCACAGAAATTGCCTCTGCAGTGTGGAATTAAATTCAAAAATCCGCCAGGAGAAACAGAAACCAGAACTTCTCGACTCACTTCATTACTCCTTCCCAGCAGCAGGAAACACAGATGCCCAGAGGTGTTTTGCACTGCTGCTGCCGCCAGTTTGAGCCCAGGCTCTGCCCAGTCCCAGCGGGAACCTGAGCCCAGCCCAGGGAGCTCAGCGCACGCGGGGCCAGGCCCAGACCAGCGGTGCAGACGGAATGTCCTGCAGTCCAAACCTCCTGCTCCTGCCACACAGCGCCAGCCTTCTCCCCCTCCTCCTCCTCTCTTAGCACGGCACAAATTCCAGCCCAGAGGAGGCTGCCCCAGAGAGGGCTTCAGCTCCTGTTCCAGCCTGAGTGTCCCTGCAGAGGAACAGGGCATCTTTCAGGCACTTGCGGAAGCTCAGGCTTCTCACTTCATAGGAAATCTGGGATGCAGATGGCCTTGCTAAGAAAGCCAGAAGCCAAGGGAATGGATTATAGATTACTGAAAGAAAAAGTCACCCATCTTCCATGCAAGGTTTACCAACTCGTTTCCTGCATTTCTTCTTTTCAGATTCTTTCAGTTGGCTGCTCTGGGAAGTCCAGCTTGTACTGGTGCTTATCATGAACTGATTGTGCTCTTGATTTACGCACCAAGACACCAAATGCGGAATCAACTATATGGAAATGTTATGAATCATCAATCAAAAGCCAAATTATAAAAAATGCGAAAAAATTTCTTTATCTTTTTCCGCGACTAAAATATAGTCTTCAAAATCACCACAGCCAAAGAGACAGCGTTGAGGCCGGGTTCGGTGCTGGGTGAACCTGGATCCCATCTCTATTGCATCGGACCCTCCACCATTCACAAGAGCTGCTTCTTGTAGGGATGCTTTATACAGTTTATTATGCCTGAACGAAGAAGTCCCAGTTTCTTTTGTAACTCTGCATATTCATAGCTGGTTCTTTCAGTGTGTAGAGCTGGACAATCGCCATTTCTTTGCTGATAGCCAGCATTGATCGGATTCAGGGAAGTCACATATTCGCAGGTATCTTTCTGGTGACTTTGGCTATCTTGATCAATATTATCAACAGGGCAATGATCGCTCTTAGGCGTCTTCTGATGACTTAGGATAATGGTGATCATTACGCTGGGTGTGTCTATTCTTGGGCTAAAGTGCCGATCGTTATCTGGCCACCTTCAGGAATTTCGGAATTTGAATAGACTCCTGCCTCTCAGGCTGCTTGTGGTCAGAGACTTGTTTAGATTTTGCAGTCTTTATGAAATACATGCTTTTATAGCATGAATTATTTCCCAGCATATATTACAACACCACTGCAATCTCACAGAAGAAGGCAATCATACAGATCAGTGTATGGTCAAATTGCCCCCTAATTCCCATAAAGTCCATCTACTCTGCATACACTTACTTTGTATTTTTGTTTCTCAGTTATCACAGAACTGAGAGCTGCAAGAAAAAGAGAAAGAAATATGAACAGTCCTTAGGTAAGGCAAATACTGGACTGTCAGGAACTAAAAATAGTTGATAGCATATGTATCAGGCAATTTTTTTTACTCTCTACCAGTGTTCATTTCAGGCATCCTGTTAGCATGACTTAGGATTTTGCAGCTAAATGTAACGGGCTGCAATTTGAGAGGCCTACAAGAAAAAAACTTACCAGACTTTTTTCCCCCCCGAGTGACAGGTGCAAATTACAAAATGAAAGGGCCTACAGAAATTTAAAATTTTCTAATTCTAGAAAAATATAGTATTAGCATCAGATTCCAAGGGCATAGAGATATAGGAGCAGCAAGGAAATGCTCCCAGAAATGTTTTCTAGCCTGAAGAGACAAGCTAGCCGAAGGAAGAGGAGAGAGCCACTTATTTTAAAATGCGTGAATTACTGAATGCAAGAGACATTGGCCCTTTCAGCTTCTGTTTTTAACAAAAAGTAAGCTATTAACTTGTGTTTATGAAGACTTTAGTTGGACTTCAATGTTTTTGAGACAGCTGGTGAGCAAATTACAAAGAAACCACATTACATATTAGTAAATGCAGCATTTAGAATACTACTTAATAGTCCTATCTCACAGTTAAATGTTCAGTTCTTCATTAATTGTGATCAAGTCCATGAAATGCAGTACCTAATCCAGTTAAATCCCACCTTCACCTCAGATTTGCTTGTGTAACTAATATTTTCCACTCCACTCCCTATCCTTTCTCTCACCACAGTCCTCAAGCCCTGAGCCAGGCACCAGCCAACTTCTCACCTCAACTGCTGTTAGCAATTACCAAGCACCTGTTGATAATTACCTGAGCACCTGCCCCACCCACAGCAGCTGTAGGTCCCTGACTGCTGGGAGAACAGGTCTGAAGTACAAACCCGAACGCCACCACAACCACACCCCACCAAAAAAAAAAAAAAAAATTAAAACTTCTCTAAATAATTTGAGACTAGTAAAAGATCAGGACATGGAGGGACTTGTTTATCCCCTTTAGCCCAATCAAGAAAAAGTTTATAGCCTTCTCTGGAAAGGGAAGACTGAGGGGTTTTTGTTGAAGCAGAAGCATGTTATCAGCCCAGTTTCCTTCCTCATTTGTTCCTGCTCCGCGGGAGGCCATTGACTAGGCATATATATAAATATCTATGTCTGAAAACACATCTACCTGAGTGCATAACTTACACTGTTGCAATTTAAAGCATAATTTTTATTGTACAAAAATGCAAAAATCTGTTCTAGAAGAGGCACATCTTGTGGAGCTGTAAGGACCCTGACAGCACATCTGCTACCAAAGCAACAATTCCTACTCTGCAGTGGCTTAAGTGGGCTGAGATGGAAGTGTTTCTTCATCAATGCATAAACCACAACAAAGTAGTGGTGACAAGCCTTTTTTCCAAGTCTGACTGAAGGTTTGGGAAGCAGGTTTGCCTGCAGAGGGCACACAGAAGCATGACACGTTTGCCTACTCTGCACCTACAATTTCTACACCATCATATCACTGCTCGGTCACTGAGCAAGCTGACAATGTATAACAGGTTATCCATCCTGCATAGAAAGTCTCAGAGAGAAGAAGAGAGGAAGAAAACATGGAAGATGACAATGCAAAAGAAGTTGAAGAAATGTGGCAAGGATTGAACATGGAGGGACAGAAATAAGAAGAGACCATACCCTTGAACTGTAAAGTCCTGTCAGGAAACTGCAAGTACTTGCATATATGAGTTCACCACCTGGACTTGCACGCTTCTCCACATTACCATTATTTCAAAAATTTTGCTTCCTGGACAAGCTGCCAGGTCTTCAGTACCAGTTCTAGCTCCCTTCCAGCAGTCTGCATCTGAGCAGGGAGTTGAAAATAGATCAGGCATTACCTTTTACGCTGTAAGCATTCAAGACAGCCAAAGAACTTCGAGGAAAAAGGCCATACTGAGTGCCCAGGACAAAGAGATCTTAAGAAATTGGAAGAAGGAAGTATTGATTGAGGGTCACAGTTATGTTGAGGTTTAACCTTTCAAAGGTTTGTTGCTTTTCTACTGAAAACTGCAGGTGAGAAAGCCCAGGCAGAAAAGGGAAGGAGAAGCTATGTAAACAAACCCATAGCTGCACAAGGACAGAAGCAGATTTCTTCTTCACCAGGCTGAAGAGAGTGGTTTTATTATTTGAAAAACAAAAGCCAAACTACCCCAAGTCAAATATATATTCTCCCACTACATTTAGACATTACAATAATAAAAATGCACTATAAAACTACTGCAGTAAATTACTCAGTTAGGAACAATAAACAGGGCACATGTTAATAGTATTCATATCTATCTTTGGAAAGATGAGCAATTACAATTTGCATCCCAGCTCATGCTCAGTATTTGCTACAATCTCAAATAACAATAAAGTCAAACACAACAGATGACTGATGTTCCTACCTTCTGCTTTCCAAACAGTTTTAAAAGATAGTTTATTGCCAAAACAGTCTCAAGTATGTTCAAGGCCTTGGGAGCTCTCTAAGCTTAATTAACAACAGAAATAAAAACTATATCTTTATAACAAAGTTATAAAGATCACAACTTTAACATCACACATGTAGAATCAATTTTAGTATTTGTGTAAAGCCAATATTATAATATTATAATTTGTATATAACAATCTATTTGTAATATTGCAGAAAGAAGGCACACTTTTCTAAATACCTACTGGCTTTGGTAACTGCTAAAGCTAATGTAGATTATGCTGTACTACTGTTTACTCATCTTTCTGTTGCACAGAAATCTTGGATACTTTAGTGCATACATCTGTAATTCTGACATTTCCTGAAATTAAAGCGAGAAGAGAAATGGGCTAAATTCAGGTACCTAAAGATACGTATCAACCTAAATCAAATACACAAGGAAAGCCTTTTCTATGGGAAGAATGCCAGAGCAAATTAAAATATGTATTGATAAGAATAATCAATAGTAAAATCAACAATCAACAGTAGAAATGAAGAGCATCTGCACCATAGGAGAGAGTGTATTAAATCACACTTGGCATCAAGAGAACATAATTCGTACTTTTTCACAGCCTTCTCCCTTTGCATGCCCCTCTGCAAAGTGCAAGGGGCCTCAAGGACTTAAGGAAACACAGGGAGTCAAATGGAGACACTTGCACCTGTCTCATTGGGGGCTCCTGGGGAAGCATTTTCCTTGGGAATCAAGCCCCTCTCTTCCAAGGGCACTTCCCCAGATGTGTACATTTCCTGGGCAACACCAACACACCCTTAAGTGCATGGTGCGGGGGTTCATGGACATCACACCATGACCAAAATGATCCAGTGAAGCTAAATTTTTTATTCCTAAAAAGACTCTATTTATAATAAATCTCTACTGTCCATGTGTCTCTAGCTAATACATGATTGGTTAATGCTAGCTGTTCACATGTCTAAAATAGAATGCTGATTGGATTATCTAATTTTTTATGCATCTTGCTGTAGTTGTCTGGCCCACCCATGGCTCACTTTCTCAAGCCTGCTGACAAACTTGCTGAGTACTGATGACTCTTCTTCTTATATCTTTTTCGAGGATATACCAAGCTTATTTCTGAATATGTCCATAATTCATTCTTTGTGAAGGTGTTCATTGTCCATTAGTACAAGCAGGCTGGATTGTGCATCAGCTGAATATGGCCATTTTCTTGCAAAAATTCCTCCATTCTGTCTCTGAGCCATTATTTGAGCTGGTTAAACAAAATCCTCCCTCTCACTCTGTAAAGAATGTGGAATTAGAGTTGGACTGTGACCCTGAAATAGAAGCAGCTCAGCAACTAAAGTAGAAAAAATTTATTCCAGAAGATATTGTAGAAGGGACTTTTCTCTCCAATGATGTAGAAGCTTTTCTTGTAGTAGCTAATGCTGCAAGTAGAGTTTGAGAACCTTTCAATTGGAAAATTTTAGAAAAATTGAGAGCTGCAATTTCAGAATTTGGTTGAAAATCCCAACTTTCACAGTCACTTCTGCAGTATATTTTTCCATCTAACACAATAATTCCAGCTGATGTGCATACCCTAATAAGACTTAGAATGCCACCCCATCAGCAGGTGATGTTTCATAAAAGCTGGGAGGAAAAGTGTACTCAAGAAGCAGCAAGACTTGTGCTAGAGTGCAGGGTAATCCTCTGTATGGTTTAACAGCACAACAGTTACTTGGCAAAGGGCCCAGGGCTACTGCCACTGCCCAGGCTAAGAGCATTGATCAAGTCTTACAGATGAGCCAACAACTAGCATATAATGCTATCCTTGCACTTCCAGATAAGTTACACACTATGTCTTTTACACAGATTTGTCAAAGAAAGAATGAAGACTTTGATAAATTTTTAGACAAATTGCATGAAGCTATCTATAATCATTCTCGTTTAAATTCAGACACAAAGATACAATTGTATGGACTTTGGGATCATTACTACATTCCAAATAGCTTTCCCTTCAGTCACAAGAGCCTTCCATCTCTTCCAAAAATTGCCTGCTGAAACTCTTCTACTCCCTTGCAAATCAGTTCACTACTCCAGCATAACCCTTGAAGCATGGACAGATGACTCTTCAACTAATTATAGTAGAAAAGAAGGGTATTTATTGCAGCACTGGACACATGTGAACTAGTTTCCAAAGACATGTTCAAGGAGTTGCAGACTCCTGCTCTCTATTTCTACAGAAAAGGTTTTACATTGGGTTCCTAAGGACCCAGAATACATAATTATTATCTGCCTGCTTTGCATTTTTATCAGCTGAATATCTATTACAGCTGCACAATTGTACTCCCTCAACTGGGTCGGTGGGATTTTGAAATGAGGGAGTGGTTGTATGGGAGGAAGAAAGCCGTCTTCCTCATGGTGAACTCTTCTCCCATGGCCAGTTGGCAAGACCTTTTGACCTGCTACTCATGGTCCAAGCCTCTCCTAACTGTTCAATTATTCTTAAGGCAAGGTATTTCTATGGTCTCTGCTTCTTCACAATTGCTTCCTCTATCCCTGTCACTCCTAGCTTTATGCTCCTAATATATTTGGTACTCTTTAACTAAGGGGCATGATTTCTGCTAGCTGTATTACTAACTAAGCTTCTTACCTCATTTTAAAATCTTAACTAAAACATGCAATCTTCTGCTATTCCAATTATATTCCCAGCTGGCCCCTAGACTTATCTGCACTTTTCAATTATCCTAAATACATTTTCAGCTAACCCCTTGACTCACCTCAGGCACATCCCCGACTGCCTCTCTCCCAGCAGCTCAGAGCTGCATTGCACAGCGCTTGCTGTGCGCCAGAGAGCACAAAGCAGGCTGGCCTGGTGGGCCTGAATATTTCTGCCAAACGCTCTGCATCTCACACCTTTGCTCTGGCTCAGTGCAGAACTGCAGGATTGCAGGTGCTTCCTCCCAGAGCTGCGTGAGGCGCTGGCTCCTGCAGATGGGCCCTGCCAAGCTGTCCCTGCCTCACGCTGGCCTCGCTTCCCTGGCACAAGTGCCGGGCCTGAAGGAGCTGCCCTGTGCTCCAGCCTGCCGAGCAGCCCGGCTCCCTGCCCCGGTGCCCAGAGTGCTGCACACACTCCTGAGCTTTGCCAGGAGTTGCAGGCCAGCCGGCAGAAGAGGAGGAATCCTCAGCCAGCCCAGCGGCCCACGGCTGCCCTTGGCCTTTCCCTGCTCCTGGGCACACTCCAGACGGCCATGGCCCCCAGGCCGGGCTGTGCTCAGCACGGCTGCGCTTCCCCTCGGCAGCAGCCAGCTGCCACCTGGGCTCTGAGAGCGGAGGATTCGCCCGCTCCCAGCAAGAGGCACCCAGGGCCTGGCTGCTGCCTCTTGCAGCTCCAAGGGCCTCCTTCCAGCCTGCCTCTGCCGGGGGTCAGGCTGCTCCAGCCTCTGCCGGGGCTCTGCTGGGGCTCCAGCCCAGCCAAGGCTGGGCCCGCTCTCACCTCACAGGCACTGACAGCTCTGCACCACAGGAGACCTTCCCAAGCACCCTCTCTGATTTTCTGCTTTCTCACTTGAGCAAGGCTCTCCTCCAGCCAAAGAGATTATTGCATTTAGGGATACAAATCCAAGAGGCAGGAACCCCAATGCTCTCCAGTCACAGCTGAAGGCCTGAATCTGCACAGGATGTCTTGGCTGCCCCACTCCTCCTTTGGTTTTGCCTTCAGAAGCCATTGCTCTTTCTGCCTCAACTAGAAGTGTCACAGATGTACCAAAATGGGCCAATGTGCGGGCCAAGGGCAGTGTGCTCTGGAGATGATGAATGAAGAGTCTTCCCAACTTTGAAAGCAAAGTTGGGAAAAAACAACAATCACTTGTTTTAAGTACCAACCAGGTACGGGGCGGGGAAGTCTCAAGGGACAGAGGACACATGGATGGCCCAATGTCCTTCCAGGAGGGGAGGGCATCTTTTGAATTCTGCCAATCACTCGACACCCTTCTGGAATGCCAGGATTGACAGACAGCACTCAGCAGGGGTCAGGGTGTGGAAAAGAGGGATGATTGACACACCTGGCAGGGAATTATCAGGGAGGAACCTAGGGTACCTGAGGCAAACCATGACATCACACTGCAACATACCACACTACTTTAAAAAATACAGTACTACTACCTAAGAAAACATAACAGATATAGTATATTAATTAATATATATATATATTCATTCTAATATCTGTGAAGAGTCTATTCTGTAATATGTACTTTTCACAATACCAAAGAAGCCATTTGCACCTTTAAGAGACAGCTGACAACTCAGAAGGAAATGCTCAGCTTGTTCACATGGTGAGAAAGAAACTCCAGATGAGTTAAAGTTTCAGAAACTTTATTTATTTACAATCCTACTCTCTAATCCTCTAGGGTAGTATTTACAGAAAAATGGACAGGCACTAAATGAACCAGCCTAACCTTCTGGAGCTAACTAAACTAACTAACCTTCTAGGACTAGGTCAGGTTTTTAATAAAGCTGCATTCAACTTTGTGGATAAAAAGGTGATGTTGTGAGCAGAAAGAAGAAGCAGAAGAGTTGCTGACAGACAAAGGGTAGCAACCCAAATAAAATGACTCTTACAGCATCTACCAATTAGATTAAGAAAAAGATGCGTGCTTGCCTCAGGACAAAATAGAGCTACCAGTCAAGAGATACGTGGACAGAGTGCAACAACCAACCGAACAATGCATGACTATAGAAACCTACAGGACAGGAAATAATTATAAACTATGTTTAGAAGCACAATAAATGGCTTCTCCTTCATTCAAAGTGAATTGTGCAGAGTCTTTTGACTTTTCTCCACATAATCCTACTCTAAATCCTACTCTACAGTCCTTGTCTACATTCCTACTCTAAGATGGCTATGGAGAAAATGGTCCTGATATGATTATAGCACTGTTTGCTTCTCCATCCTCCTCTTCACTGAGATGATGAGTGGTGCCAGGGTGGATGTAACCTCGGCTGATGTTAGAAATGGATGCTGCCCACAAAAAAAAACCCCCAAAAGACCAAAAAATAAATACAAAAAAAAAAAAAAGAAAACAAGCAAAAACAAAACAAAACAAATAAACCAAAAAGAGACAACAAACCAAACAACAAAAAGACAAAGAACAGTGAAGAGTGAACCATTACTTTCCAAGCTCAGTGCTTCACAGGCTCAATTGGGATTGCTCTGGGTCCTAAAAAGACCCAGAAAGAGGGGCAATGGGACCATCTGCTCCCCAGCAGTCATGTGCAGGACCCTGCCATCACAGGCAAACCTGGCCCAGAATCCCACTCATCCATTTATTCAGGTTTCTTTATCTTGTTGGGATTTTTGCCCTGCCAGTGCTCTAGAAATGGCGCTTTCTGTCCCTGGGTTTTCTTCCTTTCAGGAAACTCCAATGACTCACACAGGCCCCTGCCTTTGAAAGACAGGCACTGTGCTGATTCCCACAGGGACAGAAAGCAGTGTCTACCTTTCCATGCCCTGCCCCTCCTGTGCTGGATGGCACCTTCCTTCCCAGCAGGGCCAGCCCAGTGGCACTGGGCCCTACAGTTCCCTCTCTGCCACACAACCTGGCAGTAACCTTGACACATTTCCCGTCTGCTTGAGCGTGCCAGGCAGCAGATGGACAAGTCCCTCCCAGCTGTCCCTGTTTGCGTGGCAGAAACCTCTGAGGGTGGGCTGGGGGGCTCAAACCAGGGCCCCTCAGAGGCTCACAGTGAGCCCCCCACAGCCCCTCCTGCCCACAGCCAAATCTCTGACCCCTAGGCTGGGACTGGCTTCCTTGGGTTCCTCCACCACCATTTCATGTCTCTGTACCCTGCATTGCTCTACTTCAATTCTTTTGCCATTAGATAAAACTGAACACTCTATCAAATCACAAAAGAGGGCAACAGAAACAGTCGAAGGACAGAGCACCTCTCCTCTCAGGAAATTCAGAAAGAGGTGGAGTTATTCAGTTTTGTGAAGAACAGGCCCCAGTTTATTGCCACTTCCAAGACTTCACAGTGGCTTTGAAGAAAGTGAGGGACATCTTTTTTAGCAGGGCCAGTTACAATAGGATATGGACAAATATTTTTAAACACAAAGGGCATCTAATCAGAGTAGGTCTAAGGAAGAACTTGTTTACTCGGAGCATGGTGCAATCCTGTCACAGCTTGCCCCAAGAGCTTGTAGGTGCCCCATCCCTCCAACCATTCTGGCTCCGGTGGCAAAGGGCTCTGAGCAACCTGATCTCTTTAAAGATGTCCCTGCTCATTGCAGGACACTTGCACCAGAGGACATTTGCAGGGCCCTGCCAGCCTAGCCCAGTCTAGGATTCCTCACTGTTTTCATTTGAAGAGCACCAAGAGTGGAGGTGAGGAGGAAGGGGGCTCATCTGATGCCTTGGACTTGAGTGAAGGAGGAGCCCATCCCTCAGAGCCTGTTTCACCTGCAGCCTCTTCACATTTTACCTGCAGGAGCTCCTTGGCAGACCAGCACTGCTCCTCATCTCTCTGCAGGCAGCAGCTCAGGAAGTCATGCAGGCAAGATGAAAATAGGTTGGGCAGCTTTTGTCTTCCTCCTGTGGCTATCAGGAGTTGAGGCTGGGGAAAAAGGAGACACCAGGCTCCACCTGCTTCTTTCCATCTGTCACTGCTCTCCCAGAGCCCATTGATTAAGCTCCACTCTGCAGTGGCAGTTTCTGCCCTGGCAGAGACACAGAGATGACTTTGCTTTACCAAACAAACACCCAAACCCCGATGCAGCCACAGCTTTCCCACCATCCTGCAGATCTTGCCTTGGCAGCTGATTTCATTGACTGACCTAGTTAGTGGGAACTACATCAGCACAAGCACATTTCCTTCCCTGAGGATTCATACCAGCTTGAGGAGGTTTTTGGAAGAATGACTTTGCTATACTGACTCCACTCTGTACCCAAGGGTTAGTACATGGAAAATATGTCTGCAGTGCTTCTCGTCCCTTAAGCACAGCTGCCATAAAACAAAATGAATCAAGATTTTTGCTTTGTTCTTGAAAACAATGGGAATTGGAAGAAAAGAAAGGAAATCCACCAAGTATTCCTCACGTAAGGAAACAAACATTTGGAATCTCATCTTCAACACAGACACATTAAGATGCATGCACAAATGTACTGGGATGAAAACGCCTGCTTGGACACACAGGAGCCACATGCAGCTCTGTCTCTCAGCAGCCTGAAAATTTCTGCTTTACTTACATGGAAAAGAAAAAATTTTCATGGTCAAATCAGAAGGAGAGGTTCCATCCCTACGGTCACCCTCTACTCATTTGGCTACTCAAGTCAATGCATGAATAGTAAGCCCATCCCAGAAAGTGCCAGGAATAAATGCGAGGTTTTGGCAGGCTCTCCACATCACCAGGCTCTGGCTTGGTGACGAGCAGAATGTGGCTTGTGCTAGGAGAGAAACACGGTCACTGAGTGTTTCAGCAGCACTGCACAAGAAGCAGAAGAGACTTTGTGGCCTTTACACCCTCATGCCCAGGTTTCAGGCATGTTTCCCAGTGAAAAGAAATTGCACACGGGGTTAAGTTCCTCTCTAAAAATCAGTGCCTTAGGAACTTTCATGTGTTTGGGCTTCTTTTCTTCATTTCTGCAAATGTAACACCAGTTCTGAGAGGCTTGCCTTGTGGTTTAAGGGGCATCTTCACAGACAGACAAGTGGGAAAAACTTGAAACCCAAAGCAAATGTTGCCTGAGAAGAGCTGGGGAGTGTTTACCTTTGGTGAGGCTTGAGCTGTCTGGCAATCGCTTTCCATGATGTGCAGAAACATCCAGCTGCTCCCCAGAACTCAGTCCCTCTGGGCACACAGGCCTCTGGAAACACCTGAAAATTCCAACCTTTCTCCTGCTCAAGAGCATCTAACCTAAGCTGAGCTCCAGTTTCTTCAGCAAGGCCAAGGATGCTCACTTCCATGCAGCTGACAATGCCCATGGAGCTCAGCAGGTCTTTCTGATACTCCTCAGGCCAGGGAATTACAGTGTTGATTGGCAAGACATTGGCTGATCATTATCCAGTGTGGTTCATGTGGAACCAAGCTCTAACATGCTGACAAGCCAGAGGGAGAGAGCTCATTCTGCTTTTGCAAGATGGTATTTAGAAACATAAGACACCGACTTGGAACTATTCAAACTTGCAGAATCCATCTCAAATAGACAAAAATAACAATGGCAAGAGCCCTCGGAGCCTCCATAAAAATGCCCACCACTGTCATGATAACTCTGGGCTTGTGGCACTGAAATAGATGGTGACCAAAGAGACTTTGCTATAATCCTCTTTAACTCAACAAAGGTTACAATGGCTTAGCTCCTGTGCTCAAGTTAATGTGCATTTTAGAACTTCCCAAGAAGGTGAATTCAACCTCCTTCATTGCTCTCTGCTGGAGTCCCAAGAGAATTTCAGGGTGCTTTTTGTCATTTACAGCTGTCACTGCTTAGCTCTTGAACATGAGACTCCCTCATGACTGATGAAAGTTGTCTAGTTAAGAGTGGGTAAAAGACATGGTCTTGCTCTAGAAGGAGATGAGAAGGTTTCTGCAGTCTTTGTCATCTCTACTGCTCGTGATTTCTATACAAAACCAGTGGGAAGTTTTCTGAAGGCAGTCCAGAAGCTGGCAATATGGACAGCTTACAACGGAACACTTGCTGCAGTGCAACCATGGTGACACCAGAAAGGACTTCAAAAATTTAAAAGGGCAAACAAAGCAGTTGGAAGGAAAAGAACATGAACCATTATTCCATTTTTCTAATCTATCTTTCTTTAAATCATCATTTTTGTGCAGTTTCGCGGCTTGCGTTGGTATCCCTCTGAAGGAATCTGAGACAGAGTAAGCTTTTGAATGGAGTAGAAGTGAGAAACGCAGGCCAAGTTGCCTTTTTTGCCATCAAATACCAGTTACGCTTGAACTACCCTTTGCTTAAGGTGCTTAGCTTACACTAAGAATTGATTAGCACATTTTGATGGGAGCAAATTTTACTGTCATGACTGAGTAAATTTTGTTGTCACTCAGAATTTTGCTGTCGTCTGAATAGCAATGTTTGTGTCAAAATAGTATTTTGTCTCCTGTATCTGAAGAAGGTAAGCCTTTTCCTGTCAGCAGTGTTGCTTAACCTTTGATGTCATATCCCTCTTCACATCCATCTTCTGCTTAAGGCTTATTAATCTACTTTAGAATTGGCACATGGAATAAGACTACTTTTCCTTTTTGAAAGCTGATGTCATTTGACCTACTTACAGCAAATAATTCATTAATTGCAAGTCCCCAGCTAGCATCTTTTAGGCATATTCTAACCTTCTAAAGAAGTAACAAAAGCACTCTCGAATACTTGACTTTCTTAAGCACACAAAATGCTTCCCTCCTTTGCAGTTGGCATCTCTCAAATGAACCACATGTCTGCAGTATTTTAACATGCGCCATATTTAGCCAAGTCAATCATAACAAACAAAAAGCAGTCCTATTACAGCGACCTGAGTGGGCACGGCTGGTGATAGAGAGACGGTGAATCTTGTATCTTGATCAGAAGGCTTATTTATTAAGATATGATATATAATACATTATGACTATACTAAATAGAACATAGAGAGAGGTTTGCAGAGCTGCTAGCTAAGCTAAGAATAGATAGAAAAGAATCCCAAACAAAGTTGTGTCCAGGGACTCAGTCCCCTCACTTGCCCTGGTGATTGGCCCTTAATTATAAACATAGGAAATGAGCCAATCAAGGTGTCCCTGTTGCATTCCACAGCAGCTGATAATAATTGTTTACCTTCTCTTCGGAGGCCTCTGGCCTCCCGAAGACACAGAAATCCAAAAGAAAGGATTTCTGTGGAGAAATGTCTGCGACACAGTCCCTTCAATTCAGAAATAGTTTTCAGTTGTTCTTGAATATACAAAACATGCCCTTACCATACGCATTGCATGCAGATTTAATGGTTGTGAAAGCAAACCCTGTTTCTCTTGTGATAGAATGGTTTTCCACAGTTTTCCACAATTGTTCTTGGCACAGTTTTCTACTGATGTGACTGTTAGGAAACTTGAAGGTACTTCTAAGGTACTGTAGTAAGCAGAAAAGGAGGAGAGGTTGTGCCTTATTTCTGATTTTCTTTTTGAATTTCTTCCTCTTGCTCTTTTTCATGTCACCTTTCTAGATATTGTGATTTAGATTGGTAGTTTACTAAGCTGTGTTTTCTGTCGGGAATTCTTGTAAATTCCCAAAGGAACCCACCTGGTGAATAGGCATCTTGTTATGATTTGCTAGCTACGTAGAAAATCTTCCTGTCGCTCTAAAATGTTTTTGATACGCATTTTTATCACCATTCAAATGAAAAGAGAACGGTTCCTCTAGTCACTACTTTTGTACTAGATTCAGTTCAATGTGCGCTAACGGTGCAAAAAAGTCCTGCTGGAAGAAAGGATCTGTATAGAAATTGACCAAGACACGTGCTACATGGGTCTTGGAAAGGTTTGAAGTTTCTCTACTTTCCGGCAGTCTGTCTTCACAGCAAGACTTGAGGAGGGCTTTTGCTAGCATTTCTTTGACAGAAAGCAAGAACAAAGCAAGCAAAATAGAGCAGCAAAAGAAGATAGCAGCAAAAGGCACATTAATCTGTTAATCTGTTAATCTGTTAATCATGCATCGATGGAGTATACCATCTATGCATGCTGCTGGCAAAACTATATACAATCACGAACGGAGACGGGACATCCGGACCAGTGACATGAGCTATTTATTCAGCACATCAGTCTCAGCACATTGTTAGACCATGGAGACAGGATGTTAACAGCTTGCTGATCCACAGGGAATGCCAAGGGGGTGTGACATTACAGCATAGCATAAAACCATCTCGGCCTAGATTTCAGCCAATCACACCTAGAGCAACACATATTGCCAAGAATTCTATCCAATCCTATGAAACACACGTGATGGTAGGTAAAAGAAAGACTGGTTCATAAGAGACAAAGAACAGAGATCCATTCATACTAACCTTCTAAAGAGATACATTAAATAACCCTGTTGCAATCCATAAGCCAGTTCTACAGAGGCCTATTGTTATTTGTCACCTATGCTCTACTGCTTAGGAAACTTTTTTGCTGTATTTGCAATGCTAACAAAACTTCTGCCTGAGGCTTACTCTTTTTAACCATTTCCTCCAAACCCTCTAACTTTATGAATTCCAGCATATGCATACTAATAAATGGGGACTCCAGACAAAGGGACAAATGCAGATGAATTTCAGGGAAGGAAATTAGTGGAGAGCTAACTGCAGTCCCTTGACTTCACAAGAAATGGTGTCCGGTAATCCCAACCAGAAAGAAACAGAACTCCATTTTCAAATGGGTTGCCATCTATGGTCCTCTCTTCTTCCTGTATGAAGGAACTGTGTTTTGAATCAATCTTCAAGATGGGATGGCTAAAGACCTTAGATGCCTCCAATTTTTTTTTTTTCCAGAAGCAACTGTCTCAAAACCTCTTCAAAGCTGAATTTTTCCCTTAAGATGCCATCATTTAAAAGAGCACCTTTTCATTTAACAGGGTATTTCAAACATCATTTACGAATTTAGACTAAAAGTAACACTTTTCCTAGTAGTCTTTCATTTTTTGCAGCTCAGTGTTAACATAGGCAGCAAAGAAGAGAACAGACCACAGCTCTTTCTGGAGCATCTTGAACAAATGCCCTTGCTTATGTTCTAATCATTCACTTCACCAAAATACCTAATGATGAAGAAAAGGTTGTTTACATGGCAATGAATGGGTGTGATTTCTCAAGTAGAATTTGTATCACATAGATGATACTTGGCAAACAGCAAATGAAGGGGTTTTCTTCAGCTCTCGGACTGATGTTATGTGTGGGTAATTTAAAGAAAAGATAACAAGAAGGATATTTTTAACAGGTGAATTTAATTACACCCCTACCATGGGCATCTGAATCTTATGAATAGACAGTGTCTGATTTAGAAAAACATAAAGAATGATCACAGTTTAAAGAAAGATAGGATCATAAACCCTTTGCTGATGGAATGTAGCCTATTCATTGGTTGAAATGAAGCAGGTAGACAGGACATATGAAATATTTTTTTTGTGGATCAAACATTTATTTTCGAAAGTGATGCTGACAGATGGAGAATTCACCAACTTAGATATTGCCAGTAGACAAGGTTGCATAACTTGCTTCATCAAGTTATGCCTTGGAATCATCATCCAAGTGGATTTTCCCTGCATCTGTGAAAATGTGCCTACCTTTTTGACAATATTTTTGCAGCAGCATTGTTAGGCCTGATCAGCTGGTATGGAGGGTGAATTAGCAGCAGCAGCAAGGTGACTGGCCAGGAGAATTTGCTTCAATGGATTTTGATCTCCTGGATATTTTGAAGATCTGCTTCAGCCCCGTTTGTCAAACACTACCTTTAAAGGGTGCTAAACAATTGTTCAGGCTATGGATCACATGAAGAAGTATTTTCTGGGGTCCGTACTGGGCCATATGCTCTTTATTCTCTCCCTCAACCTCTCCATCACCTCTCATCTGTTTCACATGAGCTATCTTCAAGGTCCACAGGCTAGTTTTCACAGAATCTTCAGGCCTGATGCAGTAAGAATGATGAATAGAACAGAGCTGGGATCAATTTTCCAGTTTGGATAAAATGCATTCTGCACACAAATCCAAGGAGAAGGTGCTGCCCCGATGCCCAGAAAAACTTTCACTACTACTAGTGCTCTACATCAACCGCAACTTAGTCCGAAAGAAAAGCTTTTTCTCTGAGAGCATCTGAGAGGTTTGCATGAAACACTGATATCTGACATATGCAATTTTGAATAGGAGAGGAAAAAGAAAATGGCAAGAAGTTTTTAATTTTAGTGGTTTCAATTTTAATTTCCGTGCACTTTTTCAAAACTTGCCAGCTCAAATGCCCATCAACATCTTTTAGTCATCTGTAAGTCAGTATTCATATAAAATGTGCTTCAAATCAAAAGAATTTCAAATTTTCACTCCAAGTTTCTATGCCTAGATTTATGATTTCCTACACATATTAGATGAAAGGAAGGCCTTTTTTACTGTGGGAGTGCTGGAACACTGGAACAGGCTGCCCAGAGAAGTTGTGGGTGTCCCATCCCTGAAAGTATTCAAGGTCAGCTTGGACGGGGCTTGGAGCAGCAACAAAGGAGAAGCTTGATGGTAGAGAAACGAAGTTGGACTATAGAAGAAACTGGGATTGAAGGATAGGAGCAAGTTTTCTCTCAGTTCTTGGGGTAAATTCAAAGTTGTACAAAATGACATTTATCTGTGCTATTCACTACTGTAACAGAAAGGTTCATGAAAACTGTACAGAAGATAGCAAATTTTGAAAGAGATAAGAATTACAGCATGAAATCCATGGGATGGGTTACAGCATGAGACAACCTCTAAGAGAAAATCTCTGTGTTTCAGCACCTCATCATGGTAAGATTTCATGAAGTGCCAAAGAAGGCGGCAAAATATCATTCCGGACATTATTTACTGGAGTTCAGCCTGGACTGAACTCCATTAGTAGGAATTGGGTTTGAACATCATGTAGATATACCACACAAACTTTCCCTTCACTGAAAAATTACTGTTTACAACGAATAAGCAATTGACGATCAAAATTGATGGAAAGTATCTTAAACATGTCAAGTATTTCATTGTAGATGATCTGTGATCCCAATACTTCTTCCACCTTAGAGAGGGACAAAACAATTCTTCCATATCATGATGGTTTAAAATTGTATCAACCAATGTTTTCTGCTGAAAAGATATCATCTATTTTTTTCTATTTTTGGAAGGAAATATTCCTAGACATACAACATGTGAGAACTAAGTAATTTTAAAGAAACAAATGAAATGAAAATATTTTAAATGAAAAGCTGTGTTTTAAATAGGAGCTAAATATTAAACAGAATTTTTGTACCAGTCATTTGAATTATTGCACCAGCTCTTTTGCCCATAAAGAGAGGCATTTAGCATTTCAGTCTTTTCCAAGGTGTCCATGATCTGCTATGCAGATCTCTGTGTGTGCCTAGGTGTGTGTGGAAGGCGGGGCATGTGAAGGGGAGTGTGTATGTTTGCTTTACAATTGTTGTGGCAGATTCATGCCTCAGCTCCACATTTTGTTTTAGAAAGGTCACACAGAGTGGATATGAAGTTTACTATCAACAAGAGATCAATTCCCAAATCATCCATTTGACTCTACCTTATAAATCATGTGCTTTGTTGCATATTTTATCAAATCTACTTTCAAGCCAGATGGAGGAAGGAGAATGTGGGAATCCCTCCGCCGTCTTGCAACTTTTATGCACGTAGATTTTCAAGAAAATCATCATTTCTCTTTTAAATATGTCTGGAACAGGCATGATGGTAGTGTCAACCTCTTGGAGTTTTTGTTGCTGGGAGAAGTTGTACAAAAGGATTGGTTTTACATTGACCAGTTACTGAATCAAGCGCAGGAATACATTGGAAATTCAACTGGGGGTTCTTTTTCCCAGAAGACTACTTCTAGAACGAGCTTGTACACTGGAGCTGACTCTTTTGCTCTCTTTTTGTTTCTTTCCTGTTTTCTTGGCTTCTTTGCCACTATCTAGACAATTTTGGAACTTTTTACCCAACTAAAATTGTTTCAATAGTCTGATCGTGATAATACATTTTTGCAAGGAATTTTTAAAATCTTTCCTCGAGTTAAGAAAGTCAAGGACTTAGGTCTTTTTCTTCCCTTATCAATATTGCAATGAAATTGATAAATAAAGACCAACTCTTTATTTTTGTTTTTAACCCAAGAAGATAATTCCCATCCATGAATCCATTTTGTGGACCATTATTTGCCATTCTGATATAAGTTGTCACTTCTTAACAATAGACATTCTGTGACTATGTTGACAGCACTTTGGGTGAAGATCCTAACTGGTCTTAAATACACATAGGGAGAAATTTGCTCTGCCAGTGCCAGTCGTAAGCACGCGTATCAGACGATCTTTCTATAGCTGGGAATTTTCCGATGAAAGGGATTCAGTTAGGGAAGAGACACTTGTCCCAGAGTTTTACATTCTTCTTGAACACTGCTTAAATAACTTAGATCCCATGTCCATTTGGATCTCTGTCTGCACAGAACTTTGTCATGCCAGTGCTTGAAATGCATCTTGAAGAGAATTCACTAGCACAGAAAGAATGAGATTGGAAGGGGTTGGTGGGGCTAATCAGGCGCAACCCCTCTGCTTAAACCAGGATACCTAGAGCCTCTTGCCCAGGATTCTATCTGGGTGTACTTTTAATGTCTTCAAAGATCCAGGCTCCACAGTCTTTCTGGGCAGTCTGTGCCGTGGTTCAGTCACCCTTACAGTAAAAAATCATTTGGTGATGTTCAAAGGCAATCTCCTGTATTTCAGTGTGTGCCCACTGCCTCTTGTCTTTTCACTCAGCATCACTGAAAAGACACTGGTTCCCTCCCCTTTGCCCTATTGCTTCCGGTAGGTATGTGTGCTGCCATGTAGAGAAATGTCAAAAACATCCCTGAAGCCCAGGCAGACAATATTTCCTTCATCTACCAGTCAAGTTGATTCATGAGAGGAGTCTAAAAAGATGTTCAGCATGAAATTCCCCTGGAAAATCCATGCTGACTACATTAGTTTGTCGTCCTTCATGTGCCTGGAAAGGCTTTCAAGGAATAGCCGCTCCATTAACTTCCTGAGGATAAAAAAGAGTCTGGCTGGTTTGCACTCTTCCGAGTCCTCCTATTTGCTTTTGTGAAGATAGGTTTCATTTCCTTCCATCCAGTCTTTATGGCCTCTTGTCGTCTACATCTTAGCAAAAAGCTGTTCCACTATGTCTGGCAAGGGGAAACTGCGCCAGCCAGCACAGAAAACATCTCCCATCGTGTTCAAGATGTTGCACGGAGGTCTGCAGAGTGTTTGGAAAGAAGAGAAAGAAAGTTGTCCAGAACACCTTCCAATCGAATGTTCATGTGATTGGAAAAGCAGGAGAGTAGTAAGGTACTGTTTTGTATCAGTTTGCAAGCGGCGCACAAAATCCCAGTGTTGTACAGCTTCCTTCTGCACCTTCCCGAAGCTGCCGATCTCTCCGGCTCCCGGAGGCGAAGAAGCAGCTTCTTCGCGCAAAGACGATTGTGCCGGCCACAGTGCTCTCCGGAGCGCGGCTTCACCCGAAAGATTCTCGGGAGCGGTGCTAGGCTCCGGGGAGCGCCGTATCTTCGTCTTTAGCGTCTCTTCTCGTCTACATCTTAGCAAAAAGCTTTTCCACTAGGTCTGGCAAGGAGAAACTGTGCCAGCTCAGAAAACATCTCCCATCGTGTTCTAGAAGTTGCACGGAGGTCTGCAGAGTTTTTAGCAAGAAGAAAAAGAAAGTTGTCCAAAACACCTTCCAATTGAATGTTCATGTGATTGACAAAGGCAGGAGAGTGGTAAATGTACTGTTTTCTACTGGTCTGCCAGCTGCGCACACAATCCCTGTGTTGTGCAGCTTCCTTCTTCACCTTTCTGACGCTGCCGTTATCTCCGGCTCCCGGAGGCGAAGCAGCGGCTTCTTCGTGAAAAGACGATTGTGCCGGTCGCAATGCTCTCCGGAGCGCGGCTTCACCCGAAAGACGCCTGGGAGAGGTGCTTAGCTCCAGGAGGTCGGTGCCTTCGTCTTTAGCGTCTCTTGTCGTCTACATCTTAGCAAATAGTTTTTCCACCAGCTCTGGCAAGGAGAAACTGTGCCCGCACAGAAAACATCTCCCATCGTGTTCTAGAAGTTGCACAGAGGTCTGCAGTGTGTTTGGTAAGAAGACAAAGAAAGTTGTCCAAAACACCTTCCAATCGACGGTTCATGTGATTGGAAAAGGAAGAAAATTTGTAAGGTTCAGTTTTCTATTGGTTTGCAAGCTGCACACAATCCCAGTCTAGTGCAGATTTCTTCTTCACCTTTGCGAAGCTGACAATCTCCGGCTCCTGGAGGTGAAGAAGCGGCTTCTTCACACAAAGACGATTATGGCGGTCACAGTGCTCTCCGGAGCGTGGCTTCGGCCAAAAGGCATACGGGATCGGTGCTTAGCTCCGGGAAACTCCGAATCTTCATCTTTATCATCCCTTGTCGTCTACATCTTAGCAAAAAGCTTTTCCACTAGCTCTGGCAAGGAGAAACTGTGCCAGCAGAGAAAACATCTCCCATCGTGTTCTAGAAATTGCACGGAGGTCTGCAGAGTGTTTGGCAAGAAGAAAAAGAAAGTTGTCCAAAACACCTTCCAATCGAATGTTCATGTGATTGGCAAAGGCAGGAGAGTGGTAAATGAACTGTTTTCTATGCCTTTGCCAGCTGCGCACACAATCCCAGTGTTGTGCAGCTTCCTTCTGCACCTTTGCGAAGCTGCCATTATCTCTGGCTCCCGAAGGCGAAAAAGCGGCTTCTTCGCGCAAAGACGATTGTGCCGGTCACAGTGCTCTCCAGAGTGCGGCTTCTCCAGAAAGAGACTCCCGGGAGCGGTGCTTAGCTCCAGGGAGATCAGTTCCTTCGTATTTAGCGTTGCTGCTCGTCTACATGTTAGTAAAAAGGTTTTCCACTAGGTCTTGCAAGGAGAAATTGTGCCATCTCAGAAAACATCTCCCAACGTGTTCTAGAAGTTGCACGAAGGTCTGCAGAGTGTTTGGCAAGAAGAAAAAGAAAGTTGTCCAAAACACCTTCCAATCGACTGTTCATGTGATTGGAAAAGGAAGAAAATTGGTAAGGTTCGGTTTTCTATTGGTTTGCAAGCTGCACACACAATCCCAGTCTAGTGCAGATTTCTTCTTCACCTTTGCGAAGCTGGCACTCTCCGGTTCCCGGAGGTGAAGAAGCGGCTTCTTCACACAAAGACGATTGTGCCGGTCACAGTGCTCTCCGGAGCGCGGCTTCACCCGAAAGATTCTCGGGAGGGGTGCTTAGCTCCGGGAAGGTCTGTACCTTCGTCTTTAGAGTCTCTTGTCATCTACATCTTCGCAAAAAGCTTTTCTTTCCACTAGCTCTGGCAAGGAGAAATTGTGCCAGCACAGAAAACATCTCCCATCATGTTCTAGATATTGCATGGAGGTCTGCAGAGTGTTTGGCAAGAAGAAAAGAAAGTTGGCACAAAAATTCTTCCAATCAAATGCTCATGTGATTGGCAAAGGAAGGAGAGTGGCAAGGTACTGTTTTCTATCCGTTTGCCAGCTGTGCACACAATCCCTGTGTTGTGCAGCGCCCTTCTTCGCCTTTCCGAAGCTGCCGCCATCTCCGGCTCCCGGAGGCGAAGAAGCGGCTTCTTCGCGCAAACACGATTGTGCCACTCACAGTGCTCTCCGGAGCGCGGCTTCAGCCAAAAGGCATACGGGATCGGTGCTTAGCTCCGGGAAACTCCGTATCTTCATCTTTAGCGTCTCTTCTCGTCTACATCTTAGCAAATAGTTTTTCCACCAGCTCTGGCAAGGAGAAACTGTGCCAGCACAGAACCCATCTCCCATCGTGTTCTAGAAGTTGCACGGAGGTCTGAAGAGTTTTTAGCAAGAAGGCAAAGAAACTTATGCAAAACACCTTCCAATCGAATGTTCATGTGATTGGCAAAGGCAGGAGAGTGGTAAATGAACTGTTTTCTATGCGTTTGCCAGCTGCGCAAACAATCCCACTGTTGTGCAGCTTCCTTCTGCACCTTTGCGAAGCTGCCGTTATCTCTAGCTCCCGGAGGCGAAAAAGCGGCTTCTTCGCGCAAAGACGATTGTGCCGGTCACAGTGCTCTCCGGAGCGCGGCTTCACCCGAAAGATTCCTGGGAGCGGTGCTAGGCTCCGGGGAGCTCCGTATCTTCGTCTTTAGCGTCGCTGCTCGTCTACATGTTAGTAAAAAGCTTTTCCACTAGGTCTGGCAAGGTGAAAATGTGCCAGCTCAGAAAATATCTCTCATCGTGATCTAGATGTTGCACGAAGGTCTGCAGAGTGTTTGGCAAGAAGAAAAACAAAGTTGTCCAAAACACCTTCCAATCGACTGTTCATGTGATTGGCAAAGGCAGGAGAGTGGTAAATGAACTGTTTTCTGTCCGTTTGCCAGCTGCGCACACAATCCCAGTGTTGTGCAGCGCCCTTCTTCACCTTTGCGAAGCTGCCGCAATCTCCAGCTCCCGGATGCAAAGAAGCGGCTTCTTCGTGAAAAGATGATTGTGCCGGTCGCAGTGCTCTCCGCAGCACGGCTTCGGGCACAAGACACACGGGAGGCGTGCTAATGTCCCGGGAGCTCCGTATCTTCGTCTTTAGCGTCTCTTGCTGTCTACATTTTAGCAAAAAGTTTTTCCACTATGTCTGCAAAGGAGAAATTGTGCCAACACAGAAAACATCTCCCATCGTATTCTAGAAGTTGCACGAATGTCTGCAGAGTCTGTGGAAGAAGACAAAGAAAGTTGTCCAAAACACCTTCCAATCAAATGTTCATGTCATTGGAAAAGGAAGAAGATTGGTAAGTTATGGTTTTCTATTGGTTTGCCAGTTGCACACAAAATCCCAGACTATTGCCAATTTCTTCTTCACCTTTGCGAAGCTGGCACTCTCCGGCTCTCGGAGGCGAAGAAGCGGCTTCTTCGCGCAAAGACGATTTTGCCGGTCACAGTGCTCTCCGGAGCGCGGCTTCACCCGAAAGATTCTCGGGAGCGGTGCTAGGCTCCGGGGAGCGCCGTATCTTCGTCTTTAGCGTCTCTTCTCGTCTACATCTTAGCAAAAAGCTTTTCCACTAGCTCTGGCAAGGAGAAACTGTGCCAGCACAGAAAACATCTCCCATCGTGTTCTAGAAGTTGCACGGAGGTCTGCAGTGTTTTTGGCAAGAAGAAAAAGAAAGTTCTCCAAAACACCTTCCAATCGAAGGTTCATGTGATTGGCAAAGGCAGGAGAGTGGTAAATGAACTGTTTTCTAGGCGTTGCCAGCTGCGCACACAATCCCAATGTTGTGCAGCTTCCCTTCTTCACCTTTGCCAAGCTGCCGTTATCTCCAGCTCCCAGATGCGAAGAAGCGTCTTCTTCACACAAAGACGATTGTGCCAGTCACAGTGCTCTCCGCAGCGTGGCTTCGGGCACAAGACACACGGGAGGCGTGTTTATTTCCTGGGAGCTCAGTATCTTCGTCTTTAGCGTCTCTTGTCGTCTACATTTTAGCAAAAAGTTTTTCCACTAGGTCTTGCAGGGAGAAATTGTGCCAGCACAGAAAACATCTCCCATCGTGTTCTAGAAGTTGCACGAATGTCTGCAGAGTGTGTGGAAGAAGACAAAGAAAGTTGTCCAAAACACCTTCCAATCAAATGTTCATGTCATTGGAAAAGGAAGAAAATTGGTAAGTTATGGTTTTCTATTGGTTTGCCAGCTGCACACACAATCCCAGACTAGTGCAGATTTCTTCTTCACCTTTGCGAAGCTGGCACTCTCCGGCTCCCGGAGGCGAAGAAGCGGATTCTTCGCGCAAAGACAATTGTGCCGGTCACAGTGCTCTCCAGAGCGCGGCTTCTCCCAAAAGACTCCCAGGAGCAGTGCTTAGCTCTGGTGAGCTCCGTACCTTCGTTTTCAGCGTCTCTGTTCGTCTACATCTAAGAAAAAGCTTTTCAACTAGGTCAGGAAAGGAAAAATTGTGCCAAACAGAAAACATCTCTCATCCTGTTCTAGATGTTGCAATAAGGTCTGCAGAGTGTGTGGAAGAAGACAAAGAAAGTTATCCAAAACACCTTCCAATCGAAAGTTCATGTGACTGGCAAAAGCAGGAGAGTGGTAAATGAACTGTTTTCCGCCGGTTTGCCAGCTGCGCACACAATCCCTGTGTTGTGCAGCTTCCTGCTTCACCTTTGCGAAGCTGTCGCTCTTTTCAGCTCCAGGAGGCGAAAAAGCGGCTTCTTCACGCAAAGACGATTGTGCCTGTCACAGTGCTCTCCGGAACGTGGCTTCTCCCAAAAGACGCCCGGCAGCAGTGCCCCACTGGATGAGGCATTTATAAGGTACAGACTTCCTGAATAGCCTACTCTATGCTCTATTCTCTTATGCACTCCCACTTTTGTTATATATAAGAAAGAAAAATGAACTCTTCCTAATTCTTTTAAATCTCTCTTCTCTTGCTCTAGGTTCATCAATATAACACAGCCTTGGCTGAGCAACAGTCCATGTTGCTTTTTAACAATTTCTAGAACAAAGAGTTTCTTCTGTTACCTCACTTTCTATAAGTTCCTGGCCTTGTCTACAAGCAGATTCACATGGTCTGTTTGTAAAGACACATTCATCTTATTCCTTTCAAGCCCTCCTCTTTTTATTTTCTCTGTATTTGTCTTTACAGACCCTAATTACCGCTGATTTAAGTTTTACTTCCTGGGCCTTCTTTGCTTTTGCAAGTTTTTGCAGTGACATCATTTTCCATCTTTTTGTAATCATTCCTGCATTAGTAGGTGTAGCTACTACCTGCATCCCCTCGATCACCTGCTGAAAGAGTTGCACTCAGCGAGGCGTCATGCATGGGAAAAAGATTAGAGTTGCTAGAGCACATAGGAGGAGAAATAGCATTCAGTTAACCCATAGATTGCCAGGGAACCACTGCTGTCCCATTCCCATTTTTTCATGTTTGGACAGGTACATGATGTAACCCTAATTCCTCTGTTATTTGCTTGACCACTTTTCTGCTGCCATCTCTTTGCAAACAGCAGTCTGAACACTTTAATTTTCCAAAAACTCCTCCTCCTTCTGCTAAGAGATAATGTAATACTATCCAGTGCTAAAATATTGCATTCCTCATTTGAGTGGATTGGTCATCAAGAAGGTCAAGAGACGTAGCTGTTTGGATGGTTATTGTTTCAATGACAACTTGTAAGCTAATTATCCCATTCAAATTATAAATGAGTTCTCTGGCTCCTCATATTAATTCATAAGGATTCCACATGGCTGGTTGTTGTAGTGTGTTGATTAAGTTCATTTAATTCCTCCCCCATTTTATGTATCTGCTCCCCCCCATGTTGTGTAAAATGGTTCTGCCCTCCTCAGTTTTCCCGCCACAGCTCTGCCAGTTATATTGTCAATCTTCTAAGTTATATAATTCCTCCTCCCCTTTTTAACATGTATGTATGCTTTTTCTCCTCCCTGGGCCAAGTCAATCACCCCCCCACTCCACCTAGCATTCCAGAAACTTCTCGTCTTTGGGGGTTGTGGTTGGCTGTGGTCCCGGGACCCCTCCCATACCTGGTACCTATTGGGCTCTCCACTATGTCATTTGTGTTAAGCTCATCCCCTCTTCTCCCCCTACTCGTCTTCTGTAAACCCCTCCCGGGTCGACTCCTTCCCTTTATAACCCTGAAGCACGCTTTGTTCTTGGTCATTCGCAGATACATCGTGGGCTTTCCAATAAACCAAGTTTAGACCCCCCCGGCGAGTGTCCAGTTCCTTCCTTCTCGTCTTTTAGCAGCGATCCAGTCCGCAACCAGCACAGCCCGAGGCCATACGACGCCGAGGGGTGCTGGTAGACTATGCAGCTGGGTGTCGGCCATAACCTCAGCTAGCCGAACTCTGACCTTCTCTGCCTTTGAAGGCCAAATACACGCAGCTGCAGCTGGCGCCCACGCAGGGCCTGGATTACAGCTGAACGCCTAGCCATTTTGACTGCCGGACCCCACGAACGGATTACGAATTCCTTTGGATTAGGTGAGCCCCGGACTCGGTGGTAACCCCCCCTGCCTTTTTAATTTTCCCTGGGAGCCCCTCCCTGCGTTGGGGACCGCCCCCGACCCTTCTTCCCTTGAGGACTGGTTCCCGGGCGCTGCTCGTGGCCGGGAGAAATTCTCTCTCTGTGCGGGGCGGGGGTAGAGCTCTACGCGGGGGGCCGCGCTCTGCCGCTTTCCGCGCGCGCGGTGTCCCTGCTCGGCGGTGCTGGGGCCAGTTCCGGGCTCTCGGCGCGGCGCCGAGCGGCTGCCGCGTGTTTTTTCAACCCGAGGCGGTTTTTCCGCGCGGTTCGCTGCGGCGGGACCGCTCCACCCCCACCGCTTTTTCGCGCGCGCGGTGTCCCGGTTCGCCACGGCGGGGCGAGCTCCGGGGGTCTCTCGGCGCGGCGCCGGGCGGCTGCCGCGGTTTTTTCAGCGCGGGGCGGCTTTTCCGCGCGGTTCGCCGCACCGGGGCTGCTCCCCACCCCCCCGCCGCTTTTCGCGCGCCTTTTTTCCGCCTGGCGCGGGGGGGCCCCGGTGCCTGCCACGTGGCGCGGCTCTCGGCTCTGCGGGGGGCCTTCGTTCCACGGCGGGGGAGCCTTTGGATCTGCCTCGGCTCGGCAGGGCGTGTCCCAGCTTCCTCCTGCTACTACCCGGGTATTTTGAAAGCAGTATACACAGCTGCATTTTTTGCGGTTGTTTTTTTTTTTGCTGTCTTTTGGAATTCGTGCCGGCGGGCGCGGGGAAGCTCTGTCTTCTCTCTGTCTGGGGGGAAACCCCTCTGGGCGCGGGGTGCTCTTCTGGGGGCAGTCCTCTTCCTTTTCGTTTTTTGTTTTACCTTCCCTGTGGGGTTTGTCTCCCCAGACTTGGGATCAAATCCCACCACCTAAAATCCCTTTTTTCCCTTTTGTTGAAGGCCCAGACTTGGGATTCAGCGAGGGGAGCAGGGGCCGGCAACGTGTGTTTTCATTGTTTTAATTTGCATTTTTCTCGGGGGGTGGAGTGTTCCATTGTGGGTGCTTGCTCGTCCTGAAGTCGCTAAGGTGCTTTAGGAGCACGATCATGGGTGCTGGTCAGCAAAACCCAAAAAGGAGGTTTTTTTGTAGTTAAGGGTTTGTTACTTGGGGGAGGGCTTACTGCCCCCCAGAAAGAGTTGATAGTGTTGATTAGATGGGTATCCTCCTGAAATAAACAAAAAGGGGCCAGGAGACTTCTTCTCCTTTTTTAATGCCTTTATTAAAAGTGATCAGCTCAGGATTGGGCGGCTCGCCGGTCTGCAGCGTCCGTCGTCTCTCCCAAGGCGACTCAGAGGAGGAGGATATGCACAGCTCTGTCCACCAGGGGCAGAGCTGGGGATCAGATCCTCTT
The DNA here is from genome assembly GCF_028018845.1 of Melospiza georgiana. Lineage (NCBI taxonomy): Eukaryota > Metazoa > Chordata > Aves > Passeriformes > Passerellidae > Melospiza > Melospiza georgiana. Next base: position 3,834,520 of record NC_080452.1, read on the forward strand.
GGGAGCCTTTGGGGTCTCCTTATCCCATAAGATGGTGCCCCTCCCACTCTGTCAGCTTGGTCTCACCGCCAGGGTCAACTCCCTTGGTCAGGGCGGGAGGGTCCAAAGGTGTTCCGCGTCTCTGCAGGCTCAGCACTCGGTTCCTCACGTCCAGACATCACTCCAGTCTCTCAACTCTGAAGTGGCTCGTTGTTTTTGGGGTTTCTCTATGAGTTTGGAGATGGGGGTCCCACAAAGCATTCTGGTCTTGCGAGTCACTTTGCATAACCCCCCCCACCTTCTCAGGTGTCTTCCCTATTCTGAGAAAGGTAAAACTTAGCTTCGGGCAAGGTCCCCACCCAGGGAAAGGGCCATTACCTCGCCCCAGCCAGGGCTTTTACTAATACAAAAACAACCATTAACGACAACGACCCGTGATTACAATAACAAAGGCAGCAGCCCAGCAGTAGTGGTAACTTCTTCTCACAAAAAAAAATATTAACCAAATTTTTGTTCTTAACACCTCCCATTTCCCCGAAGTTTCCCCAGAACTTGTAAGGGAGCCATGGTTTTGAGCAGCCGTTGTGGCAAAATTAGATAATGCAGTTAATTCTGGACAAACTCATCTTTCAGCCGTGAGGGGGGGGCAGAGTGCATTCTACACTCCGTCCGTCACGGGAATTGAGGAAAAGTCCCTCACGTTCTAGTTTGATCCCTGGTTTTCCCAGTTCTGGTGTTCCTACTCCTCATTCCTTACCGTCTACCCCTAGGCAGGATCCCTTGAGGCCAGCAGCAAGCAGGGGGGTCACCTTGCCCCTGCTCCCTCTCGACCGGCTCGGCCCCCCCCCCCTCCGAAGAGCCCTGGCCAAGCTCTCCGGAGTTCTCTTCCTGATCCCTTTATCCCTGTCCCCAAATCCCCAGTTTCAGTCCCCAAAGTTGTCCGGTTTATTGAAAATTCCCAGGATGGCTCCCATGGAGCCCAAAATGGAGGCTGCCACATGGTTTTCCCGCCCTTACCCCTTCTTCTCCCCAGAATCCCTTTCTTTCCAAGTCCGACCTTTTCCTCTCTCTTGACCCCTCCTGCTCCTCTGTTTCTCCGCCCCTGGTTCCACCCTCAGTTCCTTCCTCAGCTACTCCCCTTACTCTGCCCACGGCTCCACCCCCTATGGGCCTCTTCCAAGTTCCTCCTCCTTATTCTGCTCCACCTCCTAACTCCACCTTGGAGGCGGAGAAAAGAGCCATCACACCCCTGCTGTTGCCCTACCTGGAGACCAAGCCCCGCCTCAACCTCCTCCAATTCTGGTTCCCACGTTTCGTGTTCCGGGGGGGGGGGGGTGGTGGGGTGGTGTGACCGGAGCTGGGACAGGCACCTACATTGGAAGCTGCCCCGGTCACATATCACCTTAGGGGGGAAGGGAGTTCCCAGGCCCAGTGGGTGCCTATAGCCCAAGCCCAGATGAAGGAGCTGTGCAAGGCCCAGAGGAGTACTCCCGGGAATCTGAATATTTCCGCAGGCTCCTTTGCCCGGTCCTTGCACAGGGAGATCAGGTGCCCGCGGACCTGAGGGCTCTCTTCTCCAGCCTTTTAGGGCCCATGGAATTCAGGGTCTGGGCGGGAGAATGGAGAAGGGAGATTGTGGTGGTTCTCCCAACACTTTGGGGGAACCCCTCCACATCTCATGACACCGAGGGCTTGGTAATTTCTGAGGACCATCTTGTGGGCACTGGGCAGTGGGCGAGTGGGGCAGCTCAGGCAAAGGCGTTGTTCACAGAACAACTTGTGGAAACAGGAAAAACTGCGGAGCGGGCTTTTTATAAGCTAGCTACTACCACTTCACAGCTAGAAGAAGAAGAAATAAGGAACCTTACCTGGCATTTATGGAAAGACTTTACTGGTTCGTTGAGGCGCAGGTTCCGGGGGAGAGGGAGAGAGATGAGATGCTTAGGCAGATGGCTTTTTATAATGCCAACACAGCGTGTAGGCGGGCTATGCAATCTCTCCCTCGAAACCCCCGACCTACAGTAGAAATGATGATGGAAGTGTATGCCAGAAAGGTTCCTCTACAAGGCCTGAAAGCGTGCCCCAAAAGAGCCTCCGTAGCCTTCGCAGAATATCCGACGCCAGGACGCCAGAGGACACAGACGCCGAAGCTGCCGCCGCCACCGGACCAATGACACCGGGGTCCGGGAGAAGGACGACGGCGACTCACCCTTGCCACCTCTGTGGCAAAGTGGGCCATTGGATGCCCCAGTGCCCTATGAGGCAAGATTACTTAAAATATAGGGAGGAGGAAGGAGGAGAAAGACCATCCAAATAGGTCAGGCCTTTTGTCCCAAAGCAGAGGATGCAGAAGGAGGCTGTGTCACAGGTTCAGGTGGCGTGCTGGAGGCGGCGGAGAAAACCCTCCCAAACACCATCAGTTTCCTCAGATGTTCAGTTCCTCCCCAATGCTGAGACAACTCCTCCTACCCCTCTTCTCACTGAACTACCTCTGGTTTATGAATTCCAACTTCCCTCCCCCATTTCTTTTCCTTCTCCCAAACTTGATTTATTATTTGGGGCAGAACCATCTGTTTAAGTGTTTTGTGTCTAACTGTTCCCTTTTTGTCTTTCAGTACATTTCCCTAACTGGCTTTTGATTTGCACCCTCCTGATTCACGAGCTAGTCGGGAGAAAACTGAAAGCGCCGCGTGCCACTGTCCCTTGCAATGAGCCCATGGAAAGGAGCGACCCCTCTCTTTCAAACCTCTTTTCGGAGGCAAGCCGCAGAGGAGATGGAGGCTACCGCTCCAACATCCAGCTACTCATGGGCCGATGGACTATGTTCAGAAGACAAAGGCACTTGTCATGACCAGCCGCGAGTCAGAGCCTTTTAAGTTATTTCACTTGGACTCTTCAGTTTTACATGGAGTTTTCTGTTCTTTTATTTTTATTTGATAAAAAACAGGGAGATGTTATAGTGTATTCATTTGGTTCATTTAATTCCTCCCCCATTTTATGTATTTGCTCCCCCCCATGTTGTGTAAAATGGTTCTGCCCTCCTCAGTTTTCCCGCCACAGCTCTGCCAGTTATATTGTCAATCTTCTAAGTTATATAATTCCTCCTCCCCTTTTTAACATATATGTATGCTTTTTCTCCTCCCTGGGCCAAGTCAATCACCCCCCCACTCCACCTAGCATTCCAGAAGCTTCTTGTCTTTGGGGGTTGTGGTTGGCTGTGGTCCCGGGACCCCTTCCATACCTGGTACCTATTGGGCTCTCCACTATGTCATTTGTGTTAAGCTCATCCCCTTTTCTCCCCCTATTGGTCTTCTGTAAACCTCTCCCGGGTCAACTCTTTCCCTTTATAACCCTGAAGCACCCTTTGTTCTTGGTCATTCGCAGATACATCGTGGGCTTTCCAATAAACCAAGTTTAGCCCCCCTGGCAAGTGTCCAGCTCCTTCCTTCTTGTCATTTAGCAGCAATCCAGTCCGCAACCAGCACAGCCCGAGGCCGTACGACGCCGAGGGGTGCTGGTAGACTATGGGTGTCGGCCATAACCTCAGCTAGCCGAACTCTGACCTTCTCTGCCTTTGAAGGCCAAATACACGCAGCTGGTCTATAGTGCAGTATAATTTTTTTGGCGGCCATTTGTCTTTTCCCCATTTTGGGGTACTCTCTCCAGCCAGTGGTGCATCAGTCAATTCCTTTTCTTTAATTAAATCATCATAGATTTTGATTCCTACGTGATTTCCCTGAACTTGTGGTAGAAAAAAGAGTAACGGTTTAATATATCCTGTATAACATATCCCTGAGCAGTTTGGAGGTAACCTTCGATATTCGTGTTGGCCACAAATCCGATAATGTCCTTTCAAAGCCCATGTTCTGTTAGCAAAGGGACGTTCCTATGCTCTGTCATCAATTGGTGGGTCACAGCTTGTTTCCTGTCCTTAACCATCCTCCAACAATAGTTGCCCCACCATGAGAGTCACAATATTTGCAGGGTTCCCACATGGAGTTCCCATCTACATTTACATGGGCAATCTGGTTGGATTTGGAGCAGAACTCAATAAAAAGGGCTCTAACGCAGCCTCCGCTGGGGTGTCCCCAGCGGGCTGCAATCGATCCAGATAGTGCAGTCCTATTTGACACAGCCTGTCCGAGTACCTAGGCAGCTCTTAGCCACAGGCAACCTTAGCAAGCTTAAGTGATATCAGCTTTCAGTGATTATCAGCTTATTTTGTGATTTCAGCTCTTATCCTGCTAGGTGCTGCAGGCAGGCAGATGCAGGGAGAGAGAGGAGAAGCGCTGTATGAAGTTCCACAGGTTTGTCTCTATTGGCAGCCTCTACGAAGGTTTCGGGTTACAGTGTCTTCTGCCAAGCTGGGCAAAAGTAGGGGTTTTGATAGGATACAGGGGATTTAGAAATTGTCTAGTAACGGGGGTCAAACGGAAAGTGACCTATAGTCTTGCAGAGAGATGAGCAAGGGTCTGAAGCAGAAAAGAGGGGCTTCTAAGGTCCGGTCATCATGACTCGGCATTTCCTATCTTAGGCTGCTGACTGCCATGCAGGCATTGCAGGCTCTGGGTCTGCTACAGGGCTCAAGTTCCATTCTGGTGTTGCCATTTCCACTGATATTCACAAACAACGTGTTCTACTTGTGAATTTTCACAGGGGTAGCTTAAACACAGGCGGCCAAAAAACCCTTGTCTCTCCCTACTGCTTTACAGCCTTCAAAATCTTTTCCTCGGTTATGGTAGGAGCACCTTATCCCGCTAGCATTAGTGAGCTAAACAGGCATTTGATTGCATTTTCCTTGGTATTTGGAACAATTGTAAGGAGGGTAATTGGAAATCCAAAGCCAATTGTTTTAACCCAAAGATAAAGTCAACACACAAACATGTTTTCTACATAGGTCCTCCCATTCTATTTAGGCTATAAGTGCCTGTTTGAGAAGAATGAAGTCGCTATGGACTTCCTTCATTGTCCCCAAATCCTGTCCCATTATGGACTTCACTTAGGGTACTGACCCACCATTTAGGTTCAACTGGGTTAGGCACCCATGGCCACTGTTCAGATCCTTCTGGCTCTCCCCAGACCAAACAATTGCTAAGGTTAAAAGCTCTTGCTACTTCTTCTCCTAAAGGTGCAAATTGATTGTACCACTCCTGGCTCAAACTTAGCTGACAATATAGAAGTAGAATCAGCAAGGAAAATATTCTGTATTATTTATAGTATTCTAATGACCTAGTCAAATTTTCACCTTTTTTTCTGCACCACCTGTGGCCAGTGAATGCACAGAAAACACCGAAGATAAAGAAAACAATGACAGCAAGTAGTAGCTCCCCAGTGAATGGAGATTCTAAAGGAGGGATGCCCATAGAGACTATTTCAGCAGACAGTCTGTGGGTAGGTACACATGGCTTGCCCGGATGTTGATTCACTGGCTGCTGCTCCAGACCACTCCTGCAGAGTGTCAGTCCAAGCCTGCTGTCCTTCTTTTCCTGCTGAGATGTCCAAACCTCCAGGGCCTTAGAGACCTTGACCAGAGTGTGATGGGTCCACCTATGTTCAGCTGTCTTGATGGCTGTTTCTGTGGTCAGTTACACTTGGAAAGGTCCACTTCACCACTTCACCAGCAGTGGTGCTTCTTTCTAATCCTTAACTGGGACTAAATCCCCTGGTTGGATGTTATGAACAGCAAAGTCCAAAGGCAGGGGCTGTGCCAGCTGAGTTGCCTGTTGAAGGAGGTTTCACAAGAGACCGTATCCTGGAAACATATTGTTTTAAATATACATTACATATCTCCACCCCCCCACTAGGCTTATAATTACCTGGGTAAGAATTCCAGAACACTATTGAAAAGATTACTGATTGTCTCTTCTGGGTCTGGCCTTCATTCTTGCCAGAGTCAATGGCAAAATTCCCACCTGTGGCATCTTGGTTTCTATTACCAGCTCCAAAAGTGGTTTTTCTTTTTTCCTATTCATTTTTTATACCCAATACAAGCTCTGGCAGTGCCAGGAGTATGGAGGATCCATTGTTTTCCTAAAGTAGCCATAACCCCTTGAAGGATCTTTCCTGTAAAATGAGTTCCCCTCTTTGAGTCTATCGCTTGTACAGTCCTGTGTCCTGGAATAATTTGTTCCAAAACTACCTTAATAACTGATGCTGTAGTTGCTGAAGCAGTTGGGAATGCTTCTGGCCACCTTTTTAGCTGATATACTATTACCAGAAGACATTTAAGCCTTCCCACTTGGGGCATCTCAGTAAAATCCACTTGGCATCTTCGCAAGGGACATACAGCCCAAGGCCTTCCTCCCCTGGAAGCTTTCTTCGTAACCCTGTTATTGGCTTAAGCACAAATGAGGCAAACTTCAACAGCTGGTTTTGCCAGACTAAAAAGACCCACAGCAACACACATCTTGAGGAAGGCTTCTGCCAGTCCTTGAGAATTCCAATGACTCCTTTCATGGAGATGTTCTACTACTTGTAGGGCTAAAGTTTCTGGTCATCTATTCTTTGCCATCCCTTGTTAACTAATTATTCCCTCTTTTTCTTTGCCCTACCATTTTTAACTATCTCCAGCTCTTTTGGTGGAAACAACAGTGAGACTTTCATAATAAAACAGTCTCCTGTTATCAGTTTTCAGGCTTCAGTTACCATGAAAGCACATGGTTACCATGGTTGCACAATTTTGCAGACAATGAGGCCAGCCAGCTGGCCTCTGGTTTAACATCTTAGAAGAGTAAGCAAGAGGTTGCAGTGTTCCCCAGTTTTGCCATACTAAAATACTTTTAGTATGGTGCTGTTTAACAACAACAAAGATATTATTCAAATTCTTTTCCCTTTCTGGAAGGGCTATTGCAGGAGCTTCACTTAATTTGCCTTTTGGTTTTTTCTAACACTTTAAAATTCTGGATTCCTTCTGGTGTCCATTCATGCACTTTCTTAATTGGCAGGACAGGAGTATTATATGCAGGCGTGCATGGCTCTAAAACACCTGCCTTTAACAGGGACTCAGTAACAGATTGTAAGCCCTTCTTTCCCTGCCTTGGAAAGAGGGTATTGCTTTTTAGACATCACTCATCATGGTCGCTTCAAACTAGCTTGGAGAGGCTCTAGAGTTCATTTTCCAGAATTCCCTGGGACTGCCCACACTTGTGGGTTTACTGCAGCATAGACCTTCTCAGACATTTGACACAAAGATCCAATAGCATTAGTTTTTGCATCACTTTTTACAATGTAAGTTTGCATTCCTGGTGTAGCCCTTCTCAGTAACTTACAATTACAAATAAGAACAAACAGAAACTAATGCATTTCAAACTTAACACCCACATGTACTAACCATGGTAGAATGAAACACATTCCCACCTCTTTTCCACTTACCCCCTGAAGAGTTAAAGAAATTTTTGACAAATTTTTCCTATTAAGGGATAAAATGCAAAGTGGATTGAGCAGCCTCTGTGTCTATCAGGAAAACATCTCCTCCTGTTCCGGACCCACCCTAAATGTTATCAAGGGCTGCAATGTGGCCAGTCCCTGGTATAACGGGAACCCCTGGCACTTCTAACAATCCATGTCATTAATCACTGGACTTGATCCTCCTGAGGATCCAGTTGTTTCTGCGAGCAATCTTGCTTTCAGTGTCCTTGCAGATAGTACACTGATTCCTTCCAAGATGCTTTTTGGGTGGGCTCTCCTCTGCAGAGGAGGGAATGCCTCTGGCCCATCCCTTCTGTCCCGGAGGCCCCCTTGGGCACTGCAGTTTATCCCTCCGCAGCAGAAGGAACACTGCCATCACTACTGCCTTCACCTTTTCCTCATCTCTTCTTACATACACCTGCTGTATCTTTCTAACCAGTTCATCCAGGAGCTTTATTCTGTCCTTTCTTTAGCCCCCGCTCCTGCTACTGCCTGTGGGTGCTCATACTTGCATAGCTCAAAATCATTTGTTTCACCAGTGACCCAAACAAAATCCTTAAAAGGAAGGATTTGGTTATTGGCTTAAGCACAAATGAGGCAAACTTCAACAGCTGGTTTTGCCAGACTAAAAAGACCCACAGCAACACACATCTTGAGGAAGGCTTCTGCCAGTCCTTGAGAAAATCTTGAGAAATCTTATTCTTTCCACATATAATCCTCATTTCCCAGATATTCCATCTCAGGTTTACTCCCTGAAAATCCTTTTGACTGGTGAGATTTTCAGTGCTCCTTCCCTATGGACTCTTCCTGGATCCCTTGGTCTGCCATTCCTCAACTGGTCACTATCAGGTACCTAATCAATTGCCCAGTGCCAGCCTCCACCAAAAGAAGCTGATCATCAAAACCGATGAGGGGTGCTTTCAGCTCCACTCGCGGCCCCTGGATGGTCAAAGGATCCTGGACAAGTTCCCATTTTGTTAGGAAAATTAATCTTCAATATCTCAGTTTTATGTCCAAATAGGAGACAAAGGACTCCTGCAACTTTATTGGGATAAAGGGAGATTTCCCATGGGGAATTTCCCATATGGTCTCTGAAATGGTTTGGTGATACAGCCTCCTTATTATTTTAAGTTCTCCACTGCATCACCCTTTTCCTTTCCCCATTGGCCGAGGTAATCAGAAGGTATTGAATTCCCAAATTGCCTGCTGTATGTCCCGCTCTGTTGTCATCTTATTGTAAAAGTTCTATGCCTTCTTGGCGATTTCTCATGGGTAGCTCCTCATAGACTAACTCCTTCTTCACAGCACAGCTAACAAACTCTAGCTCTTTTCTCAAATAGCTAACCCACTCTTTTATAGCACTCATCCTTATTGGACACAGCTGTGGCCTACTAAGGGCAGGCTTGTTCCTAATCTTTGGTTATTAGTACAGCTGCAACTCTTCAGGGGTGCAATTGCCTTCTGCACTATCTCTATTCTCTTATATTCTATCCCCCCCACACCACTCTAATATGCACCCTCCTTTTGTTATACAAAAGAAAGAAAAATAAACTCTTCCTAATTCCATAACATCTGTCTTGTCTTGCTCTAGGTTCAGGAGATTAACATAGCTTTTGCTGAGCAACAGTCTGTGCTGCTTAGTAACAGTTTCTAGAACTAAGAGTTTCTTCTGTTGCTTCATTGTCTGTAAGTTCCTGGCCTTATCTAGAAGCAGATTCACATGGTGTGTTTGTAAAGACACATTCACCTGACTCCTTTCTCTCCCACACAATCTTGGTGGTGGAGTGGCTGCCACTGCCACCACACCCCACACATGAGTCCCACACCACCCCCCACTCACATAAACTTACCCCACACAACTTGCACACAACCCTCCACACATTCTCCATTGCCTTGGATTGACTTGCTCACCCATCCCCCACTTGACTTCCTGACCCATTTGTCCAGGTCTGGTCTTTGCTTCTCCTTCAAGCACTTGCATCACCTTGCCTTAGAATGCCACTACTTGCCTTGCCATGCCCTTGAACCCCTCCCTTGCTTTGCATTCCCTTCCTCCGCCCTCCCCCACCTGGAATTCAAGACCCTTTTTTAGTGACATTTCCTGGCCTTGGCCTGCCCTGTCTGCTCCCCCTAAGACTCTCAAAGCTCTCATGTGCCCTGAGTGCTTCAGGAACACATGAGAGAAAGCCTAGGGGAGGGCACATGCTGCCAGACTCAGCTGGCTTTGTCTCAGCTTTTGTCTGACACCAATCCAAGCACATCTTAAGTTTTGGACAGGCAATTCAAATTTTGCCCTTCGGCTCCAGGACCACAATGACAGTTCTTTTGCATATGAAGGAAAGCAGGTAGCCCAAGTGTCTTAGGTGTAGATTAGAGATGGCCCATGTGAGATCAAGGCAGGACAGAGTGGTCTGTCCTGGCCACTTTCGAGTACTAGCAATCCTTGAATGTACCTCTCACCTGCCTTGCCTTGCCTTGCCTTGGCAACCCAACAGATTCCTTGCCTTGCCCTTCTAACCCTCCCTAGCCTTGCATTCCCTTGCATGCCCATGCCCCACCCTTGACCTGCTACTGTTTTCCTCCAGGGCCTTGCCTAGCCCTTCCTGTTTCTGCCTGGCCTACCCATCACTGGCCTTACCTTCCTATCCCCAATCTTGCCTAGAACTTCTGAGTCTTCTCTCACCTACCATTCCATTTGCTTTCCCCTCTCTGCTCTGGCCTTGCCAAGCGCTCCCTTGACTGGCCTGCAACTGCCTACATGCGGTTTGCATTGCCTTGCCTGCATGGAAGGCAAGGCAAAGCATGATAGGCAAGACAAAACAAAGGAAGGAAGTTGTAGGTAGGGCCAGGCAAGGCAGACATACGCAAGGCAAGCAAAGCAAGGGTGGACTAGGAAAAACTAGGAATGCCACTGAAGGCAAGGCAAGGCCAAGGGACTTGGTGTGCCTTTCCTTGGGAAGTAAAAGATATAGTGCCAACTGTTTTTGGAGAAAATGTTAAAGGTACTGGGGCAAGGAATAATCCAGCAAGATATTCCTAGCCCCTTCTGTGTAAGCGCATTTGTTGGATATATTCAACACTGGAAGTGAATCAGTCCCCAGATGTTTTGTATTTTGGAGGAGGGAATGCCATTTCTTTTGAGATGGGCTTTTTGTTCATCTCTCTGGCCAAGAAAGCAAGTTTGGATCCACACTCGGTGGTCTTAGCGAATTTAAAGGCTTTTCCTAATAGGCAGTTCTCTGGATTAAACTTGTTGAATTTTCAGTGGGAATGCAGACACCAAGCTTTTTGTCCTTTAGTGTGCAAGCAGTCACTAGTGCCGTTCCATTTGGATCCTGACTCTGTGAAACTGAAAGCTTAGGATGATACTTAGAGCTGAGAAGGAAAGTGCGCGTAACAGGGTGCATGCTTGTAGTTTGATGAGTACAGTTGAAATTGTACGTAGCACGATCTTTCTCAGCTGGTGTCTCTTTTTTGTACTCTGTTTTTTCCAGATGTTCTCAAGTTTGTTATCAGACTCTGAGAGAATGAAAAGCTTTTGTAAGGCAAAGGATTTTGTGATTCCCTTTGAGTGTGATGCAAAGAAGAGTGCAGTCAGAAGGGGAAGATCAAGGAAATCTTTTTGTGCTGGCAAGCTCAGGGAAATCTTGTTGTCCCGGAAGAGTTCTCTGCTCAAAACATAACTGAGAATTTTTCCGTTAATATCTGACAAGAGAACTAAACTAAGGAGGCACCTCTTTTTAACTGTTAAGTACATCACCCAAGTGTCCTCCAGCAGAAGCAGTTCGCTGGAATGCTTCCCCGCCAACTGAGTGTTTTGTGTGTGAAGTAGAGGACGATTCACCTTCGTGAGGATGTAAGTGCGACAGGTTACAAAAGGAGAAGAACAAAGAGCCAAGCACCAGGCTACGCTGAGCATAGCCTACCAAATTGGAAAAGTCCAGCAACAGCTCATTCACAGAGTCAGCTAAGAATGCTCTTGCTGCTTGAAAAATAAAGTGTTGTCAGTGGAATTCATCACACGACTTGGAGATTAGTTCTTTTTTAAACTCTTAGCATAGCCAAGTCTTTGATCACCCAGTCCATAGATTACCCAAAAAGATGTGCCAAAACAGAAAGTGTTTTTGAAGCAGCCCTTTTTAAAGCAGTCATGGAACTGAGCACAAAATAGTGAGGTTTTGTACCTTCCTTCTCAGATAGACATACCCTCATGTTTTCCACCCTTGCAGCTCTGTTACCAGCTTTCAGGAGATCCTTTCACAGAAGAACGCTCTAGAAGTAAAAGCAAGTGCAGGGCTGCACCATCCACTTGCCACACATAAACTGCATCAAACTCACAGATGGAACTTATTCCTACCCTTCTCCATTGAGTCTATGATTTTTTTGCCTTGGTCTTGCTGCATAAAGTAAGCACAATTGTTCCCACAGAGGTCTGGAAGAATGGGTAGCAGCACAAGTAGTTCTCAGTGAGTTGTCCCCTTACTTCTGCCAATGTGGATTCAGAAGCCACGCTTCTCTGGCAGCCAGCAGCTGTGCCCACCAGGCTCATGTTCTGCAGCTTCTTTCTACACCTTTTGAGACCTGTGGCTCTTTCATTCTCCTGGAGGCAAACTGTCGTCTACTTTAAGCACAGAACACTGGGCTAACAGTGGAGAGCTCCTACATACTGCTTCTGCTGAAGCTTGCCTGTAGCTTTCCCCTAAAATTTGTGGAAACTTCTACTGGCACCACAGTCAATCAGCAGTACTATTTCCTTTTCCATCTGCAAATTGCCACCAGGTCACCGCTTCTATAATCGATGTACTACCACTCACAATTCAGCTTCACAGGACTAAAGATCCAGAGAGACATGGCTGTGCTTCTGTCCTGTCCGGATCACATAAGTCGAAGAATAAAGCCTTAATGTGTGAGTAGTCTCTGGTGCCATTTTGTTTGGAGACTCACTTGGTGAAACTGAAGGCTTAGGACAGTACCTAGTGCTGAGAAGGAAAGTGCCCATAACAGGGTGCATGCTCATAGTTTGATGGTGCAGTTGAAATTGTAGGCAGCAAGATCTTTCTTAGGTGGAACTTATTTGTACTCTTTTTGCCAGATGTTTTCAAGTTTGTTAGTAGACTCTGAGAGAGTAAAAAGTTTTGTTAAGGCATAGGAACTCGTGTTTCCCTTTGAGTGTGGTCTAAAGAAGAGTGTGCAGTCAGAAGGGGAAGATCAGGGAAATCTTTTTGTGCAGCACAGTGGACTTGAGAGCCGGGACGTTTCCAACTTGGCTCTGCGCTCGCGGGTTTCGATCCGTTTCCTTCTTTTCCCAGCCGACAGCGCCATTGTGTGGTTGTTTTGGTGAGCTCTGACAGTGCCCAGGAAAAAGACAAGCGCTCTCCTTGCTCGAACCCATTCGTATTAGGAGCAGCTTGGAGATTCTGCTCCACCGTGCTTCCTGGCTCTTGGAGACTGACAGAATGGGTTTCTGCATGTACGAGGGAAGGAAGAGGAATCGTTTCATTGTTGGCTGAGCAGTTTGTAAGCTGCAAAAATAATGCAATTGCAACATTGTGTCTTCCTTTTAGAACGTTTTCTGTGTGATCAGCTGCTCAACATGTAACTCACATGCACTGAACTACGTGGACCTCCCTGAAGATATATGCTTTCTCTAAAGCTCTATCCTACTCTCTAAAGTACCATTCTATCCTGTCAGTTTCACAGATCTCAAACCCTTTCAAAGCATCCAGCAGCTGCTTTGCAAAGAAAAAGTCCTACAACAAAAAGCCAGTGCTGGCTTTCATAGTCCCTTTGCAGTCTGTAAACTACACAAAACACACTAGTGATTCATACTTTCCTTCCCAAGTATATATATAGCATCAACATGTTTTCTCAAAGTGGCAGAGTTCATCTTTACAACAAAGCATTTCCAGCTGCAGTTCAGATTGAGAGAAGTGCCAGGACAGAAAGTACTTGTTGCCCTACCCGCCTCCCCATGAAACACAATATCTGCAGCTCAATCACTTTCACACACTTTCAAGTGTGGCTGAGTCCAGGCAGCTGGAGATCCTACAGAAGTGCTAGGACAGAAAACGCTCTTAATGTATCCCCTTCTCTTAGCAGCATTTAGGTTTAGCACAATGCACTGCTGCTGTGTATCTTATTTTCCAGCTAGATCTGTTGTCACTTTTTTTCATTCTCATCTCTTTGTTGCAAACATCCAAGCATCTGTGCCTACAGATTAAAGCTTGAAAAGTAAAAGCCAATGCAGAGCTGCACCTTCCCGTTGCCACACATAAGCCACATAAATGCACTCTCTGTATCTGTTTTCAGCTGAATCCACTAAGGTGCTCTCCCTGGTCCTCTCCTATTCATTCCTCGCCTTTAGAACCTGTCTCTCTTTTATTCTCCCAGAGGGGAATCATTGTCTCCTTCTTGCAAAGAACAATCCTCCTGAAGCCGAGGGCTCCAGCAAAGTGTTTCTGCCAAAAGATGCTCGGGCCATGCTTTTATCTACTCAACCCCATGTATTCCCTACTCCCACCATTGTTCATTGTTGTGTTACAGAGAGAGGGACAGTGGGTGAGGGACAGTGCTGAGGTGTCACAACTAGGAGAAAGCTGGGGCTACTCTCTCCTGCTGAGCCCCATTAGCTCTGCCAGCACCTCATGGGGACACAGGGCCTGAGTGAAACGGTGAGAATTGCAGAAGGGCTGAGCTGGAAGGGTGACCCAGCAGAATTGTCGCATCCATTACGTGGCCCTGCACATCAACAAACCCAGGCAGTACATCTGGGAGGGAGGGAAGGAAGGAGGGAAGGAAGGAGGGAAGGAGGGAAGGAGGGAAGGAGGGAAGGAAGGAAGGAAGGAAGGAAGGAAGGAAGGAAGGAAGGAAGGAAGGAAGGAAGGAAGGAAGGAAGGAAGGAAGGAAGGAAGGAAGGAAGGAAGGAAGGAAGGAGGGAAGGAGGGAAGGAGGGAAGGAGGGAAGGAGGGAAGGAGGGAAGGAGGGAAGGAGGGAAGGAGGGAAGGAGGGAAGGAGGGAAGGAAGGAAGGAAGGAAGGAAGGAAGGAAGGAAGGAAGGAAGGAAGGAAGGAAGGAAGGAAGGAAGGAAGGAAGGAAGGAAGGAAGGAAGGAAGGAAGGAAGGAAGGAAGGAAGGAAGGAAGGAAGGAAGGAAGGAAGGAAGGAAGGAAGGAAGGAAGGAAGGAAGGAAGGAAGGAAGGAAGGAAGGAAGGGAGGGAGGGAGGGAGGGAGGGAGGGAGGGAGGGAGGTGGGTGCAGATCTGGTGTTCACCAGGGCCTGGAATCTGGTGTTTGCTGGCACCACCAGTGCCCAGATCTGATCATTTGCTGGTGTCAGGCTCCATAGCCCAAGTCTGGCACCGGTACCACCCAGACCTGGCAAGTTCCTGATGCTGGGGCACTCAAAGGGTCTGGCTGAGCAGGAAAGGTGGTCCTGAGCCAGGAGCTTTCCTTGACTGCAGCAAAGCCTCAGCATGGAAAGACTTTCCTGGAACTCTGCCCTTGGCCAGAAGAGATTGTCCCAGCAGAGCTGACCCTAAATTTCTTCTCCCAGGCAAGCTTTAGGACATGGAACACAGAAAAGCCAGAGCTGAGTCTCAGCTTTCTGCAGTCCTCCAAAAAAATCCTGTGTGTGAAGCAGCCTTTGAGCAGGGTTTATATGCCAGGTGTGGGCAATTCAGAGCCCTTTTCTTTCCCAGGAGGCTGAGGCTCTGACCCTTGCCCTTTCCAAAGGCCCTAGAGCTGCCTGCCAAGGGGTCTTTTTCTCTGGGATGAGAAGAGTCTTGCTGCAAGGCTGTCCTCAACCTGCTTTTGCTGCATATATGCCTGAGGAGTGCTCATTGCTTTTAGTCTCAGGTCCTGTGTGTGTGCAGGTGAAATTAGGGAAGGAGGGAGCAGCTCTGCAGGGTGGAGTTGGCTTTTTTTGGTGTTTTTTTTCTTTTTAATGAACCTTCCCTGTCAGCTCTGGGCAGAGCTATGTAACTGTATCTGACACTTGCCAGTGGCACTGTGGAGGTGGCCAGGGGGACCTTCCCTGAGCCCAGGCCAGGGTGTTCATTGGCCGGTCAGTTCCATTGACTGGCCGTGGCTGTGGGCGCGTTCCTTGAAGCGTCTCCAGGGAGGGAACGCCGGGGCTGTCACCGCTGGGGTGTCACACACAGGGCAATGCTGGGGCTGTCACCGCTGAAGTGTCACACACAGGGCAATGCTGGGGCTGTCACCGCTGGGGTGTCACACACAGGGCAATGCTGGGGCTGTCATTGCTGGGGTGTCACACACAGGGGAACCCTGGAGCTGTCATTGCTGGGGTGTCACACACAGGGCAACGCTGGGGCTGTCACTGCTGGGGTGTCACACACAGGAACGCTGGGGCTGTCACCGCTGGGGTGTCACACACAGGGGAACCCTGGAGCTGTCATTGCTGGGGTGTCACACACAGGGCAACGCTGGGGCTGTCACTGCTGGGGTGTCACACACAGGAACGCTGGGGCTGTCACCGCTGGGGTGTCACACACAGGGGAACCCTGGAGCTGTCATTGCTGGGGTGTCACACACAGGGCAACGCTGGGGCTGTCACTGCTGGGGTGTCACACACAGGAACGCTGGGGCTGTCACCGCTGGGGTGTCACACACACACAGGGGAACGCTGGGGCTGCCCTGCTCCTGCCCTGTCCCCAACAGCTCTGCCAGTGCCTCGAGGGGACACAAAGGCTGAGCCAAAGGGTGAGAATTGCAGAAGGGTCTAAGCTGGGAGGGAGCCAGCAGAATCATGGAGTGTAGTCCCTGGCCCTGCACAGACGGCCCAACAAGGGCAGCCTGTGCATCCCTGGGAGCGGTGTCCAAAGGCTCCTGGAGCTCCGGCAGCTTCGGATCAATCCAAACAGAGCAAGGAGGAGAGGGGCGGCCGGCGGGGAGGTGCCGCCGGGCTCGGGCGCGGGGCGGATTTGGCGAGGCGCCAAGAGCAGGGTGAGGCGGCCAAGGGCGGCCGGACATGCAGAGTCCCTTTCGACTGTCGGCAGGAGCGGCCTGCAGGCACCGCAGAGCGCAGTGGTCCCAGGGCCGCAGGCAGGCGCAGCGCCGGCAGCAGGCGCGGCACGGCCGCGGGGGCGGCGCGCGAAGGCGTCGGGCAAGGCCTGAGGGCGGCACGGGGGCGGCCGGCCCGGGGCTGAGCCTTGTGGCACGAGTTCGCCGTATTTTATGTACTCGGCTGAGATGAAGCACACGTTTCGACTTTCAGCAATTCATCAGCAGAGATGGCCTTAAGGAGAGTTTTTAAGATTCTGCCGTCTTTTAGGAGGAAGGCTTTTGCTGCGGAGTTTACTCCAGCACACATCCCACCTCCGATCCGAGGCTGTTGTGGTACGGTGGTGACTGAAGGAAACGGACAACCCCCAGTGGAACATTTCTGAGTAAGCTTTAGACAGAAATCTGAATGGAGAATTAACCCTCACACTAAACCTAATCCCCAACCATAATCCCCAATCCTAATCCTAACCCAAGTTTTTTTTCCACGTTGATGCTAAAGAGGTTAGTGTTTGGGGAAGGCCCAATGGATAAATGTGGAGGAACCTGGATGTATGATAATCATGTCTCTCCTCAGGATTTCCTGGAGCAGCAGCCTCTGGAGATGCCTTGCTGGGCCCTCCCCCCTCACAGTGGGTTCGCCCAGACAGGCAATGACCTTCCCAAACAGTCAGGCACCCCTGCAAACTGACAGGGCCTCCTCACAAAACAAGGTGAGCTCCCCCAAACAGTTAAGGATCTTCTCCCTGCTCTTCTGCAGGGAGACATACATGCAGGGCTTTATCTGCCCCTCCTCCCTCTTTATTTGGAGTGGTTTATTTCCATGAGCAACCCCTGACATCCGCTGGGTGAAAGATGACACCCGTCGTGTCAGCCCTGCTATGGGGGGTTTCAGGGACTTTCTCCCCTCCTGTTGCTCTCCACAACAATAGGAGGCCTCTCGCACTGCCTGGTCTGAGGGAGGCTCACCGTGTTTTGGTGTGCCAGTTAGGGTCTGTGCCCCCTGGGATCTGTGCTGGTTTCCCCTGGGGCTGACCTTGGCCGAGGGAAATGCAGCAATAAAGAATGGAATCTCGAAGCAGTTTGGGGATCTGGAGGGCCCCCGCAGCCTGAAGGGGTGCAGGAAGGGGGGAGTGAGAGCAGCTACCCCAACATGGGGTTTCCCCCCCAGTATCTGCCGACCGGTTTGGTCTCAGCACTGGTACAATCCCCTTACATTGGAAAGCCACTTCTTTTGGGGGGACATAGGGGCCTAAAACAACCCCCACCTCCCAGCCAGGGGAAGGAAGCCTTTTCATCTCCCCACTGGAGTGGAGGGGCTTTGTGACCCCCAAGCTGGGGGATGGGCACTTTGCGACCTCACCCAGCTGGGATGTCTCTGACTCCCTCAATTTGGGTGCAGGGGTTTTATAACCTCTCCCAAGTTGGAGTGTAGGCACTTTGTGACCCCTCCTCCCCTTCAGGATGGAGGGCTTTATGAACCCCACAGACACAGTTGGGGTGCGCTTTGTTACCCTAAAGTAGAGTGTGAGGACTTTGTGACCCCTATAACTGAGATGTGGATACTTTGTGAACCCCCCCAGTGGGATATGGGGTCTCTGCGATCTCCCAGTTGGGTTTCAGAAGCTTTATGACCCCCTGAATTGGAGTATGGGATCTCTGTGAGCCCCCCTGACTTCCCAAGGCCCTCTTCAAACAGTTTTGGGGTGCAGGGGAGCAGAGTCCTGTAAATAACCCAACTCTCCCCTGCCCCAGGCGGTTTCTGTGTATTTGCAATTTTGGGGGTCACACACTGAGGGCGTGTCACACACACCTGGTGAGGAGTTAGACCTGGGGGGCATGCCAAAGCCTGAGGGGGGTTACAGCGTGTGGGGGCATCACACACAGCCAGGGGATATCAGCATCACACTGCTGGGGGCTGTCAGAGCTGGGGGGAGTCATACATTTGAGGGGGTTCACACAGTGTGTGGGGGATCACACAGCTGGGGAGGGTTCAGGGCTGGGCTGTCACAGCTTGGAGGGGATCACAGGTGCGGAGGGGACAGAGCTGGAGGGGTTCATAGCTGGAGTGGGGGAGTCACACAGCTGAGCAGGGGAGTTATCACAGTCCTGGGAGGTGTCCCACAGCTGGGGAGGGTCACACATTGGAGGGTTACACATACAGGCAGGGCAGGGCCCCTTTTAGGGGAGATGCTTGAGCATCCCAGGGGAGGGGGCTGTAATTAAAGCCACAATAATTTATTGCGATTTAAGGCAACTCAATACAAACCCACATGGACACAGGCGACACAGCAAGTGAGAACATCAAAACACTGGGGACCCCACTGGGATCAGCCCAGGTAATGTAGGAGAACCATGGATTTAGGGAGGCTAGTGAGGTGATGAGGGGTCATGCATCACGCTACGGGGGCACTCCACATTTGGTGGAGGCTCCTGCGCACCCCAGCTTTCTGGTCAGGCTGCTGAAGACCCCCTGCTACTCTTCTGGGGGACAGGACAGTCCTGGATGGGTAAAGGGGTCAGCCCCATGGCCAAGAATGCTCAGGCAACACCATCCCAATTCCCCCGCGAAACCCAAAAGCTGGTTTATGGGTGTGGTGGTGGGAACCCGGATTGGGGAGGGGACCCCAAGGTTGTGGAAAGGAGGAGAGGGACCTCCAGTCCCAGGTCCCTGACAGAGGATGCCTTTGATCCCTGATACAGGGTCCTGGGGTAGGATGAAGGGACATGGTGTGTTGGGAGTGGACAGTCAGGGTGGGAGGGTTTCAGGGGACATGGGAGGGATGGGGGTTTGGTTTTATGCCCCGTGCCTTCATGTAAGAGAGGAGCTGGTCGGGAATCTCAGCGAGGACTTCTCGTGCCAGCCCTGCCATGCTCAGCCCCGCACCAGGACCCCCCGTCATGTAGTCACGAAATGGAACAAACTGGGGGGGCACAGGGGGGCAGAGCGATTGAGGGGGTCCAGGACCGGGAAGGCCCCAGTCTGTGTCCCTCACATCCAGGTACATACTAAGACACAGTGCCACCCCCCCCCCCCCATCCTGGTAACCCCTCTCCATGTCCTAATGTACTCCCATATCCCAATGTTCCCCATTTTCCAATACAGCCCTCTTTATGTCCCAGGGCACCCCCACATCCATGTGCATCCCAAGCCCCAATGCCCCTCCATATCCTAGTGCCTCCAATTTCCCACAGCCCCCACATCCCAGTGTCTCTTCCTGTTTCCCAATACACCCCATGTCCCAGTGCTCCCCCCATCCGGGTCCATCCTGGTGCCCCAGTGCCCCCTTCCTTTGCCAGCACACCCTCCTCATGTCCCAGTGCCCCCCACATCCAGGTGCATCCCATATCCCATTACCTCCCTCCAATCTCCCAATGTTCCTGCCTGCTAATGATCTGGGCTTCCCCCCATATCCAGGAACATCCTAAGTCTCACTGCACCCTTTTTTCACAGCACAGCCCCCCCAGAATGTCTTAGTACACGCCCTTTTCATGTCCCAGTGCAACTACATATTCCAGTATATGCCCCTCCATGTCCCAGTGCTCCCCACATCCCAGTGTCCCCCCCTTTCCCAGTACCAACCCCCTTCATGCCAAAGTGCCCCCCATATCCTGATAGACCTCCATGTCCCACTGCACCCCCATTCCAAATCTCAGTGTATCCACTTTTCCCAGTGAAGGCCTCCAACATGTACCCAGTGCACCCAATGTCCCAGTGTTTCCCTCCACTGAGGTACATTCCAAACCCCAGTGCACTCCTTTTTCCCAGTGCATCCCTCCCATGTCACAATGCACTGCTTCTGTGTCCCAGAACATGTCTGACATCCCAATTCCAACCCCCCCACTATTTCCCAGTAAACTTCCTTTCACATGCTTCATGGCTCAGTGCTTCCCATATCCTAATACACTCCCATGTCCCAGTGCACCCTCATTCCAAGGTACATCCCAAGTCCCAGGGCACCCTCTTTTCCCAGTGAAGTGCCCCTACCATGTGCCAGTGCACCCCCAAATCCCAGTGCATCCCCCCATCTACGTGCATCCCAAACCCATTGCATCCCCATGTCCCAGTGCCCCTCCTATATCCCAGTTCACCTTATCATCCCTCCGTACCAGTCCCACCAAGTGCACTCCAGGAGTGATGGGGCTGATTTGAGCTCCCCAGGGCACCCTCCCACCACCACCCTGCTGGGTGGGCTGGGAGGGGGTCCCCAAATTCCTCATTGGTGAGGTTGGTTACCTGGACAATATCACGCTCAGCCACTTTGCCACGGGAAGAGATGCGGATGTCATCCCCATCTAGCTCCACCATGGCTGGGGCAATGTAGGGGGGAGGTCAGGAGCACCCTAGTGCCCCCCATCCCAGGATGGGATCCCATTATGTCCCTCTCAACCCCACACCCAGAACCCCCAAGCTGGGGTATGCTGAGCCCATTCATATGCTGACACATTCAACTCATAGTTCAGTGGCCAAGGGACCCCGCCCCCATCCCCTCAGCCTTCCCCTAGTTCCCCCCAGCCCCCAGATCTTACCATCAAACTCGGCCTGGCCAACCCCCACGATGATAATGGACATGGGCAATTTGGCAGCCTGAGGGAGCCAGGGAGTAAAGGGAGTCCCATGAAATTTAATGATGCTGCCACCAAATGAGCCATCCCCCCCGCTCCCTGCAGCACCCGGGGGTGCCAACACCCCCTCCCCCAAGGATTCCAGTCCCCTACCCACCCCTCCCCCATCACCCAAAGGTCTCAGACCTCCCCAATGGCACCGGGGGGTTCCAGGAACTTCCCAGTCCCTTTGCAGCACCCAGGGGTTCCAGACACCCCTGCACATCAAACCCTGGGGGTCCAAGCCCTTTCCCACCTCTCAATGGTCCCAGTCCCTCCTCACTACCTCCAGCACCCAGGGGTCCACATTCCCCCGAGCACCCAGGGCTCCCAGCCCCTTCCCCACCCCTCCAGTATGCAAGGGTCGCAACCCACCCCTTTCCTCTCAGGTTCAGGGTCCCAGCTCCTCTTCACCCATCCCATCACCCAAAGGGTCCCAACCACCCCAACCCCTCGGAATCCAGGAGTCCAAGCCCCCTCCTATCCCCCTTCTAGCTCCTCCTCAACCCCCCAGCACCCAGGGGTCTCCATCCTTTCCTGCCCCCTCAAGGGTCCCAGTCCCTCTCCACTGCCCCCATCACCCAAGGGTCCCTAGTTCCCAGCACCCAGGGGTGCCACCACCCACCCCAATGCCACTATGAGGGTCTCACATTGACAATGGCCTCCTTGGTCTGGGCCATGTCAGAGATGACACCATCGGTGATGATGAGGAGGACAAAGTACTGGGATCCGTCCAGCACCGTGGCTGCCGAGCTAGGGGGACCCTGCGTGACGCCGAGGGCACAGGGACCCCACCCCAGGGCGTGGGGCCCCTCTTACCGGGCAACATGGTTGACGACAGGGGCAAAGTTGGTGGGGCCGTAGAGCTGGACATGGCGCAGGCTGCGCTGATACGCCTCCAGCACCCCCGCAATGCCATGACATGCCGGGTTTGACGCATCCCCATTCTGCCACAGGGTCACCAGGAGCACAGTGACACCACAGCCCCCACCCATGGACAGGGTGACACCATGCACCCAACCCACAGACAAAGATGGCATTGCTGTGGCCCCCAAATGCTGACAAGGATGATGCCACTATGTCCACAATGTGGTGACAAGGGAGACACCAACATGTTCCCAACTCAGTGTCAAGGATGATACTGCCATGGCCCCAACCTAGTGACAAAATGATGATGCCACTATGTTCCCAACCCAAGACAAGGATGACACCACCACATCCCCAACCCAGTGAGAAGAATGATACCACTATGTCCCCAACACAGTGAGAATAGGTGACAAGGACAACATCATCGTATGCCCAGCACAGTGACAAAGACCACACCACCACATCCTGAACCTGGTGACAAGGATGATACTACTATGTCTCCAACCTGGTGACACTGCCATGACCCCAAACCAGTCACAAAATGATGATGCCACTATGTTCCCAGCCCAATGATAAGGATGATACCACCACATCCCCAGTCCAGATCCAACCCGAACACACCATATACCCAACTTGGTGATCAAGGATGAGACCACTATGACCCCAAACTGGTGACAACACCAAGCCCCTTCCTAACCTGGTGATAAGGATGACACTGCCATGGCCCCAGACCAGTGACAAGGATCACACCACCACAGCCCCAACCCAAGGACAATGTCCCTCACAACATGACAGGATGACTCCACCATGGCCCCAACTGCATGACAAGGACACCACCGTTCATCCGCAGTCCTGTCCTGCCTTGGCCCCTCACCAGTGGGAACTCGTGGGACACGTGCCCATCCGGGGGGACCTTGGCACCAAAGCCAAGGGCTGGGAACATTTTGTCACTGTCGTAGTCTTGGATGATGTCCCCCACGGCCCTCAGTGCCAGGCTGTAGGCATTCAGCTGGAAGGGGCTCAGGTAGTGCAGGGACGTGGGCTGTGAGGGGTTCCCTGCACAGGCATGGGCCTCAGCACCCCCACAGCCCCCCAGCACCCCCATAACACCCCCAGCATTCCCACAACCATGGCACCACTATGGCCCCAACCCAGTGGCATGGATGATGTCATCCCCAACATTGTTACAAGGACAAGGATGATCCCACCATGTCTCCAAATGCCACCACATCCCCAACCCAGTGACAAGGGTGACACCACCATATTCCCAACTTGGTGACAAAGGTGATGCCACCATGTCCCCAACCTGGTGACAGCTGGTGACAAGGATGACACCACCATGGAACCAACAGTGACAAGGAAGACATTGCCATGACCTCAGCCAGTGACAAGAATGATACCACTGTCCCAAACTCAGTGGTGATGATGGCACCAAATCCCCAACCCAGAGACAGCCGGTGACAAGTATGACACCAGTATAGTGCCAATACAGTGACAAAAATAACACCACCATGGCCCCAAACCCACGATAAGGACAACACCATCATGACCCCAACCCAAGGGAGTGACAAGGGAGACGCCACTGGGTCCCCAACCCAGTGACAAGGGAGACGTGACCATGTCCCCAACACAAGGACAACAACACCATGTCCCCAAGTTGGTGACAAGGATGACACCACCATGACACCAAACTGGTTACAACTGTCCCAAATAAATCCCTCAGGGGGGACACAGTTGCCACTCACCATTGGATGCCGTGAAGTCTATGGCCACTGTGAAGTTGAGTTGGGTCCTGGGGGGTTAAAGTGGCCTTGGGGTGACATAGGGGGTGACTTGTGGGTTTGGAGTGGGGCACCCCTCTGGCCACAGGCTGAACTGGGTGCACCCATATCACAATTCAGAGCACCCCCAAGTGTCCCTGCACTGAGGTGTCAGTGCTGCACCTAAAGGAGTGGCTGCAGGTGCTGAGGAGCCCCTGCCCATGAGGGAGCATCTGGGTGGGGTGCTGAGGATTCACAATGAAGAAGATGGGAGTGGTGGGGATCCTCTTTCCCCAAAGGAGCAACTGTGGGTGCTGGGGATCCCAAAGCTGTTGGAAGTGCTGGAGACTTCTAAAGGGAGCAATTGCGGGTTCTGGGGACTACCAGTGAAGCAGCTGTGGGTGATGGGGACAGCCTACCCCCCAAGGAGGCATCTTGGTGGGAGTGCTGAGACCCCCAATGGAGGAGCTAGGTGTGCTGAGGATCCCCCAGTGAAGCAACTGGGGGTGCTGGGGATCCCCCAGGGAGGAGCTGAGGAGAGCAGGAACACAATCCACCCCTCCCCTCCATCCCCGAGGGAGCAGCAGTGGGTACTGGGGACCTCCAAGGGAGGAGATGGCAGTCCTGGGGACTGCCCTGCCAGTGAAGTAGAGGCTGGGGATGTTGGGGATTCTCTGCCCTTGAGGGAGCAGGTCAGAGTGCTGGGTACTCCCAAGGAAGGAGCTGGGGGTGTTCAGGACCCTCAAAAGTGCAGCTGGAGGTGCTGTGGACCCCCTGCTCACCCGCCCCTGATGTAGTCCAGGAAGGTGTGCTCAGCCTCCACAGTGAAGGACAGCAGTGTCACCTGTGGGGACATGGGACTCAGGGGAGGAAGCGCCCACTCCCCCTGTGTCCTCCCCCTCCGCACATCCCCATCCTCACTGTCCCAGAGTTCAGGTACTTCTTCTTCTTCATCTTCTTCCGGGGGTTCACCACCTGCAGGGATGAGAGGAGAGGGAAGGGGGCTGCTTCTCACAGGGACAGGAGGCCCCAGGGAGCAGTGTAACGGACTGTCACATCCAGGGGGACAGGGGGGCACAGAATACTCTGGGAGGCAGCAGTGGGAGCACTGTGCTGAGTTGCAGACAGGGACCTTGAGAAGCACATGGTGGGCTGTGACACCCAAGGGTGCATGTGGGGACCCTGGTGATTGTAGATCCATGGTGGGGGCTGAGGACCCTCAAGGGAGCAGCTGTGGGTGCTGCACCCCAGGGTGCAGCATGGGAACCATAACACCCCAGGGATGCAGTGTGGGGATCCCAACACCCTAGGCTGTAGCACAGGGAATCATGGGGACTATAAACCTCTATGGCTGAAGCATGAGGACCCTGGGCATCACTGCAACTCAGAGTGCAGGACAGGGACCCTTGGGTATATGGCACACCAGGGTGCAGGGTTGGGAGGGACCCTGGGGACCATAACATCCCGGGATTGCATCACGGGGATCCTGGGGTATGTAGCACCTACACAGAGACCCCGGCACACAGAGGTACAGCAGAGGGACAGACCCTGGGTACCATAACACCCAAGGGGTGCAGTGTTAAGACCCCAACACACAGAGGTGCAGCACAGGGTCCCTGGGGACCGTGACATCTGGGGGTGCAGCAGTGGGACCTTGACCCCCATGGGGAGTGGTGCAGGACCCCCATGCCCATGTACCCATCCCCCCTCACCTCATACACGTTGAAGTGGCTCTGGCCTCGTGCCAGCTCCCGATAACTGGTGGTGAACTCCCCGATGAAGTCGTGGCTGCACAGCCAGTGAATCTCCATCAGTCCGGTTAGGGAGGTTCCCATTACTCATGGGGATCCCCACCAGTCAGTGGTGTGGGGATGGGGGGCTTCCCATTGCCCAGGAGGTTTCCCGTCAGCCAGAGTCCCGAATAGCCGGGGGGGATTCCCATCAACCGAGGGGGGGCAGGCTCCATCTCCCCAGGGATGCAGGGCGGGGAGGGGATCCCTGTCACCTGAGGGGTGCAGGTCCAGGGTGTGGAGGGTCTCCAGGACCACACACAGCTCACCTGCCATCACGGTCCCAGTCATATACCTCCACCTTGATGGCTCTGCAAGGCAGAGGGGGGGGTCACCGACACCCCCAAATCCCAACCTCCCCCCCCCCCCCCTCCCCTGGGGACCCGTCACACACAACCCCCCGCTCCCTGTGGGATTTGTTTTGACGCCTCTGTGGGCTTTTTCCTGCTTCCTTCTCCTCCTCAGGATATTTTTATCCATCGTTGCCACAGCAACGTTCAACGTGGGGCCAAAGCAGTGTGAAGAGATTTTTGCCAGGACAGTAGCTGATGACACTGGTTTGGGATTGGGGCAGGGGGGCAGGGGGGGAGGAATAGCTCGGTGACAGCTGTGATGCCCATTGCCCAGATGGGTAAACTGAGGCAAAAGGGCAAAAGTGGGTAACACGAAGGGGGCGGGGGTGTGCTACTGGTACCACAGAGACAGGGGAAGGGGTTTTGGGAGTTGAGGTGGCCACAGAGGGTGTCTCATGGGGCCACAGAGAAGGTGGAAGCACTGCAGGGGGTCCTGAGGTACCACAGAGATGAGGAGAAGGGGGTAAAGAGGGTCCTGAGGTACCACAGACACAGGGGAAGGGATTCTGGGGGACTGCAGAGAGAGGGGAAGGGGATCCTGGGATACCATGGACATGGAGTGAGGGAGGCTCTGAGAGTCCAGAGGTAGCACAGAGATAGGGACATGGGGTGCAGGGGTTCCTGGAGGACCTGGGAGATGGGGGAAAGAAGGAAAAGGGGGTCCTGAGGGCCCATAGAGATGGGAGGAAGGTGGTTCAGGGGGTCTCAGAGGACCACAAAGATGGGAGTGCAGGTGGTTCTCGGGTATGACAGAGATGGGAGAAGGGGGTTCAGGGTTAGGGTTAGTGGACCCTAGAGATGGGGGAAAGAGGGAAAAGGAGGTCTTTGGGGCCGAAGAGGGGGTGCAGGGGGTAGCAGTCCCCTGACACTCACCGGTCATGGTCCCCATTGCAGAGGGCACGCACAGGAATGGCAAAGGCTGCCCAGACGGGGTTCAGTGTGTTCCGCACCACTTCTGTCTTGTGGCAGATGGTGAAACTGGGGGAAAGACAAGGAGTAAAAGGGAGTCACTCCCCCAGCCCAACAGCCCCCAAGTCTGTCACCCCCACAGTGCAGTGAGGATTTTTAGACACCCCCGCCAATGCCAGCCCATGGGGACGTAGAGGTGTCCTGTGCTGGGGCTGAGCCCTCCCATGAGGTGTGGGAGGGTCACTGCAGTTTTGAAGGGGGGTCACTCACGTTCCGTCTTCGTTGCTGCGGTAGAAGACCATGAAGGGGTCAGATTTTCCGAAGAAATCCTTCTTATCCAGCTTGTTGGCACAGAACTGGAGTGTGGCCACGTCCTGGGGGGTGGAATCGGGGGGAGATCATCCACCCTGCACTCCCCTCAGGGGTGGGATCCTTTGGGGCAGCTTCTCCATGAGGGGAGGGATCCAGGACAGGCAGGATGGATAAACAGCCCACACTCTCATCTGTGGACTAGTGTGCCTCAGCCAACCCCAATATTGCGGGGTTCCCAAGCTACACCCCATCCCCTGCCCTGCCGCGGCTCACCCGGCAGTTTCCCAACTCTTCAGCGAGGAGTATGATGGTGCCGCACTTCTTTCCCGGAATGCCACTGCCGGGATGAGATGTGAGCAGAGTGGGGGCACACATGGTGCCCTGGGGGGGTCCGCCGCGCACTGAGCACCCCAAAACTTACCCATGGGAGGCAGCTGGGGCAGGTCTTCTGCCCCGGGGGTGCATGGTGGCTGTTCCCATCCTGCAGGGACACATGCTGAAGGGTGATGGAGGGGATCCCCACCCAATAAAAAGCCCCCCTCCCAAAAAAAGGAAGTCTACAAAAAAAAAAAAAAAAAAACACCCAGCTCCGCCCCAGATTCCAGCACCCTAAAAAGAAGCTGTTTCTCCCCTCAGAAAAGCCAGTCCCCAAAAGACATTCAGCCCCCACAAATAGTCAATTCCCACAAAACAAACTGCCCCTGAAAAAGCCAGCCCCAAAAAGTCAGACCCTTCCAAAAGCCAGAGCCCCCCTAAAAGCCAGATCCTTCAAAAGCCAGATCCCCCAAACCCATATTCCCTCCAAAAGCCACCATCCCAAGAAAAAGCCAGACCCATCAAACCCCACCAAAAAGTCAGACCCCCAAAAATGCCTTTCCTGCCAAAATCCACCCCCAAAAGAAAAAAAAAAAAAAAAAAGGAAGCCAGACACCCCTCCCCCCCGCTTCCAATCCAAAATGCCACTGTTGGCTCTGAGGTCTGGGTCCATCCTGGGCACACCAAAAGGGACCTAGGGAGACATGAGGACACTGGGACCATGGGGGTTCATGGCAAGGGCTTCTCCAGGGGGGGACATGGGGACACTGAGTTTCCCACTTTTCTCCAAAACACTGGTTTTGGAGAAACCCAAGATTTTCTTCAAAGAGGACATGGTGACCTCAGGGACACTGGGGCACAGGCAGGACTCATGTCAGGGGCTTCTCCATGGGAGAGGTCGTGGGGACATTGGGATCAGTGGGGGAGGCTGCTCACATTGGGAGCTTCCCTGGGGCAGAGACATAGGGACCATGGGACACTGGGGACAAGAGGGGCTACCATCAGGAGTTTCTCCAGTGCAGGGCATGGGGACCCTGAGGACTCTCTTGGGGAAGGGGAGGGAGGTGGGTGGGGGCAGAGACATGGGGACACTGGGACTGGGGGGGTTCATGTCAGGGGCTTCTCTACGAAGAACATGGGCATACTGGGGCACAAGAGGGCTCACAACAGGGGCTTCACTGCATGGAACATGGGGACACTGGGGCAAAGGGGGGGCTCACGTCAGGGGCTTCTCCAGGCGGCTGCCGGCTGAGCCCACGATCTCCCCCAGAGTGCAGAATGCCTGGCCCAGGAAATCCTGCAGGATCAGGAATACTGGGTGTCACCAAGTGGATGCCCATCCCAGGGAGTCTAGGAGAGCAGGGCTGACTGATCCTGCACTTACATGCTTGGAGAGGTCAGGGCTCTTGGAGTCCACATCATACCTGGGGGCAGAGGGAACATGTGGGCATGGAACAGGAAGGGGGGCCTTGGATGGGACAGGGATGGAAACAGGGATGGGATGGGATGGGAGGGAGACAGGGAGTAGGAGGGATGGAATGAGAGAGGGATGGTACACAAATAGGGATGGATTAGGTGTGGGGATGGGATGGGGAAAAGAATAGGGGTAGGATGGGACAAGGATGGGTAAAGGGATGGGATGGGATGGGATGGGATGGGGACAATAGAATGGACAGGGATGAGATGTGGATAGGGACAGAATGGGACAGGGACAGAATGGGGACTATCCAGTCCAGGATAAGCATGACAATGGGACAGAACAATGATAGGGAAAATGATGTGAACAAGGGTGGTAATGGTCCAGGAATGGGGACAGAACCAGGATGGGGACAAGGACACCCTGGGGGGCTGTGCCAGGGTGGCCAGGGGGTGACCCTGGGGGAGAGAGGGTTGACACTGGGGGTGACACTGGGACCACAAGGGCCACTCACAGGTCAAAGCGCAGATTCTGCCGCTCCTCAAAGCAATAATCGAGGACAAACTTGTGCAGGAAGTCAGGATTCAGGGAATTGTCGATGACCTCGGTCCGGCCAAACTGGGGGATATGGGGACAGTGGAGATAGGGTGACAGGAAAACATGGGATGAGGACAGGGACATGGAAACACAGGGACATGGGGATGTGGTGATTTGGACACGGGGACATGGGGACATAGAGATGATGAGACATGGGGGCATAGGGATGGGAACATGAGAACATGGGCAGGGGGGATGGGAGATACAGGGATGTGGGGACATGGAGATGCAAAGTCATGGGGGCATAGGGATGAAGACACAGGGACATGAAGACATGGGAACACAGGGATATGTGAACAGCACCAGAAAACAGGGGTATGGGAATGAGGGTGGGGCATAGGGATGGGGGCAGTGGGACATGAGAATGTGGACACGGGGACATAGAGATATGGGGACACAGTGACATAGAGACACAGGGACATGACAACACGTGGGCATGGAGCTGCGGACATGGGAACATGAGGATATGGGGACATAGAAATGGGGACACAGGGACATGAGGACATAAGGACACATGTGGGCGGAGAAGGTGGGGCAAGGGTGGGCAGCAGGCCCGGGCTGGAGCACGTGTGGGAAAGGGGTGGGCAGGGGCGGGGAGGGCCCAGGTGCCGCTTTGTGCCTCGGGGTCGTCCCACGCCCTGCTCATTACCCCGCAATTAACACATTGTTAATTACAGGGGCCCTGGCTGCGTGCCGACAGCTGATTGGCGGGCTGCCTGGCACCTCGACATGCTCCCCAGATCCCCAGGATGCTGGTTGGCTGATCGCTCTGCCCCCAGGCATTGATTGGATGGCTGCCGCATCCCAGAATGCTCATTTTCCAGGTGCTGCATCCGAAGATGCTGATTGCTCACTGGTGACTGGCCAACTGGTTGGGACCCCAACACACTGATTGGCTATCTGGCCATCACCCCAACATGCTGATAGGCCAGAATCTTACATGCGACTTGGCTGGCTGGCTGCCATCACGTCTGACTGATTTGCCATCTGGTCGGCACACAGACATGCTAACTATTCATTGCCCCAGCATGCTGATGATTGGTTGGCCAGCTAGCACCCCAACATCTTGATTGGCTGGCTGACATGCCAACTGGCCAGCTGAGCACAGCCCAACATGCTGATTGGCTGCCCCCCACCAATCGGGTCACTCACCTCCCGCCATTGGTGGCTGCCAGGGCGCTGCGTGTACAGCACACAGACTGCAGGGGGAGGGGTCAGGGGAGGCAGGCACCCCCAGAGACCCCCAAAACTGTTAGAGACACCACCATTCCCAGAGACTCCCAAAATCCCCCAGAGAGCCCCCAAAACACCTCAGAGACACCCCTGAACCCCCCCATAACCCCCTAAACTCCCTCAGACACCCCTAAAATACCTCAGAGGGTCCCCAAATCCCCCAGAGATCTCCAAAACCCAAAATACCACCCAAAACCCCCAGAGACCCCAACACTCCCCAGCGTTCCCAAAACCCCCAGAACCCTTCAAAATGTCCTTGAGACCTCCAAACCCTCATAGAACCGCAACAATCCCAGAGACCTCCCAAAACATGTCAGAGACCCCAAAAACCCCCAGAGACCACAACACTCCCCAGAGACACTCATGCTCCCAGAGACCCCCAGAACCCCCAGATACTCCCAAAATACCTCAGAGATCCCCCCAATCCCCTAGACACCCCCAACCCCCCACAGATATAAAAATCCCCTAAGTGCACAACACCTTCCGGAGACCCCAAGCCCCCCAGAAACTCCCCAAAACACCTAAGAGCCAAAACACACCCCATCCCCCCTGCCTCACTCACTTGGGTCCGACTTGGAGAAGGTGTCCCTGTCCAGGAGCTGCCTGGGGGGCAGGGAGGAGTGAGTGTGAGTGTGTGTGTGTGAGTGTGAGTGTGTGTGAGTGTGAGTGTGAATGTGAATGTGAATGTGAATGTGAATGTGAATGTGAATGTGAATGTGAGCACCTGGCTGTGTCTGTGACTGTGTGTACCCATTGTGCAGTAAGATGTGCCCCAGAACCCACGTTGAGGTGCACAGCCACATGTCGTGTAGGTGCACAGCCACATGTCGTGCCCTGTTGTGACAGGGTGGGTGGCAGGGTGTGCACAGCCAGGTATGCCCCAGGACAGGGATTGGCGTGCAAAGCATGTCTGACACATGTTGGGGGACCATGTGCTTTGGCGCTCAACCATGTGTCAGGGTGCTCCACGGAGTGTTGGTGAGGATGACCAGGTGTTGGTGAGCATGGTTGGATGTTGGGGTGCACTGCCAGATGTGCCCCATAACATACGTTGGGGTGCACAGACACATCTGCGCAGGGTGCACAGCATGACACATGTTAAGAGTGCCATATGTCAGGGGTACAGTTATGTGTCAGGACACCAAAAAAAGACCTCAGGTTGCAGGGGGAGGGTACAGGGACTGCAGGGTGGGCAGGGGGTACAAGGGATGCAATGGTGCAGTGCAGCCTGGCCGGAGGATTCAGGAGTTTCAGGGTGGGCGAAGGATACAGGGGGTGCAGGGGATACAGGATCCAACCTGACTCCCCTGCATCCCCAGAATCCCCCAAACCCGACCTTCTTGCACTCCCAGTCCGAGATCCCAAATGCCCCCCCCATGCCCCCCACTCCCCTCAGTGCCCCGCACCCTCAGCACCTTTGGCTTACCCAGTGCCTTTCTGTCCCCATACCCAACACTCCCTGTACTCCCCATGCTCCCCAACGCCCACCAGCACATTCCAATGTCTTCCAGTGAATCCCAGTGCCTCCTAATGCATTTCAGTGCCTCCAGCACCAGCTGCCCAGCTTCCCAGTGCCTCCCAGTGCTCTTCATTGCCGACTGCACCCCGTTCCCTAGTGTCTCCCGGTGACTTCCAGAGCATCTCAGTGCATTCCAGTACATCTCAGCAATTCACACCACCAACTGCTCCCACTCTCCGGTGCATTCCAGTGCCTCTCAGAGCATCCCAGGGGATCTCAGTACATCACAGTGCACCCCGGCATCCTTCGACGCCAGCTGCTGTGGCACTCCAGTACCTCCCAATGTGTCTCATTGCGTTCCAGTGCAACCCAGTGCCCTACAACGCCATCTGCTCCCAGCTCTCCAATGCTTCCCAGTGCATCCCACGAGATCTCAATCCCTCACAGTGTACCTCAGCACCCTCCAACGCCGCTCCCCAGTGCTTCCCAGTGCCTCTCTGTGCATCCCAGCACCCTCCAACGGCAGCTACCGCTACACCACAGTGCAACCCAGTGCAACCCAGTGCCTCCCGGCACCTTCCAACGCCAGCACCAGCGCCTCCCCGCGCCCCCGCCGCCCGCTGCCGGCTCCCGCCGCGGCCCCGCTACCTGCAGGACACCGTGAGTTCCACGCGAGTGGCCGGGACGGGACTGGATCCGGTGCCCGGTTCCGAGGCGCCCAGGCCCGCCATGCCCCGGGTTCCGTCGCTGCCCCGACACCGGCACCAGCACCGCGATCGGCTCCGCCCCGGGACCGCCCTTGGCACCGCCCGAGGCTCCCAGCACCAGCCCCGGCCCCTCACCGAGGGAGTGCCCCGGAGTCTTCTTCGGGACCACCCGCCGGGAGACCGGGACCGCCTTTGGCACCGCCCGGGGCTCTCGGCACCGGCCCCGGCCGCGCACCGAGGGAGTGCCCGGAGTCTTCTTCGCGACCGCCAGTGGGGAGACCGGGACCGGCTCGGGACCGCCCCCGGGATCGTCCCCAGATCCGCGGCACCGCCTCCGGGATCGCCCCCAGGGCCGCCTCCCCTTCCCCGGTACCACCACGGACCGTCGATACTGCCCCCGGGATCGCCCCGAAATTTTCGGAATCACCCCCAGATTCCTGCGATCTACCCTCGCACCGCCTGCAGGCCTCCTTCCAAATCCCCGGTATCTCCCTGGCCCGGGGGACCCCTCCGGTTCCGCCTCGGAAACGCCCCCAGATCTCCGGGATGCCCCCCGCATCAACCCCAGCGCCGCCTCCACAGCCCGGTTCCCCCCTAGAAGCCCGGTACTGCCACCGGGATCCCCCCCAGATTCCCGGGATCGCTCCGGGATCAACGCCAAATCCCTTGTACCTCCCCTGACCACTGCCGCCTCCCCCGCATCGCCCGCCGGGCTGCCTCACCATTCCCGGGACCGCCTCGGACCACCGGTACTAACCCACAGGATAGCTCTCAGATCCTCGGCATCTCCCCCAGATTTCCGGCATCAGTCCGAGGAAGTCCGGTGCCTTTCCCTGCATCGTCCCCAGTGCCACCTCCCCATCCTCAGTGCCCCCCGGACGCGGGTACCAATGATCAGCCCCGGGATCACCCCGAGACCACTGCTACTGCCCTGGGATTGCCCCGAGGCTGCCTCCAGACCCCGGTACACCACGGACCATTGGTACCATCCCCGGGATCACCCCCAGACCGGACCCCCGATGCTCCCTCCCCAGTAGCCCCAGCACCCCTCTGACACTCCCAGTGCGCCCCCCTGTGACACTCTCGATACCACCCACTCCAATCCCCCTAGTTCCCCCTTATTCAGAACCTTCCCAGTATCCCCACAGCCCCCGCAACTGCAGATGCAGAGTCCTCCAGTCCTCTGCTATCCTTCAGTAGCTGCCAGTACCTCCCCTGCACCATTCTGGTAACATCCAGCAGCTCCAAGTACTGTCCCGGGTCCTGCACTGGGAGCAAGGGGGGTGACATCGAGAGCCAGAGGGGGCACCCATTGCTGGGGGGGGTTACCCAGTGCTGGGGGAGAACCCAGTGTGTGCTGGCTTGAGGACTCTGCTGCCAGTTTGAAGGTCCCCAGTGCTGTGTGGGGAGCCCACTCTGGGGGGACAGCACCAACCCCCCCTTTCCACCCAGAGCTCAGTGATCCAACGGGTCCATAGTAGAGGGACATTCTGGGGTGTCCCAGGAAACTTTGAGGACACACAGACACAACACAATAGGGGTAAATTTGGGTCTCTGGCATCCACTCTGCATGCCCAGGAAGTGGGGCCACTGGGAGCTCCGTGTCCCCAAAGAACGACACCCACCCCTCCAAGGGCACCCACAAACTGTTTTCGGGGGGGCTCACAACCTCCCAGACCCCACTACACCAAAGACATTTCCCCCACCTCCCCCTAAAACCACCACTCTGTGAGGGAGCCCACCACATCCAACTTCCTTTATTACAAATAAATGAGCAGTACAATTTGGAGGGAGGGCACCCCACAACCCCTATCCCGAGGGATACGCCTTGATGACCTTTACATCATCGAGGGGTCGGTCCTGGGAGTTAGTCTCCACCATGGCTAGGCGCCCCAGCACCCCCATTCCTTGGCACACCCTCCCAAAAATGCTGTGCTTCCCATCCAGCCACTGTGCTGGGCCCAGTGTCAGGAAAAATTGGCTTCCATTGGTGTCCGGCCCTGCATTGGCCATTGCCAGGATCCCGGCACCTGTGAGACATGGGGACATGTCACATTACGGATGGGGATACAGGGGACATGCCACCCCACAGCCAA
Organism: Melospiza georgiana; assembly: GCF_028018845.1. Lineage (NCBI taxonomy): Eukaryota > Metazoa > Chordata > Aves > Passeriformes > Passerellidae > Melospiza > Melospiza georgiana. The sequence goes on from NC_080452.1 coordinate 3,869,343, forward strand.
GGTTCCAGCACGATAGGGGACATGTTATCCCATGGGAGGATGTCATCTCATGGCCAAGACCCCGGTATCATGGGAAACATGTCACTCCAAGACTGGCATCCTGGAGGGCGTCATCCTATGGCTACGATCCCTGGGACATGTCACTCCATGGACAGGCTGCAGACGAACCTGTCACCTGACAGAGGGGTCTTAATGGACATCAGTAACAACTTGCTCCCATTGGTGTCCAGCCCTATACTGGCCATCACCAGGATCCTAGTGCCTGTAGGACATGGGCCAAGGATCCTGGCACCCTGAGGGACATGCCATGCTATGGCCAGGGTCTTGGAAGGCATGCCATTTCAGGGACAGGTTCCGGGGGATATGGAGGACATGCCACCCCATGGATGGGGTCTCAGAGACATGTCATCCCCTGGCTGAGGTTCTGGTGTTATGGGGAAAATGCCATCCAATGGAGAGGTCTTAGGGAAACATGAGGAAGAATTGGCTCCTGTTAGTGTCCAGCCTCATGTTGGCCATTGCCAGGATCCTGGTGTCTGTGGGACACAGGGACATGTCACATCAGAAATGCGGAAATAGAGGACAGGGCATCCCATGGCAAAGCTCCTTGGGGTCACGCCACTCCATGGATGGGGTTTTGGGGACACAGAGAACTTGTCACTCTATAGACAGGATCTTGGGGGACAGGGGAGACATGCCACCTCATGGCCAGGGTCCTGGAGGACATACTCCATGACCAGCCTCCTTGAGACATGCCCACCCCATGACTGGAGTCCTGGGAGTCATGTCACTCCCGGGATGAAGACACAGGGGACATCCCATCCCATTCCACAAGTGTGTTCTCAGGGGTCCTGCCCCTCTATAGGTGGGTCCTGGGGTCCCAGGGATGTCCCTCCAGTGTTCTCCCAGTGCTGGCCCCACTCACCAGTGAACTTCAGGTCCGGGTGCAGCTCATCCTCGAACTGTTTCCCGTAGATGGAGGCACCACCACGGCCTGCAGGGGAATTTGGGGGTCAGCAGGAACCCCTGGCACCAGGGTGGGTCCCAGGAAGATTTCAGAGGCCTGTGCTCACCAGTACCCGTGGGGTCCCCTCCCTGCACCATGAAGTCCTTGATGATGCGATGGAACTTGGTGCCGTTGTAGTACCCGCGGCGGCTCAGCTCAGCAAAGTTCTTGCAGGTGCGGGGGGCGTGTTGCCAATACAGTTCCAGCACAAGTGGGCCCATCCTGGGATGGGAACACAGAGAATGGGAATGGGAAAGGTATCAGAAATGGGGAAGTAATCCCCACATCCCAAAGTGGTACCCACATCCCCAGCTTCAGACCAAAGCCAGGGCTTGTGTTGCCAGTGCAGCTCCAGCACCAGCAGGCTCATTCTGTGAATGGGAACAGCAGGAATGGGAATGGGAACTGGAGACAGGGTCATCACACTGTGATTCCCACAACCAGTTTCAGACCAAAGCTATGGGCTTTTTCTGCCAGTACAGCTCCAGCACTGGAGAGCCCATCCTGAGAATGGGAAAACCAGGAACAGGAATGACACTGAGAATGGGGAACAGCACCAGGAATGGGAACAGGAGACAGGGTGGGTCCCCCTGCTGTGAACTCTTCCACCTATAGGGTCAATTCTTGCAGCTGCAGGGCAAGAATTGTGACCCTCCCCCAACCCCAGTTTGAGACGAAAGTCAGGGGGGCTGTGCTGTTAGTACAGCTCCAGCACCAAGCAGGCCCATCCAGGGAATGGGAAATAGGAATACTGGTAATGGGAATGGAACAAGAACAAGGACGGGTAACAGGAAACACCTCAACGTGATCCCTCACTCCCCCCGCATATCCCCCAGGGCCAGTCAGGGACAGGGACCACAGGGGTGAGAGGGGATGGGGGGCAATGGGACACCAGGAGGACATGGATGGCTCTTGGTACCAAGGGAAACAAGCTGGACTGGCTGGTTCTGTGCGGTATCGGGAGACACTGGGGCTAACGGGATACCATGGGATCACTGGGATCTGCCTGATACCCCGGGGCTTGGGGGTTACGAACACCAGGGGGGAGACCGAGGGAACCAGGGGCCCTCTAGTATCGGGGCGAAAACCAGGACTGGCTCATGCTGGGGGATAACGGAGCTGTCCCGTTCTGGAGACACTGAGAGTTTCTTAGCACCTGTGGAGTTCAGGGTCTGCCTGATACCGGGGGCTCACGGACACCGCGGACTGCCCCGTACCGGCAGGATCAGGGACTCAAGAACATCGGGGCTGCACGGAAGCCGGGGAGAGAAGGAGCGGACACCGATTTACCGCCAGTGCCGGGACAAGGGGTGGGCAGGGCCTCCCGTGCCGGTACCGGTGCCGGTACCGGGGCGATGCCCCGCCCCTTACGTGGTCTCCATGGAAACGGTGGGCGGCTGCCAGGAGTCGGGCGGGACGGCGGCCATGCTGCGGAGGCACCGATGGCGGAACGACCCTCAGGCACCGCGCTTCCGGGCCACACCCCCAGCTGTTGAAGGCGGGGCGTGGGGGAGGGGAAGAGCCAATCAGCGAGACGAAAGGCGAGGAGACTGGCCAATCAGAATGAACACCTAAAGGGAGCAGGCCAATCGGAACCCGGGGCGGGCACGCCGCGATTGAGCCGCAAGGGGAGGGGGAATTCGAACGAGACCTCGCCCCTTTCGTTAGGCCACGCCTCCTCGGCGCGCGCGACGAGCGGGAGCCGGGGGCGGTGAGGTGGCGGGGGAGAGGGGGACGAGGGCAGACCGGGACCCCCGGGGACAGGAGAAACCGGTGGGGAGATCGGGTGGGCCGCGGAGCGCCGGGTAAACCACGCCATGCGGAGATGGGGAGACATGGGGTCGGGGTGAGGGGCTGGGACCCCCTGGTAGGGGCTGAGGACCCCCAGGGCTGGGGCTGCGGGGCCCGGACCCCCGGTGGGGGCTGGTACCTTCTCAGTGTGGGGCTGGGGTCACCAAGGGATTGGGGTGCGCGGCTGGGACTCGTCGGTGGGGCTGGAATCCTCTTACTCTGGAGTTGGGACCCCCCAATGTGGGACTGGGGTCTCCTGGGCTGGGGGTGAGTGGCTGGGGGATTCACCAGGTGTGGGGGAGGGATCGCCCCATTATGGGGCTGAGACCCCACAGTGTGCGGCTGGAAGGCCCAGGAATGGGAATGGGACCCCCTGGGTCGGAGTTTGGGTTTGAGACCCTCCCGGTATGGGGGCTGGGAGCTGGGAGGCCTAGGAATGTGGATGGGACTCCCTCGGGATCGAAATGCAGAGCTGGGACCCCTCAGTGTGGGGCTGGGCTCCCGAAGGGACTGGGGGTGAAGGCTGGGATCTCTAGTTACGGGAATGAGGTCCTCTTGCATGGGGATGGGACGGACCCCCTGAGGATCAAGATGTGGGGCTGGGGATCCTCCGGAATCGGGGTGTGGGCCTGGGGGTCCCCCGGGATCGGAGTGTGGGTGTGGGGCTGGGACCCTCTGGGTGTGGAACAGGGGCTCCCCTGGGTGTGGGACTGCGACCTCCCAGCGGGGTTGGTCCCCCTCAGTGTTGGGCTGGGGTCCCCGATAGGGGCTGGGAACCACCATTGTGGCGCTGGGGACTCGCACTGTGCGGGTCTGGGACTTTCCATCGTGGCACTGAGGACACCCGGGCTGGGGGTGCTGGCTGTGGGTTCCCCGCACGGGGGTCGCCGGTGTCACCCCCGCCTACTGGCGCTGGCGGAGCCATCCCTGTCCCCATCCCGGTGGCACCGAGCCCAGCGGCGCCTGGCACTGGCCGTGTCACCCGCGCGCTGGCTGGTGCCACCGGGCCCCCGCGGGGGGTTGGGGACACGGCGAGGGGCGGGTGGGGGCACGGGTGGGGAACCCCGATGGGGTCGGTGGTGACCCCCGCCAGCTCCCACAGGTGGCCCCGGTGCCCCGAGGCGATGGCCGAGGACCGAGGTACGGCAGCACCAGTGCTGCATGTCCCCCGTGTTTCCCCCCTGGCGCGGGGGGCCGGGGCTCACCCCCAGTGTCCCCCTAGATGTTCGATTTGTCACCGAGGAGAGCTTCGACTTCGGTGTGCTGTCGCCGTCTGACAGGTACGGGAGGGTGGTGGGGAAAAGGGCACCCCATGGATAGGAACAGGGTGGACAAGACACCTTGTAGTTGGGAACGTGGGGAATAGGATGGGACGTGGAGGACAGGGTACCTCATTGTCAATGTCCTAGGGGACATGTCACCCCATGGATGGCGTTGTGGGGGATGTGCAACTCATAGCTGGGGTCCTGGGGGCCATGAGGGACATCACTGCCCAAAGATGGTGTCCTAAGGAACATGTCACCCCATGATCACAGTTCTGAGGGTCCTGTGGATATGTCCCCCTCACAGATGTGGTTCTGGGGGTCCTGGGGGACGTGTCACACAATGAATGGGGTCCTGGGTGGCATGGGGGGGGGGGGGTTCCTGCCACTTCTTGGCAGCGGTGTTTGGGGGGCTGACACAGCCATTCCCCCTCCCCCCTTCCCATCCGCAGCCAGGAGGAAGAGGAGGATGAGGATAGCCCGGGCAGGGGGTGCCGGCACGGGGGCAGCAACGGGCGCTGGAGTCCCCTGAGTGGGGCCCGTCTGGAAGAGATGGTGCGGGAGGCCACGCGCCTGGCGGCACAGTTGGAGGGGTGTCACCTGGCCCCTCCCGCTCCCGGAGACCCCCCCGGACCCGCCTCCACGCCCCCCAGCACACCCCGCAGCCCCCGCCGCCAGACCTTCGTGGTGAAGGACAGCCCGGTGCGGGCACTCCTGCCCACCGTGGAGTCTCAGGGCCCTGCCCCCAGCCCCCGCCCCCCCGCCAAGCCCCGGGGGGCCTCTGCTGCCACCAGTGTCCCCAAGGTAGGTGAGACCCAGGGGTAGGGGTCCCAGTGTGGCTGTGTCCCACCTGTGCTGAACACCCAGATCCCCCCCAAACCCATCCTAGATGGGGGCAGTGAGTGCCCTCCTGTCTCCAAGGGGCATCGTGAACCCCCCAGCCCTGTGGGTGAGGGGGCACTCACTGAATGTCTCCATGTCCCCCGCTCTATTTTCAGGCACCTCCCAGCCGTAATTCCACAGCAGCGGCAAAGGGACCCTTGGGTGGCAGGGGGCTCCCCCCCAGCCGTGCGGGCCCACCCCGGCCATGCCCTCCCCAGGGGCAGAGGGCTGGTGCCCGGGGCAGGTCAGAGCCCCCCCAGGGGGGAACAGCAGGTAGTTATGGCAAGGGAATGGGGACACCATGGCCACAGGGGCTCCTGGGCCACACCCCAACCCCCCCTCTCTCCCCAGGCCAGGCTAAGGTGAGGGGGGGCACAGTTTCCTGTCCCCCCCCAACCCGCCAGCCCCACACCAGGACCACCACCACCCCTGTGCCCTCCGGCTGTTCCCCGGCACCCACTGCCCTCCCCAAGTTGTCCCCTCGGGCTCCAGCAGCGGGTGGGAGGACCCCCACCCCCAGAGGTAAGGATGTAATGGGGTTTGGGGGGGCGCAGGGGATGCCCCATCCCCCGTGCCTCAGTTTCCATGTGGCTTCCTTCTCCTTTGCAGGTGCAGGGGCAGCACGGGCAGCCCCCACAACTGGTGCCTCGGGGTGCAAACCAGGACCCCCTCCCACCCGCCTGCGGTCCTCCCGCAAGACGGCGGTGAGCAGCACCCCGAGGTGACACCCCCAAACCACCCCACACCCACCCAGAGGCCCTGGGGGCACCCAGACCCCCCCCTAGGTACCCGCTAAGGTACCTAGGCTGGGGGGGGCAGAGCCAAGGCCACCCCAGGGATGAGTTGAGACATCCACTGGGTTTTGGAAGGAGGCAGGCAGCACCAGGGGCCCCCAGGGAGCAGCCAAGGCACCCGTTGGGTTAACAGGTTGCAGGGCAGAGCTGGAACCCCCAGGGACCAGCTGAGGTTGGGGTGGCAGAGCCAGGGGTGTCCCCAGGGATGAGCCGAGGCACTCATTGAGTTTTGCTTTAATTACAAAAGGTCTCATCAGCAGTAGGAAACCCTCCATATTCCCCAGCACCCAGGGGCCCCTCATCCCCCCAACACCCATCCCGGGGTTCCCCCACTTGAGCCTCACCCCTGGGCAGGGGGGTCCCAGATTTCCCTGTAACCCCTAGCTGATACCCCCTCCACATGCTCCCCACCTGGGGGAGTTGGCACCATGGGACGGGTTGCACCTTCATGGGAGTTGGCACCTTGGGGGGCAAGGGGGGTTGGCACAACGGGGCAAGTTGGTTATAAATTCCTTTTTTTGTATTTTCATGTATTTTTTAAATAAAACACTCTGCTGGGCAAAGGGGCTGGGGGTGATCGTGAGGGGACATCAGGGGCACCCTGTGCCATCATCCCAAGGTGCCAATCCCTGCAAGGATGCAAAGTGCACTGAGGAGAGGGTTGTGGCTCCCTGCTCCTTCCTGATGTCCTCCCAGTCCCTGTGCATCCCCAGTCCTGGTGTGTTCTACCCCCCGCCCCCACCATGCTGGTGCCCTCCCTGTCCTGGTGTCCCTGGCACAGTGGGTGGGCTGCCTGCTGGGTGGGTCCCCATTAGATCGAGGTCTCGTCGCTCCTGGTGGGGGGACGGACAGATGGGGGAGGGGGGGGATGGATACAAAGTGCAGGATGGGGGGAGAATAAAAAACAAGACAGACAGATGCATGATGGAGGAGGTGGATGCCAGGGTGCCCTCTGTGCCTCCCAGCACCCAGCGCCAACCCCTGGGGGGAGATGGTGGGGTGGGGTTTGGGGGGGAGCCCCCAGCCCCCTTGGGTTAATGGAGAAAATTAAAAAACAGAAATCTGGGGGGTAGAAGGGGAGAAAAGAGTAGAGTTAGTGCTGCTGTGCCACCTCTGCCCTAGGCATCCGTGGGTGGTCAGGGGTACCCAGTGGGCACCCCAGCACCCAGTGAACACTCCAATGGGCACCCTGACACCTAGTGAGCGCCCAGTGGTCAACGGGCACCTTTGGACAGTCAGTGGGCACCCAACATGCACTCCAACACCCAATGGGCACTGTTGGACCCGAGGGGCACCCAGTGGTCAGTGGACACTCACGAACAGTTAACGCACACCCAACAGGTGCTATTAGAGCCAAGGGGCACCCAGTGTGCACACAGAAGTCATTAGGCACCTAATGGGCAGTCAGTGGACACCAAATGGACACATAATGGTCAATGGATGCACAATGGGCATCCAATGGGCACCCACGGACAGTCAACTGGCATCCAGTGGGTGCACTTAGACCTGATGAACACCCAGTGAGTATTCAGTGGGTATCCAATGGGTATTCTGTGGGTTCCCCAACCCTCAATGGGCACCCAGTAGGAATCTAGTGGAAAACCAACAGCCACCTTTGCACCCCATGGGCACCCAAGAGGAATACTGGCACTCAATGGTCACCTGTTGGGCACCCTGGCACCCTATAGACAGCCAACAAACACCCTACATGTGATGGGCACCAATGCGCACCCTGGCACCCGATATTCATTGGATCCAAAGGGATTGCTGGGACCTGATGAACACCCAAGAAGGAACCCTGGCACCTGATGGGCATCCAAAGGGTGCCCGTTGGGCACCCTGACACCCAGTGGACACCCAAAGGGAGCCCTGGAACCTGATGGATACCCGACAGGTAATGTTGTGCCCAATGGGTGTTCAGTCATTACTGTGGCACCTGATGAGCAGCCAAGAAGTGTTGGATCCAATGGGTGCCCAATGGGCACCTGAGAGAAACCCTGGCACAAATGAGAGTGCAACAGGAACCTTGGCACCCTGATACCCAGCTATCCTTGCATCTGATAGGCACCCAAAGGGTACCCAACAAGTGGTGTTTGACTGCTTGTCCACCCAACAGGAACCCTGGCACCCCAAGGGCACCCTCAAACCCAAGAGGTGCCCAGAGGGCATCCTGGCACCCAAAGAACTCCCAGTGAGCACCCCTCAGATGTGGTGGGCACTCACTCAGAGCCAGAGGAGTCCTCGTCAGCGGTGCCTGTGCGGATGCTCATGGCAATGGGGGTGAGGCCGCTGAGCTGCTCCTGGAGGCTCTGCCGAGGCCGGGGCACGGGGAGGGGGCCCACATCACTGCCTGAGGAGGCAGCCGTGCAAGCAGGAGGCGGTGGGGGTGGCCCAGGGTGCTGGGCACTGCCCCGCTCACTAATGGGGGGCAGGCACTTCTTCTTCAGTATCCCTGCAGGAGCAGCATCACCCATGGGTGGGGAGGCCAGATTTGGAGCGCCCACCCATGCCATGGCAGCCCATACCTTTGTGGGGGTGGGGCAGGGGCAGCAGCAGGGGGTTCCTGGGGAGTGCCTCGCCGTTGGGCTGGGGGGGGTCACCCCAGGGGTGTCCCTGCCCCCCTGCTGGCTGCACTCGCAGCCCCTCGCTACCTCCTGGTCCCTCACTCTCGCTTGCTGTCGTCACAAACTCCCCTGGCCAGTATGGGCATCCCGGGGGCACCAGGGGGTCACCTGTGGGGAAGGAAGGAAGCTGGGACAGGCAGGACCAGGGACCCCCTCCCATCCTCACTGGGTGCCCCCATCAGCACATAGTGTGAGAAATACACCCAAACCCATTGCATCAGTCCCATCCACACCTCAGAGTGGACAAGGGGCCATCTTTCCCCCCTGGGTGCCCCAATCAGCACCTCTGACTGCATGAGGAACCCCCAAACCTTTTAAGTGTCTCCCATCACCAGACCGGACAAGGGACCCTCTCTCTCATACCCACTATGTGTTTATCAGAACTACAGGCTGGACCAGGGATCCTTTGTCCACTGTGTGCCTCCTGCATCAGGACCCAGCCAAGATGCAAGACCTCCTCCCACACTCCCAAATCTATTCAATGGCCCTATCACCACTCCAGACTGGACAAGGGAGCCCTACCCCCACCAGGTGCCCCCCATCACTGTCCTGGATAAGGCAAGGGACCTCCGCCAACCCATTGGGTGCCCCCATCAGCACCCAGCCAGGCTGAAGGTCCCCCATCTCCACGGGGTGCCCCCTGGGGGTGTTACCAGGGCCGGGGGGACCCGGCGGAGCCCCGGGCAGGGGGTCCCAGCCACGGGGGGCCTCATCCTCGCTGTCGGAGGAATGTGTGGAGCCATAGGATCCGCTCGGGTCGTCCAGGGACAGGTCACTGTCTGACTCTGTGTCGTGCTCTGGGGGGGTCACAGGTCAGGAGGTGCCCAGAGACACCTCCTGCCCCCTGGGCCGAGGCTAGAGGCACTTGCCCTAGGGGTGAGGCCATACCCTCGGGCTGGTCCCGAGTGTCAAGGAAGAGCCCCCCAGGCTCGGGCAGCGGAACTGGCCCCGGGCTGCCTGCCAGACCTGAGTCCTCCCTGTGGAGACACAATACTCATCAACACCTGATCCCCACTCCCAAACACCTACCCTACCATCCACTGTCACCCACTGACTGACACCAACCCACTGACACAATATTCATCCACTGACATCCACCACCCTGATATCCATCACCCTGACACCTACCTCTGCCACCACTTCACCCCAACACCCCTTCAACCCCCCACTCTGTGACCACCCTGCCACCTCACCACTGCATGTGCATGTCACCCTGCCACTGTAGTGCTGTGCATCCATGCCACTGCCCCATCACCCAGCCATCCCAACACCCCTACAAGCACGCCACCCCACCATCCACCAATCCCAACACCCCCACAACCATGTCACCCCACCACCCACCATCCTGCTATCCCAGTATTCCCATGCCATGCAATGCCATATTGCCACCCCACCAACCCACCGCTCAACCACCCCAGCACCCCGCTACCCCACCATCCCATCACCATCACCATGGGCAGCTTGTCATCCCACTGCCACACCAGCCCAGGACCCCACGAAAACCCATGCCCTGGTCCCAGCTGTGCCCAGTACCGCCGCACAAAGGGGATGTAGCTGTGGTGGCTCTTGCCCGAGCGTGCAGTGCTGTGCAGGGACCCCGAGGACCCACCACCTGGGGGCGGGTACAGTCGCCCTGCCACGTATGTGCTGTCCCTGCCACAGGCCTGCCAAGGGCACAAGGATGTCATGGCCATGGCACAGGCTGCCCTTCTCTTCCTGGCACCCCCCCATGTGGCCCAGCACTCACGGGAGTGAGGGTGGCCTTGGTGGCCAGCGGTGGGTGGTGCCAGCGGGCACAGCTCAGGCGGAGGCTCCTTCGCACCTCCTTGCTCAGCACCACACAGGACAGGAAGATGAGGGGGCCCTGGGCAGAAAGGGGGTGGGGGGACAAGGAAGGGTGGGTACAGCCTGGAAGGATACCAGCAGCACCCTGGACCAGTCAAGGGGTCACCATCCAGACTGGGTGCATCCCATTTGTACCTCAAAGAGAATGAGCGTGCCCTCCACTGATATCTCAAACGGAATGAGGGACCCCCATATGCACTGGGTGCCCTCCATGGGCACCATGGAGTGGTTGAGGTGCTCCCATATACACTGGATACCTCCCATTAGTGCCTTGGATATGGCAAAGGACCTCTTTGTGCCCACTGGGTGCCCTACAAATAGGTGTGGGACTCTGGAGGTGCCAAGGGTGTGGGGTTCAGGGGGCTCTGGGATCTCTGGGAGTCCCAGGGGTCATGGTCACTGGGGATCCCAGGGGCAGAGGCTTTGGGGCTCTGGAGTCTTTGGGGGTCCCAGGGGTGGTGGCTCTGGAGGTTCCACGAGTGGAGTCTCAGGTGGTTCCCACTGACCTGGAGGCAGTTGGAGGCGGCGAACAGGTAGTGACAGAGCAACGTGTCACTGTTGACTGAGAGCAGGGCCAGAAGCCAGGCCAGGCTGGGCATGGCCAGTAGGACTGCAGCTGTGCGCACCCCAGACCTGAGCACCCCAATGGCATCCAGTGTTACCACAATGACATCGCATGTCACACCCCTCTGCACTTCTGGCCCCCAAGGTTGCCCCAGCCCCTCATAGCCCCCTCCCCCTCCAGATGCCCCAAATTCCCCCTGACCCACTCTGCCATCCATGGGTCCTCCAGCCCCCTGAGCTCCCCTGTTCCCTGTGGGCCCAGCCTAACCCCAGCCCCCTGTGCCCCTTGCCCCAGTGCCCTTCTGCCTCCCTATGGGTGCTCTGTAACCCCCTGCCCCCCTAGATGCCCCAATCTCCCCTGACCCCCTCAGTCCCCCACAGGGGCCTCTGCCTTTAATGCCTCCCTGCCCTCCACAGGTGTCCCAACCTCCTGTGCCCCCCTGCCCTCAACAGATGCCCCAGACCTCTCTATCCCCCAACCCACCATGGGTGTCCTAGTCCTTCCTGTGCCCCCCTGCCCTCCACAGTTGCACCAACCTCCCGTGCCCCCATGCCCCCCATTGGCTGTAGCCCCCCATACCCCCCTGCCCCTTGCCTCCCCACGGCTGCCCTGCGCCCATGGATGACCCAGATACCACTGTCCCCTCCTACCCCTGCCCCATAGGCAGCCCAGTGCCCTCCTGCCCCCCATGGGCGCCGCAGTCCATCCTGTGCCTCCCTGCCCTCTGCAGGTTCCCCAAAAGGCCAGCTCCCTATGCGTGCCCCCTAGCCCCCAGTGCACTGCAGCCTCTGTGGGTGCCCCAACCTCCCATGCCCCCCTTAGGCAACCCCATCCCCGCTGTGTCCCCTGCCCCCTGCGGATGACCCCGCCTGGGTGACTCACGCTGAGCCCTTTTTCTGGAAGCCCTGAGGGGTGGCACAGGTGGCCCTGGCTGCCAGCACCAGGAAGAAGATGCCGACCTGGGGGTGCAGGGAGTGAGCAGGGTGATAGGGGGTCCCATGCCCTCCCCAGCCCCCAGCCCTGTACGCACAGCAAGGGCGGCAGCGCAGGGCCCAGCCAGGCTCCACACCAGGCTGTCGTGCAGGGCCAGCCAGCAGAAGTCGGGGTTCCCGTAGCCCTCAGGGTCCAGCCCCACCGCCAGTCCTGCAAAGGAGAGATCAGGAGTGGGGCCAATTCAGTGGATGGGGCTATAAGAGGAAACTGGGCTAAGGTGGGAGGAGCAGGGCTAAACAGTGTGAAGCTATGGCAGGATGGGGCTCGTGGAGTGGCAGGGAATGGCTCATGGGTGGCACAGGGCTGGTGCTGCTCTTGGGGCTGTGGCTACACTGGGTAGAGACAGCGCTATGCAAATGAGGTTTGCCTAAGCTCTTGGACATGCGGCAGTGCTGGTGAGAGCAGGGATATGGCACAGGGGGCTTGTCTAAGAGGTTAGTACAGATCTAGTCTCTGGAGGTGGGGTTATGCTGATGAGGGCAGGGCTAAGATCCTGGGGGAGTATCTGACTACGATTGATGGAGAAAGGCCATGGCCCTGGGAGCATATTGAAGACGTTGGGAAAGATGCTCTTGGGGGTGGAGATATGATGGATGAGGGTGGGGCTAAACTCTTGCGGTGAGGATAAAATGTTCGCCAGGGTTATACTCTTTGGGAGGGGGCTATGACCCCAGGGGTGTGTCTGAAATTTGGAGGCAGAGCTATGATGAATGAAGGTAGGATTATGGACCCTGGGGCCTGTCTAAGATCTTGGGGACTGGGTCTGATAGACAAGGGCATAGCTATGACTCTGCCTATGTATCAGGGTGGGGCTATGGTGGTTAAGGGTGGAGCTAAACTTTTGGAGTGGGGCTGTTTTGGACTGGGCATGACTATCCTGCTGGAGGCAGGGTTATATCCAGGAGTGTGGCTATGCTGGTAAAGATGGATTTGGGGGTGGGCCTATATTCTGGGTGTAGGGTTACACATGGAAATAGGATCCCACCATGCATCAAATTGATTGCGTGACTGAGATTCAGGTGGCAGGCCATAGCCTAGAAGGGGATGTGTAGCCACCAAAAGTTGTTGACTCAGGTGGAGGTGGGCAGCTGGTGGTCCAGGGCATGGCGTGAGAATGAGAGCAGGGTTTCACAGGAGGGCTCACCGGTGATGAAGGCAGGCAGTCCCCAGCCCAGTACATGGTAGAAGCGCATGGGACCACGGTCGACATGACGGGGTTCACTACGGCGCCGGTAGAGGTGCAGCGCCTCCAGCAGCGCCCAGCCTACCGCACTCAGGTACAGGAACTGCAGCAGGATGGCCACCACCGTGCACGCCAGCTGCACCCGCCCCATCAGTGCCAGCCCACAGCCCCACCCATCCAACCATATGCACAACGCCCCCGAGCCCCCCTTTGAGACATCATTCCTCTGTTGAGGTCACACTCCTCTAGAAGGTCCCATTCCTTTTATGGGCCTCCCCCTTGAGTGCCCCACCTCTTTGATGGGCCCCACCCCCTTGACAGCCAAGCCCTTTGAGATAAGATGTATCCCTTAGGGAGCCTCACCCCGTTTATCAGACCCTCTGCTTTGCAAGCCCCACCCCTTTATACAGACTCCACCCCTTGAGATCACTACCCCTTTGACAGACCCCACCCATTACAGTCCTCATGTCTTTTAGCTGCCACCCCTTAGGCCCAGCCCACCATGGCCGTGCCCACCCCTTAGCCCCACCCATTTCAGCTCCACCAACCCAAACAATTCAAAGGCAGCAGATCCCCTGACCCAACCAGCCCTTCCCAGTGATCCTTCCCTCCTTTCCCAGCCCCCTTTTCCCACACACCGGGACATCGGCCTGGTTGATGCCAAGCAGGAAGACAAGCTGTGCAAGGAACAGTGCAGCTGTGCCATGCCGGCGGATGCTGTGGCGGTTGGAGCGCAGCCGCCTCAGGGTCCCCAGGGCCAGGACCACCAGCGCCAGCCCCGCCAGCCCCACGCCCAGGGAGCCGTAGGTGAGTGCTGCCAGCGGCAGCACCTCCCCGTTCTGCAGCACCAGGAACGGCATATGTCAGGCATGTGCTCAGCGGCACGCACCCCCAGACATCCCCGTCATACAAAGCAATCAGCCCCTGGGCGTGGGAAGTCCTGCCCACAATGCATAGCCCAATAGGAAGCCCTGCCCACATAATTCAGCCCCGCCCCTGGTAACCCCACCCTTTGAAACCCCTATCACAGCGCTTCAACCATGCCCCTCAAAACCCCACCCACATCTTGTAGCTCCACCCTCTTAAACCTTTCCCGTACCACTAAGCCCCAGCCCTCAAAACTCCACCCACATCTCCCAGCTCTGCCCCTTTCAACCCCACCTGCACCGGACCCTGCCCCCTGAAGCCGCGCCCACAACACTGACCGCACCTCCTTATGTCCCACCCACAGTTTTCAACCCCGCCCCAGGAAACCCTGCCCACATTACTCAGCCACAGTCCCTGAAAACATGCCTGCATCACTCAACCACACCTCTTGTAACCCCACTCACATCAGCTCTGCCCCTTGGAGACCGACCGGCCCACCCTGCTCAGCTGCACCCACTGGAATCCCACTCACGCTGACTGGACCCGCACCTGGGGCACCTCTGACAGATCTGACATAGCCCGGCCCATCCCACTTAGTTCTGCCTCAAGGGAGCCCCACCCACTGGATTTAGCCGTACCCCTTGGATTTAGCGCCATCCCACTTAAGCCCCACACTTCCCTCAGTTCCACCTCCATGAGCACTCCCACCTCCACCCTGACCCTGCCCCTCCTATCCCTGTCCCTCCCCTTTTATCAAAATCCCCGCCCTTGTCCATAAAGTCCCGGCCCTGTGCGTGGCACCACCGGACACCCATTTCTGCATGTGTCTCCATCCACCCCCATGTGCCCACCAGGGCCCTCACCCTCAGTCATTCCTTGCCCCCAGTGTCACTGTGTCCCTCCACGTCCCACGTGTCACATCTGTCACCCTGTGCCCCCATGCACCCCTCCGTGTCCCCCTATGTCCCCACCTCTCGTCGGGAGATGTCCATGAGGACGGCAAAGCTGGTCAGATGGTGGCACTGGCAGCTGACGTGGCTCTGGTTGCGGAAGGCGACTTCGCAGCCTCGTGCGGACCAGCCGCCTACACTGCCCGCCCTGTGCAGCACCAGAAAGTGACGTGAGCCGCGAAACCCGCCAGGACACCCACCGGGGACAAACACATACACACACACCGCGACACCCACCAGGGACACCCACTCACCCACTGGGGACACCCACGAGGGACGCCCACCGGGAACATCCACCCCCACCGAGGGACACGCACCTGACCCAGGACATCCATCCAAGGCGTCACACACTTGGACACCCACCAGCATTCACAGCACTTCAACCGTGTCCCTCAAAACCCCACCCACACCGTGTAGCTCCACCCCTTTAAATCCACCAGGGACACACGTGCTGGGGACACCTGCTGGCGTCACCCTCCCACAGGGACTCACACCCACCAGGTACATCCACAGACAAAATACTCCCACCCACTGGGATATCCATCCACCCAGCAGAGACAACCGCTACCACCTGGGGACGCTCACTCACCAGGGACACTCACCCGGGAACACCCCTCCATTTGGGAACACACCCCCATCCTATCTGACACCCACCAGGGTTACAGCTGCCCCCTCACGTCCTGTTCCCATGTTACTCACCCATTACCCACAGGGTTATTGGGGCATCCATCCTGCCCTGTCCCCATACTCCCTGTCCCCTATTCACATGTCCCCTGTCACCTCAAGGTGTCCTTATCCCTGTTATTACGTCCCCTGTCTCCATGGGATGTCCCCTTCCCCATGCTCCCTGTACCCGCAGAGTGTCCGCATCTCCTTAGGGTGTCCCCATTACACATCTGCTGTCCCCTCTGAGGTGTCCCCATCTCCCTGGGGTGTCCCAATTTCCATGGCCCCTCTCCTCCACAGTGTTTCCTGCTCCCCAGGTGTGTGCCATGTCCCCTGTTACCTCAGCACGTCTGTGTCCCCCCAAGATGTCCCCACCCTTCCAGGGTGTTCCTTGGGATATTCCCTGTTCCCCTGGGTATTGTTACACCCAGATCTCCTGTCTCCCTGGGGAGATCCCTTGTCCCTCTGGAGTGTACCCATCTTCCCCAGGGTGTTCCCATCCCCAGTCCCATGTCCCTCTCGGCTGGGATGTCTCAGTGGCCCCAGGGTGTTCCTGTCACCCCTGGGGTGTCCCCTGTCCTGCTCTCACCACAGAGAGTGGTTCCAGAAGACGCAGATGGGCTTGGAGCGCTCCTGGGTCTCCAACAGCCGGAACTGGAGGGTGATGGGCTTGGCCAGCACCTGGGGGGTCCCCATGTCCCCCACGCCATCTGTGCCCCCCGTGTGCACGCTGATGCTCACCACTGGTGTGTTGATGACGGGGCGCTTGGGCACCCTGGGGGACACTGGTGTCAGGGAGCCCACTCAGGGTGCCCCAAAACCCACCTTGGTGCCACAGAGTGTACTGGCACCACACAGACACTGTGAGGGCACCTCTTTCTACCCTGTCCTCTTTTTTGGGCACTCCTTTCTCCCCTGTGCCCTCTTTTTTGGGCACCCTATGTGCACCATCCTTGGGCATCCCTTGAGCCACCTCCCCAACCCTCTGCCCCCCATCCTCAGGCACTCTCTGTGCTTCCCAGCCTTGGGTACCCCATGTGTCCCCTTTACCATTCCTCCCTTGGGAACCCTCTGGACACCCCTGGCTCCATCTCCCTTGCCCCCTAGATGCTTGGTTTTGCCCTGACAGCCCATGTGCCACCACCAGCCCCCCAGGCCCCCATCCCGTGGCACCGGAGGCTGCGCTTGTCGGCGTCGAAGTGCTGGGGCAGGAGACCGGCCAGGGTACGGTAGATGATGACGCTGACGATGGCCTGGCCCTCACCCAGGGATGGGTGGCGCTTGTGCCGGGTCACCACAGTCATCCCTGCCTCCTCCTCTTCGACTTTCTCCTCTTCGCCTGCTTCATCTTCCTCCTCCTCCTCCTGCCCACCTGTGCCCTGTGGTGCCTTCCCATGCCCGGTTGAGGAGCCTGGGGGGCCATGGACAGGGGGCAGCATGATGCTCTGAGACCTCATTGGGGTCCCTACGGCCACCCTGGAGTCCCCAGCTCTGCCAATGCCATGACCACAACAAGGTTCCCCCAACACTTCCACCTCCAGGGGTCCCCATGTCCACACCAGAGTCCCCAACCCTGTCAGCTCTAGGACCACAATGAGGTCCCATGGTCACATTTGTGTCCCTAACCCTGCCCCCCGCCATGGTCACACCAGGATCTCTGATGCCATCCTGGGGTCCCTGGTCTTCGCATCCTTACCAGGGTCCTCAGCCATGCCAGTACCATCCTGGGGTCCCAAACCTGCCAGCCCTGTGGCCACACTGGACTCCCCATGGTGGCACTGGGATTCCTAACCCTGCCAGCCCATGGGTATCTGGGGTTCCCCGATCCCTGCCAGCCCCCAGCCAGGGTCTCCAGCTGTGCCATGTCCCCATGGCCAAATGGGGGGGGCCTCCGAGCTCTGCCAGCCCCATGGATGCAAATGGGTCCCCAACCCTGCCCCCTGTCCCCCCTATGCCCCAGACTCACGCCTGTCCTTGGGGGGCTGGAAGATGTTGTCAGGCAGGATGACGGTCGTCTCCAGATCTGGGAGTTTCTCCCCCCGCAGCGCCTCATACCGTGGCAGGCGGGCACCCGCAAAGCTGCTCTTGTCCAGCCGCACCACTGACACCACTGTGGCACCACGTCACCCATGGCCCAGCATGGCCCCACCAACCCTGAGGCACACAGACCCCGGCACCCACCGACCCCAGCGCACACTGACCCCAGCATTCACTGATCCCAGGGCGCACCAGGCCCAGTACACACCAATACCAGCACCCACCAATCCTGATACCCACCAAACATGGGAAACACAGACCTTGGCACCCACCATAGATCTCACCACCCAGCAATCCTGTGGCAACACAGACTCCAGAACCCACTGAGCCCAGCATCCACTGACCCTGGCATCCAACGGCCCTGGAGCAATGAATCCATACACCCACAGACACTAGCAGCCACCAACCCTCCCATGTCCCTGGGCACATGGACCCCAGCACCCACTGACCCCAGTACCCACCAACCCTGGAACAGACAGAACACAGCACCCTCTGTACTCAGCACCCACTGACCCCAGGGCACACAGACCACAGCCCATGTCCCCAGGGACACACACATGCCTCTAGGCATACCCATGTTCCCCAGGACACGTTCCCCAGCCGCACAAATGTCTGTGTCCTCAGCACATGTTCCCAGGTACCCATCAGACATGCATGCATGCTCCCAGCTCACATGTCCTTGTGCACACATACTCCAGGTATATACATGTTTGTGTTCCCAGACACACATCCATGCCCCCAATACACACACATTCCTTGAGCACACACACGTCCCCAAGCACACACATGTCCATTGTCCCCAGCACATACATCCCCCAGGCATATCCATGCCCATGTGCCCAGCACCACACCAAGGGCACATGTGTGTCCCCAGGCAAACACATGTTCCCAGCATGCCTATGTTTCCAGGCAGATACCCCCCACCACAGCCCTCTGGCCACACATGTCCCCACTGACCGATGTTAGGGGTGACAATGGTGAAGGGGCTGAGGTAAGTCTGGGGCATATTCCGTGCCAGGGCTCGTGCATACTCCTCAAAATGCTGCAGCAGCTGGGCTGTGCCACCCTCCGTCTGCTGGATCAGCTCCCAGTGACGCTTGTTCCCCATGTCCAGCAGCGCACTGCCCACCCGCAGCAGGTTCTGGGGGCAAGGCAGAGGCAGTGGCACTGGGAGCTGGCACTTTATGGTCTGGGCAGGGGGTCCCTAACCTCCCCTGCAGGACTCTATGGTGGGGGCACTGGCAGTGGGGAATGGGGGTGCTGAACCCCCACAAAGCTGAGGCTGCACACTGAGCCACACCAACACGCACTGCTCAGGACTGCCCACCACCCTGGTATCAAACCTCCTACACCAACATTCCTCTCTAGGTGGATGCCTATCACCCTGGTGCATAGGATCCCTCATCAATACCCTTCCGAAATGGGTGCCATTCACCCTGGCACCCAGATTCCTGCACCAAGACTTCCCCCCTCCCCCTGCAGATGCTCATCACCCCAGTGTTTGACCTTCTGCCCAAATACGGCCCTCCCCAAAGGGGTCCCCCTAACTCCAACCTCTCTTCCTTCTCCCTCAACCTCCCTCCGCAATGCCTGTCACCTGGGTCTCTGCTCTCCTGCCCCAATACCCCTCCCCAACAGGCTGCCCATCACCCTGGTGTCTGGGCTCATGCACCCACATCCCCCACCATGGGAGCGCTCATCATCCCAACCTCTTTTCCGCTTTGCCTGTTCTCCCTCCGGACACGTCCCCATCCCTGTGATCTCAGGCCCACCTCAGTGAAGTGCACGTCCTGGGTGGCAGCGAGGCGGAAGCCGCGCTGGTGGCTCTCGTGGCGCAGCAGGGCCCCTGCCAGGCGGTATGCCAGGTGCACGTCACTGCCGAAGTACCCGCGGGCCTCGCGCGTTGCTTCGCGCAGTGCCAGCGCCACGCGCCGGGACTGCCCTGCATCCCACCGGGACTCGTTGCCCACCAGCTGCTCCGCCTTGGGGGGACACACACAGAGTCAGGGGAGCCCCAGCAGCACTGTGGCATGGCTGCTGCTGGGGTCCCCCGGCTCACCCAGGGGCGAAGGGCAGCAAAGGCCAGGGCGCTGCAGTTGAAGAGGTTGGGGGGCAGCCAGCCCTTGTGCTCGTCACAGTGGCGCAGTGCTGTGCCTGTGGGATGGGGACACTGAGTGCACCATGGGGACAATGGGGCAGCCTCACCTCACAGCACGCTAGCAGTGCTGCCAGTGTCACACTCCTACTCCACCGTGCAGTGATGCCAGAGCGGTGCCCCCAGCCTTGTCCCAGTGGTGCCATGCCCTGTTCCAGCTGTGCCACCACAGTGTCACACTCCTGTGCCACCCCCCAGTGACACCACCATGACAGTCACCAGTCCTGATGCCACCAGTGTCACACTCTTTGCAGTGACACCACAGCCTCATCTCAGCAAGTCTACACTTAGGTCACCCCTACTCCAACGTGGTAGTACCACCAAGGTGTCACCACCCCTAACCCATCCTAGCAATGCCACCCCAGTGTCACCTCCTGGTACCAACCCAGTAACACCACTACAGTATCACCCCCCTGCCCTGTCCCAGTGATGCCTCATGGCACCTCCCCACCCCAGCTCCATCCAACTGGTGCTGCCACACCCCAGCCTTGTCTCCCACTGGTGTCAACATCCCATAGCAGTGTCACCACCATATCACCACCCTGAAGTGACACCATGGTGTCCTCTCTCCCCACCATGTCTCAGCAGTGTAATCACAGTGTCACCTCCCTGTACCACCCAAGCAATGCCACCCCTCTAAGCCCCAACCCAGTGATGTCACTACCATGTCACCCCCAGCCCCTTTCTATCAGAGTGCCCAGTGCCACCCTCGTCCTGTCCCCATGTCCCCACGTACCGACAGAGCCCTTGGGGCACGGGGCTGCAGCTGGCAGCCCAAACCGAGTGCGGGGCCACCAGATGCTGGCCTCGATGGCCCGGGGACAGCTGTCATAGTTCACTGCAAAGACACAACAGGGCATCAAAATGGGGGACTCAGGGTGACAGCAGGGCAGCAGTGGCACCTGGTCACTGGAACCCAGCGTAACACAGTGTGACACAAGCTAACAGCATGGTGACAGCAGTGGCAGAGCAGGATGACAAAAGGATAACACAGGGTAAAAGTAGGATGACATAGTGGTACAGGGTGATAGCAATGTGACAGCAGTGTGACACAGGGTGACAGTGGGGTGACACAAGGTTTCAACGGGATTACACCAACAACCAAGGTGTTGGTGGAACTCAGTTGCCAGCAGCCAGGGTGACAGCAGGTGACACAAACAACGAGGCAGTGATGCAGGGTAGCACAGGGTGACAGAAGGGTGACAGTAGCACCCAGTCACTGGCACTTGGAGTAACACAGGGTGACACAGGGTTGCAACAGGGCAGAGTAGGGTGACACAGGGCAATAAAGGGTGACAATGGCACTTGCTGGCACCCACGATGACAGCTGTGGCAGAACAGGTGAACATCAGGATGGCATAGGGTGGTGTGGGGTGACACAGGATGACAGCAGGGTGACACCAGTGTGACAGAGAGTAACAGTGGGGTGACACAAGGTGACAATGGGGTCAGTAGGGTGACAGCAGAGAGACAGTAATACCTGGTCACTGGCACTCAGTGACACAGGATGACACAAGGTGACACAAGGTCACAGAGAGTAATGGAGGGTTACAGCAGGGTGACCGTGGGCACTCAGGGTGACACAGGGTGACACAAGCTGACAGTCTCCTACCTTCGCAGCCGCTGGCTGTCACCTCAGCAAAGGGATTGTCACAGCGGTCACAGTGACGGCCGATGACACCAGCTTTGCAGGGGCACTGTCCAGTGTTGGCATCGCAGCGGCGCGACAGTGACCCAGTGGGGTAACACTCACAGGGGTGGCACGTGTCCCCTCCTGGTGGGCGGTAGTGGTTGTCCTGGGGGGACACAGGGTCACTGCAGGCATGGGCATGGGGTGACAGGGGGCTGACAGGGGGTGACAGGGAGGTGACCGGGAGGTTGTTGGGCGCATGGGAGGGTGTGACAGGGAGGTGACAGGGTGACAGTGGGGTAGCAGGGAGAAACAGAGAGGTGACAGGAGGATGGCAGGGGTTGGCAGGGGAGGTGACAAGGGCTGGCAGGTCCCACCTTGCAGCGACACTCGCCCGTGGTCTTGTTGCAGTCTGGGTCAAAGCCATGGGTGACGTCACAGCTGCAGGGGCCGCACGTGGGGTGTCCCCACCACCCCCGTGGGCATGGCTGCGCCTCCCTGGGGACAATGGAGCTGGCACTCGAGCACCATGCCAGAGTAGTCCCATAATGCCACTTGTAAACTCACATGGCCACTTGTACCCTCACAGTGCCACCTGTACCCCCACAGTGCCCCTTGCACCCCTACTGCGCCACTTCTACACCCACAGTACCAC
Source organism: Melospiza georgiana (assembly GCF_028018845.1). Lineage (NCBI taxonomy): Eukaryota > Metazoa > Chordata > Aves > Passeriformes > Passerellidae > Melospiza > Melospiza georgiana. Next base: position 3,891,248 of record NC_080452.1, read on the forward strand.
TTTTCATCCACAGTGGCCCCTGCATACTCACCACAGCTCTCACACAGCCATTGTGCCCTTTCCATGCTCCCCCTGCCTTTTGCACACCCACCACAGCTCTCGCACATGCACTATGCCCTTTGCAGTAGGGGGTGTCACACGTACCCTGCCCCATATGCCCACCCTCCTCTCACCCCACGCGCTGCCCCCGATGTCCCTCGCTGTGCCCCCGCTCCCCCGGGCGCCCCACGCCCCCCCAGAACACGCGTGTGCCCCACAGTGTCACCAACCGGTGCTGGCAGAGGGCCCCAAAGGTGCCTGGGGGACAGTGACAGGCATAGCCGGGGGCCGTGCCTGGATGGCGAGTACAGGTGCCCGGAGGCTCGCAGGGGTCCAGGGCACAGGCACTGACACAGCTGTCACCAAAGTACCCTGGGCACAGGACAGGATTGGAGACAACAACGGGAGACACTGACAGGGGACAGGGATGGGGGTGAGGGGCAGTGCCCAGGGGTGACAGTGATAAGGAGTGGCAGCGACAAGGGAGGGTGGCAGTGCCTTGGGGACAGGGGTGGAGGGGGGGTGCCCAGAAAGGGTGGTGTTGTCGGGGCAATATGTCACAGGGTGGCAGTGCTGGGGATGGCAGTGTCTCAGGGCTGTCAGGAGGTGCTGGGGGTTTTCCACTCATGCGGGTGGCAGTAGGGGGTGTCAGAGGGGTGACAGTGTCTCAAGGGGTGTTGGGACTTGTCGGAGGTTCCAGGGGGTCTCTGGTCACCACGGTAGCAGTAGGAGGTGTCACAGGGGTGTCTCAGTGGTGTCAGTGTCCCACGGGGTGTCAGGGGATGTCAGGATGTCTCCATTCAAAGGTGTAGAAATGAGGAGTGTCACAGGGGTGTCAGCATCTGGTGCTGTCAGTCTGTGCCAGGAGAGTGTCGGGGAGTGTTGGGAGACTGCTGGGGGAGTCTCAGAGGTCTCAGGGTGTCCCCATTCACTGGGGTGGCAGAGGGGGTTGTTACATGGGTGTTAGTTCCAGGGCCACTGGGGGAAGTCTGGGGTGTGTTGAAGGGGTTTCAGGGGTCTGGGAGATCCCTGCTCACCGGGGTGGCAGCGGCATGAGAAACTGTCCCAATCGTCACTGCAGTAGCTGTGGGGGGGGCAGGGCCCCGAGTCGCAGGGATCGGGCAGGGCACAGCCCCCCTCCACATTCACCTGCGCCGCCTGTGCCAGGCTCAGGGCATCCGCAGTCACCACAGGGTCCCCAACACGCAGGCCCTGCAGGGTCACTCATCAATGTCTTCACTAAGACCCCTGAGCCACCCTGGACCCCCCAACACACTCCACTCCATGCCTCAGTTTCCCTCACCATTCCCCAGAGACACCATGAGAATTCCCTACACAGTGTCACCATCAGTGTGATCTCACCACCACACAGGACCCACTGCGTCACCCTAAAATCCCCTGCCCCACTGCCATCCCTACCTCAGTGTCCCCTGCCACAACGCAGGACACCCCAGGACAACCTGGACCACCCTGCAGTGTCACCCTCTCCTCAGTTCCCCCACCATGACACTGGATCCACTGTGCCACCCTGAAGCCCCTGCGTCACGTCGCCTGTCGCGTACCTCAGCACCACCTGCAGTGACCTCTCAGTGACCTGGGACACCCCTTCACCCCGACCCAACTTCCTGGTGTGGGGTCACCTGACAGTGATGCCCCAGCCACCAAGACCCCCCCGGACCCAGTGCCATGCCCACTCTCAATGTCCCTCGCTACCACCCAGGACCTTTTGTGTCACCCTGTTCAGTCTGTCCCCACAACACGTGACACCCTGAATCCTACACCAGGACCCACTATGTCATTCCAGCCCCCCTCTCCAGTCACGTCACCTCTGGGTGCTTCAGTGGCCCCAACACCAGCCGGTACCCCCTGTACAACCCATGACCTCCCCAGTCACACCCGAGTCCCCACAGCCATGTCCCCATCTGCCCAGGCCTATGTCACTATGCAGTGTATCCCCAATGTCCTGCCCACACAGTCGATGTCTCCTTGTCCTGTGTCATCTCCCTGTACCCACATCCCTGTGCCCCTCTCCATCCTGCCCATGTCCCCCTGTCCTTGTGCACATCCCTGTGCCCCCCACTATCCTGCCATGCCCCCACTTCTCTGTGTCATGCTCCCAAATCCCATGTCCCCAAGCCGGTGCCAGGTCCCCAAGCACTGTACCCATGTCCCTGTGCCCCTCTTCATCATACCCTTGTCCCCATCCCCAAGGTAAGGCCCTGCTTCATTGTGCCCTGTGCCACATCACCAGTATCTGTGCCCACATCCCTGTGCCCATTCCCCCAAGCCCTATGCCGTGTCCCTGTGTTCATATCCCTGTGCCGCCCTCCCATTGTGACCATGTCCTTATCCCCTCTTCCACATTCCCAAGCCCACCCCCCTTCCCCTACACCCTCCACGCCATGCTCCCCACAGCCTCGGTGCCCGCACCTCCATACCTGCAGACACCCCTGGAACCCCTCCTCCACGGTGCCGCCGTCCCCCGGCAGCCCCCCGAGGCTCAGCGTGCGCAGCCGCAGTCCCTGCAGCTCTCCAGGGACATCGCCCACCGCCTGGGGGGCACAGGGACCCCCGTGGGTGCCTTGGGGTGCCACAGGGGGTGCCACAGTGGCACGCGGGGATCATCAGAGTGGATGTCCCCCTGTGCCTCAGTCTCCTCATACCTGGTGGCGGCCATAGTCAAGGGTGAGAAGGAGGAGGGTGGCAGAGGGGCTATGGCCAGGGCCCCCCCGCAGCTCCAGCTCCACGTGGTGCCAGGCACCGTCATTGACTTTGGCCTGGGGCAGACGCAGGGTGGCCAAAAGGGACCCCCCTTGCCAGGCACCAGCCTCCACCTGTCCCTCGCTCAGCTGTGAGGGGTAGACATGTCAAGGACCCCAAAAACCTGATGGGCACCAGACATTGCCCACCCGGAAATACAATTTCCCCTGGGACAGTTAGACAACCCCTCAGGTAATGCCCCCTCAAGGAATGGCACCCCCTTGCACTGTTCCCCCCCACCCCCAGCAATACTGCCAATGCCAACAGACCCTCCCAGGGCAATGCTCCCCTGGCACAGGGTAACTCCCCTATTCCAACTCCCCATGCCACTACCTCCCCGTGGCCATATATAACCCCCCAGCAATACCTCCTATTCCAATGACCCCCCCGGGGCAATGACCCCCCCAGGGTAATAAACCCTGTGCCAACAACTCCCCAGTGCCAATAACACCCCCATCCTCAGAGCAATAACCCCTGGCACTGCCCCAGTGCCAACCCCCCTATACACCTGCTCAAGTCAATACCCTGCCAGGGCAACAACCTCCCTCCAAAGCTATGACCTCCCCCATGCCAATGACACCAAAACCAATTCCTCCTGTGGCAATGATCCCCACTCAAATCAATAACACCCCCATGGCAACCACCTCTCCTCCCCGGCCCCTTCCTCAGGAAAACTCCCCTGTTGGCCTCCCCGTGCCCACCTGCAGGATGAGGCTCAGGCGCGCTCCGGCCCCCGCCCGCAGCAGAACCCCGTGGGGGTGCCGGGTGCGGAACATGATGCGGACTGGCCAGGGCAGGGAGAGGGGCAGCGCCAGCCCGGTCCACGCCACGCGGCTGCTGCCCAGAAACCGCTGCGGGCCCACCATTTCTGCGGGGCATGCACGTGGGACAGGGGGCAGGCAACTCCATGACCCCCCACAAGCCCACCCCAGGGACGCCCGTGCCATGACACGGCCGGGCACCCCCCACATAGGCCACCCACACCCACCCGTGGACCCCCCGCACCCCACCCAGGACCTCCCACAACCCCATGTGGCCTCTCACATACCCAATCTCAGATCCCCAGCACCCACCTGGGGACCCCACGCACATCCCCCAGATGCCAACACACCCTCCCACAGATCTCCTGCACCCATCCACAGATCCCCCATACCCCCTGATGAACCCAAAACAAGCAGGGATGCCCCTCACCCCCTTTCCACACCCCTCACACCCACCCGCTCCCCATGCCCCCCATTGCCCCAAAACAAGCCTATGTATGCCACACAACCCCACCACAATGTCCCCCCAGGCCCGCCAGTACCCTCCTGGCAGGTTTTTCCCCCAAAGCCCAGTGGGCAGCGGCAGCTGAACCCCCCCCATTCATGCACGCAGGTGCCACCGTTGTGGCATGTGTTGGTGTCACACAGGGTCTTCTTGGGAGGACAACCTGTGAGGGGGCACTGGGGTCACATTCACACTGACTTGGAACCCCCAGTCCCATGGGGCACAGACATCCCCACATCCTTGAACCCTCATCCAACCCCATGGCCCTAGTACCCCCTGAGCCCCCACGCCACATCCCCAACCCCTAAGGGGATACAGCCCCATCCAGCTCCCCAGTCCTGGCACCTCCTCACCCCACCCCCAGGGGACACAGCCTTGTCTGTGCCACCCACTCCAGCTCGATGGCCTTGGCAGCCACTCACCCCCCACCCCAAAACCAGGAGACACAGAATGTTCTACCACTGTGTCCCTGGACCCCCATCCAGCCCCATGAGCCTGGCACCCCCTCCCCACACACACGGGACACAGAGATGCCCAAGTCCTGCCCAGACCTGGGCCCCCAGCCAACCCTCAAGCCCCAACAACTCCTACTCTATACCCCTCACCCTGTGGCCCTGGCAACCCTGAACTCAAACCTGCACCCCTTGACTTCCCATCCCACCCCCTGGGGAGCCCCAGCCTGTTCCCTGGACCTCTCTTCAGCCCCGTGGGGCTGACATCCTCTCACCCCCTCCCCACAGCTCTGCCCTGTGGCCCTTGCACCCCCATCCAGCCCCATTACTCCGGTACCTCCTCCCCACACCCAGGGGGGCACAGCACCAAGGTCCTGGTACCCCTCAACCCACACCTGCACTCCCTAAACTCCCATTCCACACCCCTGGAGCACAGCATCCCCCACACCCTGGACCCTCATCCATCCCTCCAGCCCTGGAACCCCCTCCCATCATTCAGGGGACACAGCCACACTTCTCAGCTACCCCTTAACTCCCCACCCCATCTGGCCCTGCTGGAAGCAGCACAGCCCCTCCCAGCCCCTCGCCAGCGTCCCGATCCCGGAGCCCACCGGGCAGGGTGCCGTTGTTGGCAATGAAGGCTGCCATGTCCACGGGGCGCTGGTCAATGTGGAGGTGCCGCATGCACCCCACAAAGTGCCGGCTGCGGATTGGGAAACTCTCGGGCAGTGTTGGGACTCCCCCCAGCAGCAGTGGCCCCGTCAGGTCCAGCGACCTGCAGAGCACACCATCACCTCAGGGACTCAAGAAACCCCCGAGGGACCCCACAACCCGTGGGGACCCTGATGGAACCTCAAGGGACACCCAGCCACCCCCTATCCCATGGGAGTCACAAGGGGACCCCAAAGAACACTCACTCACCCCAAAACCTATGGGGACCTGAGGGACCACCCAAAGGGTGTTCCCCCATGGGGAACTCAACAGACTCCCAAGGGAATCCCCACTTCCCCCCAGTGCCATGGGGACCCCAAGAGAACCCCCCAAACCCATGGGGACCTCCAGTGACTCCCCCATCCATAGGGATCTGTAACCCCCAAGGGACCTTTCACCAGTGAAGACTTCAAAGGTACCACACCCTAAGGGGCCGTTCACCTACAAGGGACCCCTCTATGGGTACCCCAAGGGACCCCGCCCATGGGATCCCCATGCCCCTCTCACTTCTTGCTGCCAGTCTGGGTGCCCTGGGCAGCGCAGGAGTAGTTGCCGAGGCGGGGCCCGAAGCGCAGGGCCATGGCTGTGTCGCAGTCGTCCACAGTCACCACAGCCACCTTCTGCTCTGAGGGGCCCTGTGGGACCCCCGAGCGCCCCACAACCGGCTGGGGGGCCCCATATTAGGCAGGAAGGCCCAGGACCCCCATCCTGCAGCCTCTGTCCTGCTCCTCATCCTCCCACTGCCCTCTGACCCCTCAACCCTTACGGCGCTCCCATGTCCCTCCAGCCCACAAGCCCCCCACCCTTCAGATCCCCCAACACTCCCCTCCATCCCTTCAGCCCCCCTTAAACCCCTCAATGGTCCCCTCCATCCCCCCCAAGCCTCCATCCCTTTGACCTCCTCTTCCTCCATCCCCCCATTCCAATTCCCCAGGGGTCCCTACAGGTGAGGAAAGTACATGGGATTCCCAAGGGGACTAATGGGTGAGGAAGTGGGTGAGGGTCCTTGGGATCCTCATAGATGGGGGCATCTCTTGACAGTCCCTTGGAGTTCCCAAAATTTCCTCTCTATTCTCATCCCTCCAACACCCCCTTGCCCTCCACTCCTTTCTCTTCCTCCGTCTCCCATCTCCACCCCTTGGGACCCCCTTAGGAGCCCTTTAGGTGCCGCAAATCACCTACCTGACCCACCCCATCTCTGCATTCCCCCACCCTTCCCCTCCATCTTCCTTTCCTTTGTCTGCCCCAAACACTCCCCCCACACTGCGCCCCCCAAGACCCCCATTCCCCCACCTTGTTGTAGTAGTGCAGCTGCACCCGGTGCCACTGCCCATCGCTGACTCCTCCTGGCACGAAGGGTGACACCGTGGTGGTGGTCTCACCTGTGGGCACAGCGTCAGGGCAATACAGCCAGAGGCAAGGAGGGGTGGTGGTGCCAGGAATGGGATGTCCAGGACGCAGTGCCAGGGATGCAGTGTTGGGGACATGATGCAGGGGTTGCAGCTAGCAAGGGAATGTCCAGGATGTAGTGCCAGGGAGGCAGTGTCAGGCATGGGATGCTGGGGATGCAGTGTTGGGCAGCACTAAGAATGGCAGGCCAGGGATGCAGTGAGGAATGCAGTGAGGAATACAATGAGAGATGCAGTGCCAGGAATATGATGCCCAGAATGCAGTGCCAGGCAGTGCCAAGATGGGATCTCTGGGATGAAGTGAGGGATCCAGTGAAGGATACAGGGCCCACAAGGGTGTCAGGGTACAGGGCCAGGGCAGGGCAGGGGCAGCACGTACCTGCTGAGAAGGTGAGCTGCAGCTGCTCGTCCACAATCTCCAGTGCCACGAAGTCATGCCGCTCGTTGAAGCGCCCATTATACAGCAAGAGCCCATCCCGCTCCTGCGTGGCAAACCTGGGGGACACAAGGGCAGTGCCAGGCCCCAATACCCTGCAATCCCACGTGCCTCCCTGGCACTCCCCAACACCCCCTGACCCTGCCGTGCCCCAAGGCACACCCCTCATGCCCTACTCCATGACCTTGTATCCACTGTGAGATGCTCATACACATCAGCCCCTGCCCTTACAAGGTGTCCCCCACCCCACTGCCCTCCATGCCAAGGGGTCACCCACACCCTTCGCTCCTACCCTGTGCCCTCAGGGTGCCCATCACCCCACACACAATCACCCCACAGCCCATATGATGCACGTGGGGTACTGATCACCACCCATCCCACATGATGCCAATGAGGTATCCCCACCCCATGTGATGCCCTTGTGACACCCACCATCCCACATCCCAAATTATGCCAATGAGGGCACCCATGCAGTGTCCACAAGACACCCATCACCCCACACCCCATCACCTCATCTCATGCCAACAGGACAAACATCACCATCTACCCCACACTCCATGTGACACCCATAGTGGCACACATCACCCTCCACCTCCCCAGATTCCCCCAGGCTCACGTGAGGCCCAGGGTGAAGTGGAAGCGCTGGCGGAGGCCACGAAAGGTGAGGAAGGAGTGCGGGGGGAAGCTGCGGGTGCTCATGGTGCAGAAGGGCTTCTCATAGTGCCCGGGGGGGCACTGACACCGGAATCCCCCCACCAGCAGGTTCAGGCAGGTGCCCCCATTCCGGCAGACCCCTGGGGTGCAGCGGCCCCCTCGGGCACTCAGCTCACAGTGCTCCCCTGTGTGACATCCAGAACCCCAAAACTGGGGTAAGGAGTCCCATCTTCCCCCCACACCTCCCTATTAAACCCAGTGTGGCCCCCCTCAGGTGCTCAGCTTGCAGGGCTCCCCTGTGTGATACCCCAATGGCACCAGCATCCCAAAAATGGGGAGCGGGGGTCCTCTCTCCTCGCCACCCCCCAGTAACCCCCGAGTTCTCCCCCCAGGCACTCACAGGGCTCCCCAGTGTGACACCAAGAACCCTAAGTAGGAGGGTGGAGATCCCCTCTCCCTCCCTGCCCCCCAGTATCTTTATCCCCAGCTCTATTACCATGGTAACCAGCTCCCATTACCATGGAAACCCAAAGACACCCCCGTCCTCTCACATGCCCTCCGCCACCTGGCTGGCACCCCCCATCAGGGGTCCCGTGGGGGCTGGAGCCCCAGGGTGGGCGCAGGGGGTATGGCCCCAGTGCCACCAGTCTACCGGCAGAGGGAGGGAAGGAGTGAGGGAGGGCTGAAGAGGGGCCGGAAGAGGAAATATGAGGATGGACACCACGAGGAAGGGCTGCCCAGTGACTCTAACCAGTGAAGTCTTCGTGGCACTCGCAGGTGTATCCACCCTCACGGCTCCGGCACCGCCCGTTGTTGCCGCAGGGGCTGGAGTAGCAGAGGTCGATCTCGGTCTCGCAGTAGTCGCCGGTGAAGCCAGGCGGGCAGCGGCAGCGCAGGCCCGTGACGGGGTGGATGGGGCGAAAAAGGATGGTGTCGGAGGCGAGGAAGGGCGCGGAGCTGTCGAACTGCAGAACAGACACGCAGCGCATGTAGTTCTCGCAGGGCTCGCGCAGACACACGTTGTCATCAAAGGGCAGGACTCGCTGGGCCGTGGTAGCTGCCAGGAGCGATCGGTTCAGGTACAGCCGCTCCTGCAGCTCCTCCGACGAGAAGAACCGCGATGCGCCCGGCACCGCCCCCGGCAGCAGCGCCGAGAGGCTGACATTGAGGATCCGCGCCGGCCCCACGTCTGTGTCTGCCTGGATGTTGAAGAGGACGACGCGGTGGCGGGGGGTGCCCAGGACAGCGGCCACTCCCTCCAGGAAGCGGCTGAGTAGGGGGGACAAGAAGCGCTCCTGGGACATGTCGGCCAAACGCAGGGTGATGCTGTTGCTGAGCATCTCATCTGTAATCACCGTCACCCGCAGCGTGCACTGCGCCGTTGCACTGTAAACGCCATCTGGAGACAAAGGGGGGGACACAGGAGGGAGTCAGTGACAGCAATGGACAACTCTGGGAAAGGATGGTGCGAGATATGTGCTCTGGACAATGGACAACACTGGGAATCGTGCTAGATATGGGGCAACCAACCAAATCAGCGGCTGTTGGACGGAGATGGTGCTATGGGGGCTTGACCTGCTCGGCCACCATAGAATGGGCACAGCACTGGCCATGAAACACCTGGCCCATGTAGCCACTGTGGAATGGGGACAATAATGGCTATGAGGTGCCCATCCTGCTTGACCAGCATGGAATGGATACAGTCAGGTGGGGACAGTGCAGGCTATGGGGGACCTTTCCTACTCAGCCACCAAGGCATGGAAAGTGATGGTTATAGGGTTGGTGCTGGTTATGGGGCTGGTACTGTTTTTGGAGCGCCCATGCCACCTACTTAGGGTAGGGACAGCAGGATGGGGATAGTGTTGGCAATGGGGCTGGAATGGGTTACAAGGCTCCTGTCCCACCTGGCCACTACTGAATGGGGACAGCGCTGGTTATAAGGCTGGTGCTGGTGGTGGATGCCCATTCCACTTGGCGACCATGGAATGGGGACAGTGTGGGTCATGGGGTGCCCATCCTGCCTGGACACTGTGGGGTGGGGCATCTAAATGGGGTTGGTGGTAGGTTATGGGGTTGGGACTGGTTATGGGGCTGGTTATGTCTATGAGGCTGAAGCTGGTTATGGAGTCAGCACTGGTTGTGGGGTTGGTGCTGGTTTCTGGGGTTAGAGCTGTTTCTGAGGCTGGGGCTCAGGTATGGGGATGGTGCTGGTTAAAGGGCTGGTGCTGATTGTGGGGTTGGTGTTAGTTGTGGGGCTGGGGCAGCAAAATCTCTGCTAAGCACTGGGGCACCCACCTTTCTCCTCTTCCTTGTCCTCCCCCTGGCTGAGGGCAGTGGGATGCAGGACAGATGGGGAGCAGGCAGACAGATGGATGAAGGGAACATGGGGACAGGTGGGGGGCCAAGCCGGCAGAAGGGAAGTGCTGCAGGGGGTGGCAGGGGCCAGGGCTGCCCAGTGGCCCATGGCCTGTGACTGGTAGCCAGTGGCTGGCGGGGGGGGAAGGTTACCATGGCTGCGGCTGCGAGGGCCCAGCTATGGCTGGACCTTTTGTTTCCCTCCTGCCTGCCCCTGCGCTTGCGGGGGGACACGGGGGACTCCCTGCCCCCACCCTTTGTGCCCTGGGCCCCCTGCTTTGTGTGGCCAGAGCAGGGACCCCTGCCAGGGGAAGCTGTGGGGTGATGGGGACAATGGACATCAGGCATGGCCTGTGACCCAGTTTTCCCCTGACCTGGGGGTGACCAAGGAGGTGATCATCCACCATGGGGTGACTCCCATCCCCCAGAAACACCTCCTGGACACCCCACCACCCAAATGATGATGACAATTGATGGCACAACCCCCCTTATCTTGTGATGATCCCCCCCCACACTGGGTTTGGGGACATCTCAGTGGAGGCCAGGTTGCCCACCCAAATACACACACCAGGCCTTGTGTCTCCTGCACTGAATTCATTCAAGTGGAGTCTCCTGGAAACACAAATATGGCAGTGCCAGGACTCCCCCAATATTGCACTGCACCCTGAGCCTTCCCAGATTCACCCATCACACCCTCATAATAAGCCCCCAAGGGTACCAGGACCCTGCTGGCTTACACCAGCCTCTGCTCCCCCAGTACGTGCACTGGGTCCTGCTCTACCCTGCTCAGTGACAGACAGAGAAGTGCCAGGACCACCTCTGGACAGCACGACAGCCCAAGGGGGTGGGGAAAGCCTCAGCTTGGATGTCTGGGGTGTGAGGGGGGCACAGCATCCCATTATTCCCCCTTCCCATATATTTGGAAGGTGGAGGCAACCAGGATGGGATGGCAGAACTTCAAAACACCTCAGTGGAGTCATGGGACCCCACAACACATCATCCCTTCTGATCTGGAAGGTGGGGACAGCCAAAACAGGGTAGTGAGACCCCATAACACCTCGCCTCCATGCAGAAATAGAGGTTGATATACCCACAAACTTCACTCCCCCTGCAAGGTGCCTCTATAGGTGGGGGTCTTACCAGAGACAGACACCCTCATGACGGCCTCAAGTGGGCGATTGTTGTCCAGGGCCGGGCTGAGGCGCAGGTCTCCACTGTGTGGGTCCAGCAGCACAAGGCTGAGCTCATTGCCCTGCTCAAAAGCATAAGTGAGGTGGTCAGAGACGTCAGGGTCATAGGCAGGGATGCGGCCAATGATGCCCCCAGGGAAGCTGCCAGAGCGGTTGGTGATGTAGTTGTTGAAGAGGATCTCGAAGTTCTTGAGCTGGGGGCTGTTGTCGTTGGTGTCACGCAGGCGCACATGGATGGTGGCCCGACTCACTAGTGGTGCCGAGGTTGCCTGGACCACCATGATGTATTCAGCCTTGGTTTCATAGTCCAGGTCAGCCAGGGCGGTGAGCTCTCCAGAGAAGATATCCAGTTGGAAGACCTCGGGGATGTTGCCCTCCACGATCTGGTACATGATCTGGGCATTGGTGCCCTCGTCGGGGTCGGTGGCGGTGATCCGGGCTACCACCAGCCCAATGGGGCTGTTCTCCTCCACAAAGATGTCAAACTCGTCCTGCTCGAACACGGGCGGGTTGTCATTGACATCCAACACTGTCACCTGGATCTCTACTGGCGTCCGCCGGGCTGGGACCCCCTTATCCACAGCAAATGCCTGCAGGGAATACAGTGGCACATTCTCCCGGTCCAGACGGCGCAAGGTGCGGACAATGCCTGAGGTGGACTCAATGATGAAGTCACCATCACCATCATCACCCCCTTGGAAGGTGTAGAAGACCCTGCCATTGAGCCCAGAGTCACGGTCAGTGGCAGAGACCTGGAGGACGCTGGTGAAAGTGGGGACATCCTCGTAGATGGATCCCTGGTAGGAATGACGGAGGAACTGGGGTGCATTGTCATTGACATCACTCACCAGGATCTCCAGGTAAGTTGTGTCAGATTTCTGCGGAATACCATTGTCCCGTGCTGTGATGGCCAAGGTGTAGGACACCTGGTCCTCATAGTCCAGCTCCATCTGGGTGGTGACAGCACCAGTATCAGCAGCAATACTGAACTGGGGTATGCTGTCCTCCATCAGGTAGGTGATGCGGGCGTTCTCCCCTGTGTCCTCATCTGTGGCACTGATGACCACCACTGTTGTGCCCACTGGCCGATCCTCATTGATGTTGATGGTGTAGTGGGAGCTCTGGAAGACGGGGCGGTGGGTGTTGGCATCAGTGACGTTGACAACCACCTGGGCAGTGTCCTGGCGGGTGCCATCAGAGGCAGCAATGGTGAGCAGGTACTGCCGCTCCAGCTTGTAGTCCAGGGGCAGGGCAAGGGAGATGAGCCCACCACCGCTCTGGCTAGTGATGGAGAACCGGTTGCGGGTGTTGCCGCTGGAGATCTGGTATGTGATGACGCTGTAAGCATCACGGTCAACAGCAGAGACAGTCAGGACACTGGTGCCCACCGCAGCATCCTCGTTCAGGCGGGCGCCATACTCCCGCTGGGTGAACTCAGGGCTGTTGTCATTGACATCTAGGATGGTGACACTGACACTGGCTGTGGAGGCCATTGGGGGGGTGCCATGGTCTTGCGCCTCCACCCTGAAACTGTAGAAGTCGACTATCTCCCGGTCCAGCTCAGAGGCCACCACAATCCACCCGGTGCTGTTGTTGATGGTAAAGGGGAAGCTGGTGCCAGTCTCCAGCAGGGTGTAAACTAACCGGCTGTTGTCACCTGAATCGGCATCAATGGCTTGTACATGGATGACCGAGTAGCCAATGGGGACATTCTCCAGCACGGTGGCCTGGAAGGGTGTGCTGACAAAGATGGGTGCATTGTCATTGACATCCAACACCTGGATGGTAACCAAACCGCTGATGTTGGAGAGAGGTGGGCGGCCACCGTCCTGCGCCCGGATCCTCAGGGTGAACTCCTTGGTGACCTCGTAGTCCAGAGGGGTAACGACATCCAGCGTGCCTGTCTGCGCATCGATGTAGAAGTGCCCACGGGTGTTGCCGCTGACAATGCTGTAGTGCACCAGTGCATTGCTGCCTTTGTCACGGTCGGTGGCCATCACCTGCAAAATCGCCACATTGGGCACCACATCCTCAGGGACCTGTGCTACATAACGTCGCTCACTGAACTGCGGCGCATTGTCATTGTCGTCCTCCACAGCGATGCGGACAGTGGCTGTGGCACTCCGGGGACCTGGATCCTGGCCCTGGTCTGTGGCCTCCACCAACAGCTCAAAGGCATCCACTACTTCCCGGTCCACAGGGCCACGGGTGCGGATCACGCCTGAACGGGAATCGATCTCAAAGACCCCATTGGCATCACCGGCATTGAGGAGGCGGTAGAGGACGTTGGCATTGGGACCAGCGTCGCCATCGGTGGCCCGCACTGTCAGTACCTCATAGCCCACCTCCAGATTCTCTCGCACACTCTCCCGGTATTCTGGTTGTTCGAAGGCGGGGTCATGGTCGTTGGTGTCGCTCACTGTCACTGTCAGTGTGGCCATGGCACTGCGCCGGGGTATCCCGTGGTCCACTGCTGTCACACGGAACACGTGAGTGCTCTTGCTCTCGCGGTCCAGCGGTGCAGCGGTGCTGATGGCACCAGTGACAGGGTCTACAGTGAAGAGGTCATCGGAGCGGCTGTCGAAGAGCGCAGCCATAGAGTACTGCAGCCAGCCTGCCTCCCCCTCATCAGGGTCCTGTGCTGTCACCTGTGTCACTGGAGTGCCTGCTGGCCGGTTCTCCTCCACTGTGGCCTGGTAGCTGGAGGGCTGGAACTGCGGTGCTGTGTTGGGGCTGCGGCAGGGACGGTGGTGAGGTATGGGGGGTCTGGGGACTGCTGTGGTCTGGAACTCCACAACATCCGTAGGGTCTATCGCATCCCCAGTGCCACTGGTCTCCCTGGGGATATTGGTGTTCCCAGCATGTCCAGTGTCCATAGTGTTCCTGATGTTGCTAGGGTCCTTCCCAGTCTCCCCATTATGATCAGTATCTCTGGTGTTCCCAGTATCCCTGGGGACTTTCCTAGTCTTGCCAGCACCTCTGGAGAACCTCCCAGTCTCCCCAGTGAGTACAGAATTCCTGATGCCCCTGGGGACTGGAGTGCTCCCAGTGCCCCAAACACCCCCAGTGCTCAGCATGTTCCCAGTGCTCCCAGAGTCCTCCATGGGGATGCTGGTGTCCCCAGTGTGTCCAGTATTCCCAGAACTCCTGGTGCCCCTGAGGACATGGGTGCTTCCAGTGCCTCCAGTTCGTCCAGTAACCCCGGTGCCTCCACTATCCCGGGTGCCTCCAGCGTCCCAGGTGCTTCCAACGCCCCCAGTGCTTCCAGGCTTCCAGGTGTCTCCAGCATTCACGGTGCCTCCAGCGTCCCTGGTAATCCTGGAACCACCGATACCTGGGGCCCCCTTAATGCCACCGCCGCGGTCCCCACTGGAGAAGCCGGTGCCTGGCGCAGTCCCATCGCTGCCGCTCGCGTCCGGTGCGGGCCCAGCGCTGTCGCCGCTGTAACCGGTGCTCGGCGGGGTCCACGCACCGCCGCTGGAGCCGGTGCCTGGTGCAGTCCCATCGCTGCCGCCCGCAGCCGGTGCGGGCCCAGCGCTGTCGCCGCTGTCCCCGGTGCTCGGCGGGGGCCATGCGCCGCCGCTGTCCCCGGTGCCGCCGCGGAGCTGGAGTGGCGCCGGTAGCGTGCTGGACCGACGGGTGCTGGTGCCGGTGCCGACGCCGGAGCTGATGCCGGTGGCGATGGTGAGTCCCGGTGAGAGCAGCGGCAGCAGCAGCAACAGCGGCAGCAGCCGGAGCGCGGCCCGGCGGGTGGGCGGAGGGCCCATGGCCGCTGCCCCCCGGTGCCCCCGGTGCCGGTGCCCGCAGCGACCCGCTCCGCCGCCTGCGCCCCGCCCTCGCCCGCGCGCGCCCGCAGGGGCGGAGCCGCCGATTCACCGGCCCGGCCGTTCTTAAAGGAGCCGCCGCCGCCGCCCCCGGCACTCGCCGGCGACGCCCGCACCGGCAGCGGCAGCGCGGGGGGAGCGAGCGCGCACTGCGCGCAGGTTGCGCACACACGAGGTGCGCAGGTTGTGCACGCTCGTGTGAGGTGCACACGTGCGCCCTGCGCGCACACACGTACATACACAGATGTGGAGGGCCTTGCACGCACCTGTGCATTGCAGGCATGCGTGTTGCACGCGCGGGGAACACGCACGTCGCACACGCAGGGCACACAGGCATCTGTGATCACATATGGCATGGGAACCATGTATGTGACACACACAGCACATGTGAAACACACACGGAGCATACACTGTGAGACAGAGAGCACGTGTGTGACAAAGCACAGAGATCATGTGTGTAAACGCCCAGTACATGTGTGGCACATACAGCACGTGTGACATTTGTCCCCCAAGGCTCCCGTGTCCCCACCGCCGGCCGTGACTCCACACACGGACGTCCATCTCCCCTCATTCCGTGCCACATCCCCACCCCAGACCCCCGGCCTCGTCCCACCGCACCAAGACTGGGGGCAATAGAACAGACCGGGAGCGACTGAACCAGGCTGAGAGAGACTGGGGATGCTGGGGGCCGCTGGGACAAACTGGGAGGGACTGGGGATGTCGGGGGTGCTGGAACAGACTGGGAGAGACTGGAGAAGCTGGACGGGGGCGGATCCCCGCGGTCTGTGGCTGCTGCTCCCCCCCGCCGCCCAAGCCGGCGCCGGTCGCGTGGGTGCAGGCAGGCGGCGCGGAGCCGCGTCCCCCCCCGGCGGAACGGGTCCGACGGGTACCGGGGAGGGGCCCCCCCGCGCCGGGGAGGCGCTTGGAGCGCCGAACCCCCCCGCCTCCGCCGGGGGCTCCGGTGACTCACTGGGCCGCTCCCCGCCGGTTCCACCCGACAGCCGAGGCCTGCCGGGGGTTTCCCACGCAAAGCAGCGGGCGGCAGCCAGGCCTCCCTGCATGGCGACGGAAGGGGGCAAAGGGGGCAACCCTCCCGTGTATCACCCCACCCCGGAGCGGGGGGCGAGCAGCAGCTGAGGCTGAGGCTGGGGGCCCTCGGCCCCACTTAGCATCACAAAGGAGCTTTGTCTGGGGCTTTGTGTGGGGCTCGCAGGAGGGAGGGAGAACGGGGAGGAGGGAGGTGCGGGGGGAGGGGAAGGGTGGTGTGCAACGGAGACACCTCCCCGGGCTGGACCCCCCCCATTCTTTCCTCGGAAGCCCCCAAGAACACACAGCTCAGCAGCTCTTGGCTTTATTTTGGACGGAGGAGGGTCATGTTACATGGGCACGGGGGTCCCCAGCACCACTCAGCATGAGGGGGACACAGGGGAATCGCAGCCCGACTCAGCAGGGTAAGGGGGACACACAGGGAGAGGGCAGCGCCCTGACAGTGTCAGTTCTTTGTGGAGCAGGGGGGACAGACGGTGACTCCCCTCCAAGCAAAGACGATGATGAAGGGCACAGCCTGGCAATGAAGGTGAGATGACTTGGGAGGCCCTCAAAGTCCTTGGGGTGCAGGGGGACACCCTCAGACCTCCATGTTCTTCATCTGCTCCTCCAGCACCTGATCGCGTCCCCCCCCTGCCTTCTTCTTGCCCCCTCCTTCCTGCTGCTTCTTCTGCTTCTTGGAGAGCTCCTGCTCAATGGGTGCCGGCCTGGTGAATGGAATCAGCTCCCGCAGGTCTGGGGGGACAAGGGATCACTGTCACCCTCCCCGCCAAGAAGCAGGGGATGGGGAAGGCACAGGGGCATGTTACCTGGAGGCATGAAGTTTTGGAGCTTTTCAGGGATGCGGATGCCCTCAGGGGTCTGGTGGTTCTCCAGGATGGCGCAGATGGTGCGGGTGGTAGCGCACATGGTGGCATTCAGCATGTGCACAAACTCTACCTGTGGTAGGGGGACACAGGGGACACCTGTGACATGGGGAAAGCACAGGAACACAGGAAGAACTCTCCTATGCCCACTAGCCTCACCTTGTCCATCATCTTCTTTGTCTGGCCATAGCGGATGCGCAGGCGCCGAGCCTGGTAGTCAGTGCAGTTGGAACAGGAGACAAGCTCACGGAAGGCGCCAGAGCCAGGGAACCAAGCCTCCAGATCCAGTTTTTTGCTGGCTGCATGGTTCAGGGAGCCTGGAGAGGGAACAGTGCTGAGTGGGGGGCTCCCACTGCCATCCTGGATTTTCCTGTCCTGGGGCAGAGTGTAGGGTGAAGCCTCCAAAGTCATTCCAGCAGCTTGGTGCCAATCCACCATGGATTTCTGCTCTGCCATAGTGATGTGGGGTTACGTCTCAGCCATGAAAATGTGGGGTACCCACTTGGCCACAGGGTCAACAAGCCACATGCTGTTTGGTCATGGGAACATGGGGGTGTAGGAGTCCTGCCCAGACACAGAGATGGGGAACTCCTGCTCAGCCACAGGACACTGGGTTCCTGCTGTGCCATGGGGATATGGGGATCCCACTTACTCACAGGAATGTGGGCGCCTCTCTCAGCTTTGTGGATGTGAGATTCCCACTCAGCTATGGGAACATGGGCTTCGCACTTGACTATGGGGATGTAGGATTATGCCATAGGGATCTGGGATTCCTGCTTGGACGCAGGAATGAGGGATTTCTGCTCAACAGTGGGGATGTGGGGTTCTTGCTCTGCCAATGGGATAAAGGGGATAAAGCTCAGCCACGGGGAGCTTTTAAACCAGATCTTTTTCCTGTGAGCATTTCCAGGAGGAGCTGGGACACTCCAACTGTCCCTCTGGAAGGGACAGCAGGGACAATCCATCACAGCAGTTTTCACACCCATTCCCACGGACCCAGAGCAAGGCTGAGGATTCCACAGAAAGCAAAATGTCCCCTTCTCTTCCTCTGTCTCAGGCTGGGGACAGCAATGAGCCAGAGGCAAGAAATTGCCATGCAGGAAGCAGGTCAGGGCCCCCCTCAACCCCCCGTGGCACAGGAGCCCCTACCTGAGACGATGTTGACGATGTGATAGGGAATCCCGAGGGACTGGTAGAATTCCTCAGCTGTGGCCATCATCTCCTCAAATATCTCCCAGGATTTGTTGTCATGGGGGGAGGAGTAGACGAACTGCTCAATCTGCAGGAAAAGGAATTCCACAGTGACACCAGGTATAGCTCCAATTCCCACAGGAACCCCACGGTACAGCCTGAATTCCTACTGCAACCCCACAGGGATACCCAGTACACCCCAAATTCCCACTGGAAACCTGCAGTGACACTAAGTATAGCCGAAGTTCCCATCAGAACCCCACAGTGACACCAGGTACACCCTGAATTCCCACTGGAACCCCACAGTGACATGGGGTATACACCCCAACTTCCTGGGGTGTATACCACGGTGACAATGGGTACACCCTGAATTCCTGCCGGGTATGCTGCAGTGGCACCAGATACACCATGAATTTCCACTGGAACATACTGAATTCCCACTGGAACCCCACAGCAACCCTCAGTACATCCCACACTCCTCCCGGGACCGCTCCTTCACCTTCTCAAACTGGTGGACGCGGAAGATGCCGCGGGTGTCCCGGCCGTGGGACCCCACCTCCTGGCGGAAGCAGGTGCTGAGCCCCGCGTACTTGAGGGGCAGGTCCTCCGGCCGCAGCCACTCGTCGCGGTGCAGGGCGGCGATCGGCTGCTCGGACGTGGCGATCAGGTACTTCTCATCGATGGAACTGTCCTCCGCCCGCTCACTGCCCTTCCCAATCACCTGCAGGGGACATGAGCCACCGGCCTTCTTCTAGCTGCTCTTGCACCTCCAGAGACCAGCAGGGAGGTTTTCCAGCACCAGATGGTTTAGGAATTCATCACAGGGGGAGTTTGTTGGTCGTTCAAAGGGGCTGATGGCAGGGACGAGTCACCTGTATCACCCGTGGAGATGGACTCCAGAGATGAGCCACCTCCTTGTCACATCATCACCATCACAAGCCACCTCCTTGTCACCTATGTCACCCATGGAGATGGCCCCCAGGGCATGTCATCTCCTTGTCACTGCACTGCCATCATGTGTCACCTGTTCAAATGGATCCCAAAGATGAGCCACCTCATCACCATCATGTGGCACCCATAAACATGGACCCTAGAGATAAGCTACATCCTTGTCACCACACGTCACCAATGGAGATGGACAGATGGACTCGGGAGACCAGCCATCTCCTTGTCACTTCATGGCCATCACAGTGTGTCACCCATGGAGATGGACCCAAGATGAACCACCTCCTTGTTACTGCAGTGTCACCCACGGAGGTGTTTCCCACAGAGGTGGACCCCCAAGACAAGCCATCTCCCTGTCACATCATCACCATCACAACATGGAGATGGATCCCACAGAGAGGGGAAGGAACCACTACTACCATTGTTGCCACCACCACAAGCTTGCCAGGGCAGAGGGGACCCTGCTGCCTCCCTCTCCACAGTCCCATTGGGGTGCTTGCTTCCAAGTCCCAAATCTGGAGTGATCCCTTACCTTGTAAAGCTCCTCGTCAAACTGGCTGAGCTGGGCCACCTCCTGCATCACCTCCTTGCGCATGAAGAAGGGGGTGTACACCGGGGTGTACCCCCGGGCACGGAGGCTCTGCAGCGCATACTGGATCAGCGCCTGCTCCAGAAACACCAGTGGGCCCTGGGAACAAGGGTCACACACACACTCAGCTGGGCCACTCCTTGCTCAGAGGGTCCATCATCAACCCCAGGGGAGGAGAACCCAAGGCCCTTGCTCCTCCTCGTTCCTCTGAACCCAATCATTCCGGGGTCACAGCTCTCACCTTAAGGAAGTAGCCACGGCTGCCAGCCACCACAGCGCCCTTTTCCCCCTCATAGCCATCCACCATCACCACCAGATCCACATGAGAATACTTCTTCCTGCAGCTGCAGTCACCCCACACCCGCTCCACCTTGTTGTCCACATCCTGCAGGAACAGGAACCCGGAGAAAAGAGAAGCAGGAGCCTGTCACCTCCTCAGTGCCCTGGAATGCTGTGACACCAGCCCCTGAACCACACTGGGCCCACTTTGGGAGCTCAAACTCCAGCCTGTAGCTTATTGTGCAGCCACTTGGCAGCAAGCCTGCCCCAGTTGTGCTCCCTCTGCAAAAATATTCCCATGGGATGAATGGAGGCAGCAGAGGGAGACCCTGTCCTCACCACAGTAAGCGCCTTTCCCATGAATTCCCCCAACAATGGTGTGCCCAGTGTTGTCTGAGCTGCTCTTTGTCTGATCCCGGTGGGAAATGCTGGCTTGTCATGCAGATTTCCCTCACCCGCCCACCCAGACAGGCTTGGGGGATCCCCTGCTGGGAGCCCCCTGCTTCCCACTGTGAGCTTCCTAGCCCCTCTGACCCAGCCCCACCTCCCTTCCCGTGTCCCACCTCGTCGTTGCTAATGGGCACAGAGGGGTGGAGGAGGTTCCCAATCTCCCGGAGGCTCTCAAAGCGTTCAGCCTCCAGCCGCAGGCGCTCGGAGTCACACTCCAGGATGGCCTCATCAATGAGCAGCCGAATTTTCTTTATCTGGGATACCTGGAGACACTGCAGAGAGACCTCTGGATGAGGTGGGGGAGAGAGAAGACCACTGGGAAGAGGGTCCTGTTCATCCAGCACAGGGAATCCTGGGCCCAGCATGGTGAATTCTGGACCATCCACATATTCTGGAGTGGGTCCCTGGGCTGGACACACTCAAGAACAGCCTGAAAGGATAAAGGGGTGACAAGCTGGAATCTGGAAGGCCTGAGCTGCTCCCGTGGCAGCCAGCATTGCATCCATTAACCAGAGTGACTATCAAACTGGGAAGGAAGTAGGCAGGGAGGGACACACTGAGGACACAGAAGGACTGAGGCTGCTCAAATTCCCAGGGATCAGCCCTTGACTGACACAGGGGTGATGCTGGGGAGACCAAGGACACTGAGGAAGAGTCACTTATTGGTGGTGTGGGAATGAGAGATAAAGGATCCTCCCAGCTGGGGAAACAGGCCCCCCTCATTTGGCACTTTAGGCCACCAATTTGGGCAATTCCAGGCAAAGCTCTGGACAAACTGTAGGCACAGTGGAGGGAGTTGGGGGTCTCACTCACCCCCAGGACATCAGCCGTGAGTTCATCCAGGTTCTGTGCACTCTCTGGTACAGATTCATCCGTCCCTACTGGCTCCTTTTTCTGCAGCAAGAGGAAAAAGGAACCTCAAGAGAGTTAAAAATTCCAGTGGGAAAACATCCCTCAGTGACACAAGGGAGAGACTGGAGGGCTGGGAGAAGGAGAGATGTCACCAGTTGGTGATGTCCCACCTCAAGGTGACCCAGGGCACTCGTGTCCTACCTTCATCTTGTCCCCAATGGTTTTGCTGCACAGGTTCTTCAGCTTGTTCAGGTTGTCGGCACGAAACCTGCCTGGAAAGGAAGGCAGGGGCTGTCACCTGGACTGAGAGAAGGGCTGGGGCCCCCATCTGGTTCAGAGAGGTGATATGGAGCCCCCATGGGAGCAGCAGGGGGGATGGCAGTTCCCAGAATATCCACAGGCACCATCCCTGGGGTTTTTGGAAGGACAGAGGTTGATCGTGTGGAGCAGAGCTGCAAGGAGTAGGGATGTCACTGGAAAACACCTGGAGTGACATTGCACTGGGACCTCCATGACAGGCTGGAAACCTCCATGACGTGCTGGAACCCCGCTGGGATGGGACACCCCAACTCCAAGATGAGAACCCTACACTGGGAATCCCTGTGCTGGGCTAGGACCCCCACAGTAGGATAGGACCTCCACACTGGGACCCCCATGAGGGGATGAGGTCCCCCACACTGGGGTGAAAGTCCCATGCCCGGCTGGGAACAATGTACTGGAATGGGATCCCCATCCCATGCTAGGATCCCCCACATTGGGCTGTGACCCCCATGCTGGACTGGGAACACCACCCTGCCACAATGGGAATCCCTCCACCAGGATGGGACCCTCCACATCAGTATAGGATCTCCATACTTCACTTGGACCCCCCAGTGCTGGGCTAGGACCCCCACACCAGGATGAGATCCCTCTCACGCTGCACTGGGACACCCATGCCAGGATAACATCCCTCCCTCCACAGGCTCAGAGCCTCCCGTGCTGGGACCTCCCTGTTAGGATGAGACCCCCGCATTGTGCTGGGACCCCACCTTGTGATGAGACACCTCCCTCAGCGGAATGGGATTGCTAAGGACTGAGCAGACCCTGGGATCTGAGGCCCCAATAACGAGATTCAGGGGGTGTTGGATGAGGGGAGCATGGATGTTCCCCCTTTGTGAGCCCAGGGCTGGTAAGGGCAGAGCCCAGGACCCGGGGCAGCTCAAACTGGGGGCACCTACGCTGAGAACGCGCCACCCCAATCAGCAGGAGGGATCAGTCCCAGGGGATCCAGAACCAGGGAACACCAACAGGACACAGCACGGGCTCCGCGCACCGGCGCCGCGGGATTGCATCAGCCAGCACGACCCGCCAGCCTGCCTCACCCTGCAGGCACCCGCCATTCTCCAGCACCGCCGTCCTGGGGACACGGAGCCCGCGGGAAGGGGGCTGGGAAGGGGGTGACCCCTTGGACATCAGGGCAAACGCATTAAAGAGGAGCCCCAAGTGCCGCTTTCATTCCGCAGCAATGGAATGCTGGGGGGCCCTAGGAAAGGCGGGGTTCGGGGGTACCCACTCCTCCTGCCGCTCTCCAACTCCTCCCCACATCCGGCACCCACTGACGGAGCTGGATGCGCTTCCCGCTGCCCCATATCCCGCCGGGAGCTACGAGGAGGGGGCTCCTGCCCCCCACCCCCCAAGCCGCCCAGGTGTGGGTGTACCCCAAATCTGGGGGTGGCACTGTCTAGGATTCCCCCCGCCCAGCTGCATCCTGCGGCAATGCAGGGAGCGGATCCCTGGGGATCGCAATGGGACGGGATCCAAGTCCGGGCCAAGGGGAACCTGGGATCTGCCTCCCAGCCTGGCAGGACAGAAGGCGGGTCTAGTGGGAGAATTTCTCCCACCTCAACCCCTGGAATTAGGGACGAGGGGGATCCGCCCAGGGACAGGCCCTCGGTCTCTGCCGCGACCTACCCACAGGATCCAGTCCCACAGGGCAGTGATCCACCGAGGTGATCCCCGAGGGTTGGGGATGAATACACAAACAGCTGGGGAGGATGGGAAAGACCTCCCGAAAGGTCACCCCATCGAGGAGGTTCGGGGATCAGCGTGGGGGCCGCTTCCAGCTCCTCGGGAGGGAGAGAGGGACCCTTAGGGGATCCCTCATCCCCGAGGAGGGGAAATGGTGGGGAGTTCCTACCACCTGCGGAGCGGTCACCAGGCTGACGGGGTGGGTGGAAAGGCACCGGGAAGCGGAGATACGCCCGCGTGTGACAAGGGGGTCCCCCAGCCCGGAGGCTGCCTCCCCTCACCCACCCACCCCCACGTACACCTCCGCCAGGCGCCGTCCGCTCGCACCAGCGCATCCACCAGCCCGGGGTCCTTGAAGCGCTTGCGCTGCATGTCCCGCACCATGGCGGGGTCTCCGCCCTTGTCGGCGCGGAACAGGTCCAGGTCCAGCACCATGACGGGTGATGGCGGCGGCGGCACCGGGAGCGCCGGCGGGGACAGCTGCTCCGCGCGCGTGCGCGGAAGGGGCGTGGCCGCGGCCGTGGGGCGGGGGGCAGCAGCGCCCCTCGGCGGCCGGGAGGAGGAGCAGCAGGACGGGCGGGCGGGGCACGGGGGCGATGGGGAGGGGCCCGAGCAGCCCTGACCCCCGTGAGGGACTTCCGGCGGGCCGGCAGGCCCGGGCAGAGCGGCCGGACGGGGGTATCGGGAAGTGTTGAGAGGGTTTGGGGAGGATATGGCGCGGTCTGGAGGGGCCCGAGCGGTCCGAGCATCCTTGAGCCCCCCCGCCAGAGGGGTCTCCGCCCTCGCACCCCGAGGATTCCTGGGGTTCCTCAGCCACATCGCAGGCATACTGGTGGGCTCTGCGGATCTCCCACCCCAGGACACCTCGCACCCCTCTGCTCTTGGGGCTCCCAAAAGCCACCCCATGCCTCTCTACAGCGCCCCATGGCACGACTGTGGCCGTCCACGTCACCCCATGTCACCCCACTGTCCCCTCCCTGGGGGTCCCGGCGGGGTTCTGGTGCCTTCACCCATTTGGGGGACCCTATAGCACTTCCCCCATGAGGAGGCGTGCAGATAGAAGTCAAAATTCCGCTGCTCCCTCACCCCACCCCTAGGTACCCACTCCCACGCGTGTGACACCCTGCGGACACCCCCACATCCTCACCCCACCCATTTTTGATGCCCACGCTCAATTCCCCGCATCCCTTAGGCGTGTCCCCCCGCCCCCGTGTGCGCACACACATGGAGCCCTTATACAAACCCCACTCCTGTATTTGGCATTTTTAGGTGCTTGGGATGGGGAGGACACGGTGGGGGCACGAGTGGGGACACACGTACAAAAGCCGTAACGAGGCTCCGGTCCGAAGCGGGTCCCTAAGGCCACGTTGGGGGCGCAGGGGATGGGCCGTGGGTACCCCCCCTTCCCTTCACAGCTGTCCGGGGCCGGGGTGTCCGTGGGTGCCCCTCCGGCCCGTCACAGCTCCCGGGAGGGCTCCGGGATGCGAGGGTGCCCCCCGTCCTCTTACAGCTCGCGATCGGTGCTGCTGGATGAGGTCTTGAGCGGGACCGAGTCGAATCCATCCGGCATCCGCTGTGGGGTAGGGAAACTGAGGCCCGGAGCCCCCCGGCGTGGGGAACTGAGGCACAGAGCCCCCCTTGGAGTGGGGAAACTGAGGCCCGGAGCACCCCCGGGGTGGGGAATTGAGGCACGGACCATCCTCAAATCCCACCCCCACCACGGCTTTTGCGGTGGCTGCTCCAGGGTTGTTTCCGCCGCCCACCCCACCCCTCACCTTGGCCGTCAGGGCTTTAAGTTTTCCAAAAAGTGACATTTCGGTGGCAAAGAGCAGCTCGTCCTCCGCGTCCTCCCCCTCCATGATGGCGCAGCTATCGGGCGACGTCGCGTCGGTCTCCCGGGCCGCCGCGTCCATCACCAGCTTGGAATATTTGTATTCCAACCTGGGAACGCAGGCGGTGCCATCACCTCCCCGTGACAGTGCTAGCCCCCGTGTCCCCAAAACCCGCCGCTAATTGCTCACTTTTGAGTCTTTTTCCAGAAATAAGCGGCGAGGGCGGCCAGCAAGACGGCCACGCCCGTCCCAGTGGAAATTCCCACTTTTAGCCAAAAATCCACGCTCCGGCACGCCTGGATCACCTGCGGCGGCAGGCCGTCTCCGCCGTGGCACAGCCGGGGCTCCCGCCACACGTAGGTGGTTTTCTGATGGGGGGAAAGGGGGCTCAGGGGCCGCAGGAGCCGCTGCCCAGCCCGGGGCACGGGGCGGTACCTGAACGCCGCCGATGCAGGCGCCGACGATGGGGCGGTGGTGGGAGCTGGAGCAGCGGGGACATCCCTCGGCCGTCACCCACAGGAAATGGAAGGTGCAGCCGTCGCAGGTGCCCTCGGGGCATTTGCTGGGGAGGGACAAAAAGGGGGGGCTCAGGTGACGGAGACACTCCAAAGTGGGGATTACAGCTAAGGTGACACCCCAGGGTCGGGACAGCATGACAGCAGTGTCCCCAAAGTGAAGCGCTCCAAAGTATCTACCGATGACAGCAGGGGATCTTGGAGGTTCCCAAACCTCCCCCGGGAACTCCTTTGTATCACTGCCAACCTGAGTACACGCAGGGCGCCCGTGACACAGCCGGGATGACACCTCAGGGTGAGGGAATCTGACGCCATGTCAGTGTCGTCCCCAGAGCAAAGCACCTCAAGGGACATGCCCACCCATGACAGCAGATGTTGTTTTGGGTCACTTTGGGAGACCCCTAAGCCCCCCTTGGTGTCCCCAGTGTCCCACCGCCCCACCCTCCCCACCTGGGAACAGCCAGGGTGACGCCTCAAAGTGAGGGACACTGACACTGTGAGTATGGTGTCTCCAAAGCAAACCACCCCAGGGATATTCCCAACCCTGACAGCAGGAGATGCTGTTCACCCAAAACCCCCCTCGGGGTTCCCCGTGTCCCCTCCCCACCTCGGGACAGCCAGGGTGCCAATGCCGACACGCAGGGGGTCACAGCGTAGGCGGATGGTGGTGGCCCGGCCACCACTGCAGGGCTGTGTCATGTCGTTGGACCTGCCAGGGGACATGGGGGGTCAGGAGGACAGTGGGGTACAGTGTGGGTGTCAACCCCCTGTCACCTGCCTGCACCTGAAGAAGAAGATGATGTCAGGCAGGTCAGGGTGGCTGGGGGGGAAGAGCTCTGGGGGAGACACGATGCCGTCCAGCACGGAGCTGGTGGTGACACCTGCAGGGAGAGAGGGGTGTCTCCAGTCCCACTGGGGTGTGTTCCAGTCCCAGTGTCCTAGTGCCACCAGAGGGTCCCAGTCCTACTAGGGTGTCCCAGTGCCACCAGGATATCCCAATCCCAACAGGGTGTCCCAGTGTCAGTGTCCCAGTCCCACCAGCATGTCTCAAGTCACACCATGGTGTCCCAGTCCCACTGGGGTTGTCAGTGACATATACCAGTGACAATGTCCCAATCCCAAAAAAGGTGCTCTGTAGTGTCCCAATCCCACCAGGGTGTATTTCAGTCCCATTGGGGTGTCCCCGTGGCACCAAGGTATGCCAGCGCTGCTGAAATGTCCTAGTGCCAGTGTCCTAGTCCCAGCAGAGTGCCCCAATCCCACCAGGGTATCCCACTCTCAGTGCCACTGGGATGTCCTGGTCCCTGTGCCACCAGGCTGTCCTAGTCTCAACAAGGTGTCCCACTCTCAGTGCTGCAAGGTTGTTCCAGTTCCTGTCCCACACATGCGTCCCAGTCCCCCTGAGGAGTCCCAGTGTTGGTGTGCCAGTGCCACCAAGATGTTCCAGTGTCTGTCCTGCCCATGTGTCTCAGCGACCTCGGGGTGTCCCGGTGCCCCAGGGGTGTCCCCCCTCCCTCCCTGCTCACCCAGCAGGTGGTCACCCAGGCTGACAGGCTGAGAAGACACAGCTGCGCGGGCACCGGTGACATCGGAGGGTACCAGAATGGCCTGACACACATAAGAGGTGACCACCCGGGCAGGGGCCCCCAGACCCGCCGTCACATTGTCAGCACATGAGGCCATTTTCCTGCCCTGTGGGGACATACAGGACACACGTGTGTGGAGTGAGACTGTGTGTACAAGGGACTGGCATTTGTGTGTGCAGGGCCATAGGTGTACAGGTGTGGCTGCACAAGTGCCCATACGTGTTTACATGAGTGTTCACATGTGTCTGCACAACTGTGCAGGTGTGTTTGTGTGACTGTGCACAAGTGATTGCGCAAGTGGGCGGGTGTGTATGTGCAAGTGTGACAGTATGTACACCTGTATTTGCACACCTGCATGTGGGAATGTGTGTTTGCATACACGTCCTTGTGTTTGCATGACTACGAGAACATATGCACATGTGTGTCTGTGTCTGCCCACCTGCATGCCCCATTCCGTCTGTGTGCCCAGGTGTGTGCCCGTGTTCGCCCATGCACATGCCCATGTGTGCATGTGTATTTGTGAGCCCTCCTGCCCATGTGTGCCCACCTGTGTTCCTGTGCCCACCCTCCTGAGTACCCACCCATTGTGCCCATCTTTGCACTCGTGCTTGTGCCCACCCACTTGTGTGCCCACCTGTGTGCTCGTGTTTGTACTCATGTGCCTGTGAGTGCACACACCCCCTGTGCTCGTGTTTGTACCCATGTGCCTGTGAATGCACACACCCCCTGTGTGCTCGTGTTTGTACCCATGTGCCTGTGAATGCACACACCCCCTGTGTGCTCGTGTTTGTACCCATGTGCCTGTGAGTGCACACACCCCCTGTGCTCGTGTTTGTACCCATGTGCCTGTGAGTGCACACACCCCCTGTGCTCGTGTTTGTACCCATGTGCCTGTGAGTGCACACACACCCCCCGTGTGCTCGTGTTTGTACCCATGTGCCTGTGAGTGCACACACCCCCTGTGTGCTCGTGTTTGTACCCATGTGCCTGTGAGTGCACACACCCCCTGTGTGCTCGTGTTTGTGCTCATGTGCCTGTGAATGCACACACCCCCTGTGTGCTCGTGTTTGTACTCATGTGCCTGTGAGTGCACACACACCCCCCGTGTGCTCGTGTTTGTACCCATGTGCCTGTGAGTGCACACACCCCCTGTGTGCTCGTGTTTGTACCCATGTGCCTGTGAGTGCACACACCCCCTGTGTGCTCGTGTTTGTACCCATGTGCCTGTGAGCGCACACACCCCATGTGCTCGTGTTTGTACTCATGTGCCTGTGAGTGCACACACCCCCCGTGTGCTCGTGTTTGTACCCATGTGCCTGTGAGTGCACACACCCCCTGTGTGCTCGTGTTTGCCCTTGTGTTCCTATGACCACCCCCCCATGAGCCCAGTTGTGTTCCCATACATTCATGCATGATCCTCTGCTCTCCTGTGTGTGCCCTTGTGTGCCTTCCCAGGTGTGTTCCCATGTCTGCCATGCATATTTCCATGGCCTCCTGCCCATGTGTGCCTACTCTCCTGAGTGCCCACCCACGTGCCTGTGTTTGCACTCGTGTGCCTGTGCCCACCCCTGGGTGTGCTCCCATGTGTGCACACGTGTTTGCCCACACGTCTCTCACCTGGTGCCCACAGAGGCTCAGGCGGAAGTGATGGCTGTAGCGCAGCCCTTTGGGGGTGAAGCCGGGCCCTGTGCCCACCCCAGCACCTTGGCCCAGCGACGGGAACTCGAAGTGCAGCATCCGGCCTGGCAGTGCCAGTGCCAGGCTGCAGTTGTTGTAGCATAGCGATCGCAGCTGGGAACAGGGACAGGGAGCTCAGGAATGGCCATGCCACCCACTGGGGACACCCTTGTGGGGGACTCTGGGGAGCTGGCACCACCCCTGAGAGACAGCAGGGCCATAGTGGCACCCACCAGGGTCACTCACTGCCACCCACCAGTGTCAGATACTGTCACCCATCTGGAATGGCTGGGAGGGGCTGGTGTCATCTCTCTGGGGACAGCTGGGGGACTGGCATTACCCACCCAGGATTAGACATTGTCACCCACCTTGCCATCCACCCAGGATTGCCACAGGGTTGGTGTCACCTCCCTGGAGATGGCCAAGGGGGGCAGGCATCACCCACTCTGGGTTAAACAGTCACCCACACTGCCACCCATCCTGTCATCCACCCAGAATGGCGGTAAGGGGCTGGTGTCACCTTCATGGGGACACAGTGTCATGCACCCAGGATGACTGGGGGAGGCTCGTGTCACCCACCCGTGATGGTGTCACCCTCCTGGTGCTAGCCAGTGCCACCATCTGGGACATCCTGGCTCTGGGGGAGGCTGGTGTCACTCCTCTGGGGCCCACTGGCATCACCCATGGGGACATTTATGGACACTTGGACCCCCTGCCATCCCCAGTCACCTGGTTGCTGCGCGTGCCAGGGCCACAGGGGTGGCAGGTGGGCGTCCCGTCGGAGGGGTGGCCCCGCAGGTAGGTGCCAGGCGGGCAGGGCTGGCAGGTGCCCGAGCTGGGGTCCACAGCACTGCCAGGGGAACACGGGGCACAGGACCCAGTGGGCTGGGGGGCACAGCGGCGGCAGAAGGAGGCCACCCCCCCCTGCACATTGGTGACGTTGATGCTGTACAGCTTGGCCACATCACTGGTGAACCGCCGGCCCTGGCACCGAGAGCACCATCACCATCTGCCCCCCACCCTCCCCCAGATCCCCCAAAGTGGGGGCCCTCCAGCCCTCTCAAAGCAGGGCCCCCTGTCCCTCACCGCCTCGTGGTAGGGGGTGCGCTGGAAGGCCCAAGTGAAGCTCATGGTCGCGTTCTTCTCCACCAGGTAGGTGTAGGATTGTTTCCCTGTGGAGCCTGTCCATGTCTCCACCGGAGTGTTGGTGTGTGAGTTGACACCCTGTGGGGACGGTGGAGGTGGCACCACCCAAGTTCACTGTGCCCCCCCCCCCCAAACTGCTGTGTCTCCCCACTCACCACCATAAAGTAGAGCTCACAGCCAACGCTGCAGAGCGTCTCGAAAACGAAGGTGATCCTGGCCACCTCCCTGCTCTCTGTGTCCTCTAGCACTGGGCTTGGAGGGCTGGGGACAGTGTGGGGACACTGCTAGCTCTGCTCCATGGCTGTGTCCCCCCTGCTCCCTGGTGGTGGCCCCCACCTCACCTGAAGCCAGGGACCACCAGCGTGAGGATCATGAAGTCGCTGTCAGAGGCTCCAGCTGCCGTGTAAATGTAGTCCCCAGCTACCTCCCAGCCTGCAGGGGTGCAGTGACACTCAGAGAGGTCCCTGGCCGTGCCCCAGCCAGGGACAGGGAAGGGACAGCCCTCTGGCACTACCTGCAATGCCCTTGTACTCGAAGTTGATGCCGCTGAGCACGGTGGTCTCCATGTTGGGGGGCAGCACGTTCCACCACTTGTACTCCAAGCCCAGCACTGGCTCAGTGCCCTCTGGGCAACTGAGACAGGCTGGGGAGAGAAGGCAACAGCCCTGCACAGGGGTGGCACCCACCTCCCCCTCTGTCAGCTTGGTGTGCCCTGCTTACCCCTTGAGGCCAGTGATGGGGACAAGAGGGGACAGCCCTGCACTAGAGTGGTACCACATTACCCTCCCTGCAGCTTGGGATGACCTGGTAACCACCTCTTGGGGACAATGGTGGAGACAGGAGAGGACAGTTCTGTACTGAGATGGCACCCATCTTCCTAGGCAGCTCCAGGGATCCCAGTTACTTACTGGGGACAATAACTGGGATGTTCTTACTGGATACATAGGGACAGCCCTGCACCAAGGTGGTACCACTTTTCTCTCTGTCAGCTTTGGGTGCCTTGGTCACCACTTTGGAACAATGATGGGAACAGGATGGGACAACCCTGCACTGAGGTGGCACTCACGTCCCCCTGGTAGCCCCAGAGACCCCAGTTATTCCTTGGGGACAGTGGTGGGGGTGCCTTATTGGAGCCATGGGGACAGGAGGGGACAACCCTGCACAGGAGTGGCATCCACCTTCCCCCAGCAGCTCAGGCTGCCCCAGTCACGCCCTGGGGACAATGACGGGGCCACCTTACCGGAGCCGTTGGAATAGAAGCCATAGGGACAGGGCTGGCAGGTGCTGCTGTTGCCTTTGGCGAAGCCAGGGTTGCAGGGGGGGCATCGTGTCTTGACCCCCGAGGATGGCAGCCGGGTCGCCTGCGGCAGCTCCTCACTGCAGATCTTGGGCTCTGCCCACTTGTACATCAGCTGGGTCTGCCGGGGCAGCGGGTGAGCTGGGGGGGACACGGGGGACAGGGGGCCCACCCCGGGCTGCCTCTGCGTTACCTCCCCACGGGCGTCGCAGGCCGTGTGCGTGTAGAAGAAATCCTTGTCCGTGCAGGGCGGGCGTGGCTTGCAGGACCCCGAGCCGGGCTCTGCCGAGGGGGAGCACGGCGGGTGAGCCAGCACAGCCCGGGGACCCCAGCGCTGCTCCCACCACGCGGGGTGTCCTTGTCTTCCCTCCCAGCCAAGTGGTGCTCCCTACTTCCCACATCATCTCTCCCTCCCCCAGGGCCACTCCTGCAGTGCAGATTGCGGGGACAAAGGGACCCCTAAGGGTGTCCCCCCTCACCAGCGTAGGTGTCAGGTTTGTCAGGGGTGCCAACACCGTCGCCACCAGGGGATGTCAGGTCACACCTGCTCCCCAGATCACCCCTTCCCTTCCCAGGGTCAAATACTAGAGGGACAGCTCTGGGCGGGGGGACCCCCGGGTGTTCCCTCTCACCGGCGTAGGTGTCAGGGTCGCAGGGCTGGCAGGCGGTGGCCCCTTTGCCAGAGAAGGTGTCAGCGGGACAGGGCTGGCAGGCGGCTGAGCCGGCAGCGGGGGCGAAGGTGCCGGGCTTGCAGGGGAAGCACTCCGAAGTGAAGGCCACCCCTGAGAGCGGGAGGAGTCTCAGGCAGCGGGGACGGGGGTGCACGACCCCCGAGACCCTCCTTCCTGCCCCCACCCACCTGTAATGCCGATGTTCCTCACCAGCACCGGTT
This sequence comes from Melospiza georgiana, assembly GCF_028018845.1. Lineage (NCBI taxonomy): Eukaryota > Metazoa > Chordata > Aves > Passeriformes > Passerellidae > Melospiza > Melospiza georgiana. The sequence goes on from NC_080452.1 coordinate 3,923,515, forward strand.
TAGGCACCTTGGACCAGACGGAGAAGGCGGTGGTCCGCCAGTACAGCACGTTGTTCCCACGGCTCAGCTCCACCTGGGAGAAGGATCCCATGGGATTGGGTAATCCCACTGCCAGGGATGGGTTTGGCACCATGGGTGGGGGATCCCGCTGCCGAGGAGGGGGCGGCCACCAGTGGAGGGGGGTGTGCGGCACCCCCGTCTGTCCCCACCCATCGCCCCCTCCTCAGCCTCGTGGAGCATCTTCGTCCCACGGGAGGGACAAGAAACGCCGGGGCAGCACCGAGGGACCTCCCCCCGGTGTCACTTCCCGCCGAACACTCACGCTGTGGAATTCCCAGCCCTTCTCTGTTGTCCGCATCCAGCGGGACTCCTCCACCGTGGGCTGGCACTGGTCGTTCTGCACCTGCAGGGAGAGTGTCAGGGACCCCATGTTCACAGGGAACCCTGCATGTCCCCATGGACACACCCCCATGCTCCCAGGGACCCTCCATATTCCTAGAAACCCCTCCTCATGTCTCCGTGAACCACTGCCATATCCCATGGGGCTCCCCTCATGTCACCAGGGACCCCTCCATGTCTGCAAGGATCCCCATGATGTTCCCAGGGACCCCTCCCATATATCCAGGGTCCCCTTCCCCATGTCCCCAGAGACCCCTGTCACATCCACCAGAGATCCTGCCATGTCCCCTGAGACGCACATCATGTTCTCAGGGACTCCTTCCACGTCTCCAGGGACCCCTGAGGAGTCTCCACAGACCCACTCAGGTCACAAGGGACCTCTCCCATGTACCTAGGGACCCTTAATGCCATCTAGGACCCTCTCCCATATCCCCATGGACCCCTCCATGTACCAAGAGACCCCTCCCATGCCCCCAAGGACCCTCCCATGTCCCCAGAGACCCATATCCTCCACCCCTGTCCCCGTCACCTACGAAGAATTCGAAGACGATGCTGCTGTCAGGGTAGATGTACTCGAAGGTGACAGTCCCCGACTGTTTGAGGCTCACAGCATACATGAGGGTGGCTGTGCATTCATCTGTGTTGGAGGCCACGTAGTCCCCCAGTGGCACCCACGTTGACCTGGGGCAAGTGGTATATCCTGTCACAACACTTGGCAGGCAGGACAAGGATTGTAGGGACAGCTAGGAGGGTACCCAGGAAGCAGGGGAGAAATGGGGGGCACAGGGCTTGGGCACATCTTAGGGACATGGCAAGGGCTAGCCACATCTCCCTCGGGAGAATCCCCCGGCTCTCTGAGAGCCGTGTGGAGTGTGGACTGCAAGGAGAAGAGGATGGGGTCCCCCTGTTCTGGGAATGTGGCTGGATGAGGAACACACTACTGGGAGTAGGCAATGCATAAGAGGGGCATCAATGGAGCAGCGTGGTGGTGCCAGTAAAACTGAGGGCTTGGTGGTTGTTGGTAAATCTGGGAGGGTTTCTTGGTTGTTGGTACAACTGGGAAGGCTCAGTGGTGTGGTACAACCAGGAGGGTTTGGTGGCTGTTGGTATTTGTTGTATACCAGTGGCTGCTGGTACAACCAGTTGGTGGGAAATTCAGTGGCAGCGGAACAACTGGGAGTGCTTGGCAGCTGCTGGTGCAACTGAGAGGCCTTGGTGGCTGTGGTGCACGTAAGAAGGTTTTGTGGCTGCTGGTGGGATGTTTAACGGCTGTGCAACAACTGCAAGGGTCTGGTGGCTGGCAGCACAACCAAAAGAGCTCAGGGGTTGCTAGTGAGAATCAAAGGACTGTAGCAGAAAAGGCTCTCGCTGGTGGCACGGGGGTGTGAGGACCCCCATGGGTCCTTTAGAGACCCTTATAGGAGCTCTGGGGACCTCCATGGGTGCTCTGTTCCCAAGGAATATTGATGTGGAAGTCCCATGGGGTTGGGGTCCTGCCACTTCTGGGGAATGGGGGATGCTGCTAGGTGTTCCCCTGCTGTGACCAGGGTGCCCCTGTAATGCCCTGCTGGTGTCACCTCCCAGGGCAGGATGACAGAAGGGTGTCGGGGCAACTGGATGCACAGGGGCGCTATGGATGCACAGGGGTGTCACACCCACCCTGCTCCCTGTGCCCCGCACCCAGTGCTGACAGGCCAGGTGCCCGTGTGCTGGCGTCACAGCAGTGACACCGTGACTCACGCGGTGCAGTTCTCTGCCGCATCACCAAAGCCGTCATCCACCTCCAGGTTGGTGGCCACGTTGGCGAAGCCATGGGGCACCTCGTCCCACTCATCGAAGCGGACACCGGTGCCCAGCGAGTAGGTGCCCGCAGCGCAGGGCCGGCACGTCTGCGTCTGCATCTCCAGGAACTCACCCGCCTTGCAGGAGAATGCTGCCAATGGAGACGGGGGCACAGGGCATGGATGGTCACTCCCAATCCTCCTGGTGCCGCTACAGCCTCATCACCCTCAGCTCTGCATTTCCAAGTGCTCCAACTGTTGGAGGTGCTGGGATCCCCAATTCTTACCACTCCACAAAGGCAACCCCCCCATCCATGGGTTTTGGTACCTGATGCCCAGCTCTGCCCAATCCAGGCAGGATGTAACACTCTACCATGGAACCGGGGCACCTCCAGGCTTTGGGGGGCATGTGTTTGGGATTCCCATCCTGCTCATCCCTCCTGGTAAGTTTGTGTGAGGGGGATTCTCACCTTTCTCAGCCATCCTGGTGCATGTGTGTGTGGAGAGATTGCCATGGCTCTCATTCCGTTTGGTGACTGTGTGTGTGATTCCCCTCCCATCCTCATGCATGTCTATGTATGATTTCCATCCCTCTTATCCTGTCCTAGTGCCCATGTGTGGGATTCCCATCTCATCCTATCCCATTATGTGTGTGGGATTTCTATCTCTCTCATCCCATTCAGCTGAGTGAGTGCTCATCTTGCTCATCCTGTCCTGGTGCATGTGTGGGATGAGGGGATTTCCATCCCAGTGTGTGAGATTCCCATTCCTCTCATCCCATTCCATCATTTTATGTGTGATTCCCATTCCTTGACTTAATGTGTGATTCCCATCCCATCCTATCTGTGTGTGCATGTGATTCCCATCTGTCTCATCCCATCCCAATGCCTGTGTGTGTGTGGTTCCCATCCCTCCCATCCCATCCCATCCCATCCCAGGGAGTTGCTGTGTGTGTGATTCCTATTCCATCCCATCCCAGTGCTTGTAGCTCTTCTACCATCCCACTGATCCCATTCCATCCTCCTGCCTGCACTGGAGCCAACAATGGCTGTGCTTGTCTCCCCACTCTCTCCCTCCCCTCGCCCTCATTTCCCATCCCTGCCATTCCCACCCCCCAGCCTAACCCCTAGCCATTCCTGGTGGCAATCTTACAGCATTCAGTGCCCCTGACAGGGTCAGGCAGGCCAGTGCAGAGTCCAGGTGTGTGTGGTACAGCCACCCTCCAGCGCGATCCTGAGCTGTCACAGGCTGTGTACTCGTAGTGGTACTCGGACTGCAGGAGACACAGAGGGAGCGTGCAGGGAGCTGTGCCCCGGGCTGCCCCTGCACCCTCTGCTCCCTGACAGGGGCTGGCCCTGGGCCCAGCAGTGCCTTCAAGGGATGGTTTTGAGTGAAGGTGTGGCAATGTCCTGTGGTGCCCAGGGCCTGGAGAGAGGGGCCTGAGAGGGCGTTCAGAGTGGGGGGATACTGGGGCAGGGGAGAGTTCAGTGTGGGGGGGGATCCTGGAAAATGGGGGTGGATTTGGGGGGGAGATGCTCTGGATTGAGGGGAGCTGGGGACCAGAGGGATGCTCAGAGTGGGGGAGCATTGTGGCAGGAGGAGGGGGGGGCAGTTTGAGAAGACGCTGGGAAATGGGGGTGCTGTGCGTGGGGGGATGATCTGGCTGGGGTTGCCCAGGAGCCTTGGAGCAGCAGCAGCCCTGCACCCCTCCCTGGTGTGAAGGGGAACCCCTGCGCCCCCTCCATGCTCCTGGGATCACATGGCACTGTCCCGCCCCTTGGCACGGCTGTGACACACTTTGCTCATCAAACAGCTGTGGCACAACCCGGATCCAGCCGGGGAGCAGCCCGGGCACAGGGCGGGAGCACAGGGGGGACCAGGAGGAACCAGGAAGTGCTGGAGACAGCAGAGGCACCGTGACCCCCCCATCCTCCCACTGCACCGAGCTGGGACTGCCTTAAGGCCGGTGAGGAGACGCCAGGGACAGACGGCGTGGGCAGGGTGAAGGACACATCTGGTGGTGGTGTTGGGGTTTGGGGTACAAGGGGAGCTCCCCACCCCCCGCAGCAGCGCTGAGGTGTCAGAGCCGGTGCTGTGGCTTCAGTGCTCCCGGCGGCTGCTGGAGCGTGGCAGGTTGATGAGAAAACAACTGCTTTGATGTTCCCATCAGCTGGAAACACAGCAATGGGGGGGGGGGGGGGGGAATAAGAGGGGGATGGGGGGGGGGATAAGAGGAAAAAGGGATTGGAGAGGTAAAAGGGGGGTGGAGAAGGAAAACTGAGGACAGAGAGATGCCTGCAGCACCCCCTGCCCATGTACAGGCAGCATGGAACCCCCCTGGCCCTGGGATGGGGACACGGAGAAAGGTCCCCACCACCCTGGGGGTACCCGGAGGGTCACTCCAACTTTCAGCAGCCCTGAACTACCACATTACTCTCAGTCCTGAGGGATTTCCTTGGGGAGAGGGCATTTTTTTTTCACTTCCTAAACTTTTCCATGTTTTCATTAAATCTACATAAATTGACCTAATTCAGCCCCAGGGTGGCTCTGGGGGTGGAGGGCACCCAAAACTGCCACTGTAACTCTGCTCTGGCCAGGGGAGGGAGAAGGGCTGTCCCTTGTAAGGACAGGGGACACCTCCTCTGGGGGACTGATCGCTCCTGGGGCAGGTGCCAGCCCCAGTCTATTGTTTCCAGCTCTGGATCATGGAACACGGACAAAAATAATTGGATCAGAGAAAAAAAAAAAAAAATCCTGGCCCAGATTAAAAGCAGACGCGGGTCTGAGGAGGGGGGAGGAAAACTGGGGGGAGGGGGGCAATACAGACAACCCAGGGAGAGCATTTGGGGGTTCACCCGCTGTCCCCAAGGTGGACAGATGCTGGTGAGTGACAGTTTTTCTTCACAGAATACCATGTGCTGGACTGGGAATGACACGTGGCCGTTGGGATTGCCCCCCCCCTGCTCCTTGTCACCCCCCAGCAGCACTCAGGGAGACCCCAATGTGTCTGAGGGGTAGGGACTTAGGGACCATGGTAGGGTGACACCAGTTGGGGTCCCAAAGGAGAGCGTCGGGCTCTGGCCGAGCCACTGGGAGCAAAGACTGCTCCCTGGGCCCCCAGGAGGTCGGCCACTCCCTCCCCCCTACAGGAGACACCCCATCCCCGGTGCCACCGGGATGCCCGACCCCCACCTGTCCCCTCCTTGTCCCCCCCATCTCATAGGGAGCGGCCTTCCCGTGCTCCGGGACTCCGTTTCATCGGTGTGCGGGGAGAATTCGGGGGTGGTTGCAGCGGGGCCGGTGTGTTACCGGTTGCCCACCCCCATCCTCCCCGCCCCCCGCCATTCCCGGTGCCGGTACCTCCTTGCAGACGTGTAGCTGCTCTCCGGTGCGTCCCGGTGACACGGTGACAGCCAGACACAGCGCCAGCGGCATCCACCGGGCTCCGGTACCGGCCATGGCGGCGGCAACGGCGGCGGCAACGGCGGCAGCTCGGCCGGTGCGAGCACCGGCGCCGCTGCCCCGCCCCCGCCAACGGCCCGGCCTCCGCGCACCTGCCGCTACCTGCCCCCGCCCCCGGGAACGGGAACAGGCACCGGGAACAGAACCCCCGGGAACGGCACCGGCATCGCCCCCGGGAACGGGAACAGGCACCGGGAACAGAACCCCCGGGAACGGCACCGGGCAGCACCTCCGAGAACGGGCACCGGGAACGGTGGGAATGGCACGGGCCATCGCCCCAGGGAAAGGGAACGGGCAGTGGATCACGAACAGACTCCCTTGGAACGGCAACTGGCATCGCCTTCGGGAACGCTTGCCATGAGAGCGGCACCGGGAATCGGTATCGAGAATATTATTCATGGGAATGGCACCGCGCATCGGTATTGGGAATAGAGACACGGGAAGGGAACTCCCGGGAACGGCACGGCCAAGGTTACACCCGGGAATGGTATCCTGAGATCGGCGCCGGGCGCCGGCACCGGGAGTGCTATCCGTGAGAACGCCGCCGGGAACCGCCCCATCCTTGGGAGCGTATCCCCGGAAACGGGACTGCGAATGTGATCTCCGGAACGCCCTCCCGGGAACGGCATCGGGAATTTATCCTCGGGAACGGATTTGGGAATGTTACGCCAGGAGCAGCACCGGGACCGTCGCGGGGCACCACGCCCCCGGAACAGCCCCTCCTCCCGCCGCCCGGGGCTGGGGGCGGACCGGGACACGGCGAGGGGCGGTCAAGAGCCCCCGCAGCCTGGAGCTGCCTCCACCCCACCGGAGACTGGGTGCCACTCGTGTGCCCTCAGGCCATGTCCTCACGGAGCCGGGCCAGCCCCACTGCACTGGGGACAGGACACGGGACACATGTGGCTGCATATCCTGGGCATGGAGGACATGAGGGACATAGGGGGTACAGGGGACAGAGGAACCCGGGGGACACAGGAACATCAGGGACACTGGGAATACAGGGGACACCGAGGGACACGGGATACAGGGGATATCTGAACATGAGGGACGTAGGAACACAGCTGGTAAGGGGCTGCAGAGGGACACTGGGTACACAGCTGACATGGGAACGCAGGGAGATCGGGGACACAGGGGGACATGAAGGCTATGGACAACACGGGAACACCAGGGACATGGGGAACATGGGCATATGGGGGCCACAGGCACAAGAGGACATGAGGGACAGAGCTGCTAAGGTGACACCGAGGTCTCAACTCTGGTGGCAAAGGGTCACCCTGTGGGTTAGAGAACACTAGTGACACATGTCCATCTGTGGTGACACAGGGATGCCAGCAAGTACCACGGGCAGGACACGGCCACAGGAAGGAAACATGCCTGTCCCTATGGCAGCATGGGGACAACCCCACGCCTACTTGTGCCACAGCTAGAGACAGTGGCATGGGGTGGCCACGCTCTACGGCATCCACAGTGTCACCCTGGCAGATGAAGCCTGCCAGGCACCATTAAGCTGGTGACCTCCTCTCAGAGGCCCTCTCCCCATAGCAAGGCCACCATCAGCAGCCACCGCAGCTGCTTCTCCCAGTAATGCCAGAATCACAGCCGCCCCCTTTTCACCTCTGTGGCTGTCCTCTCAGGCTCATCCTCTTGTCACCACTGTAGCCATCCCTCAGTCACCCACCCTTACTGTCCCCTTGGCATAACTACGGCCATCCTCTTGTATCACCACAGCTGTCCTCCTGTTATCACCGTGGCCATCCTCTTGTTACCAGCTACTCTTCCAGTTTCCACAGGGGCTGTCTCCTGGTTACAATCACAGCTTTGGCAGCACCATGGCTACTCTTTTTGTCACCATGGCCATCCCCCAGCCTTCACCATGGTTGTCCCCTTGTGGCCATCCTGTCACCATCACGGCTATTCCCATCCCCACACACTCCCAATAAAACACAGAGGCCGTGCTGCATGAAGCTCGTAGGTCTAATGAGTCGCCGGTGTCCCGCGGGGCCAGCAAGGTCCGCGCTCAGCTCACAGACGCGGCACGGTGCCACGACAGCCCCGCGTACAGCCTTTGTGCCGCACACAGCTGCAGGGCCCGGTGAACCACCGCCAGCACGGCACGGAGCGTGCAGGCCCCGCACTGCCGGCACGGAGCCCGCAAAGCGCGAACGGAGCCCGCGGCAGGGCGCGTTTCCCGCCTCGCCGCGGGGCTCGGCTGGCTGGGCCGGGATGAGGCCGGGGCGGTTCGTCTTCCGCCGCTGTCGGGAGCGGCTCGGTGTCGGCCCCGGGGCTGCAGACGTGGGCGCGGGTCAGAATCGCAGGGCGCTCAGCGGCCGTGGCCTCGCCTATCTGATCGACTCATCCCGCCCGGCCCAGCCGCACAGCGCCCGAGGGCTTCGCGGCGCTTTCTTCTCACCTCGGCCCGGCGGGGCCCGGCCGATCGAATAAGATCAACGTGTAGGGAGGGAGGGTGGCTGGCGCCACACACACACACACACACACACACGCACACACACACACACACACACACACACACACACACACACACGCACACGCACACACACACACACACACACACGCACACGCACACGCACACACACACGCACACGCGCGCGCACAGCCACAGCCACTTCCGCTCCGGCCCTTTATCTACCACAGCCGCGCCGAGCACGCCGGAAGGGCGGCGCAGAGCTCTGGCGCGCCCCCGGCCGATGGGAGGACCGCCGAGCACCGCCGAGCGCCGCCGAGCACCGCCCGCGTCTCCCGGGCACACGGGCGGCTCAGCGACGGGCGGCAGGCGGGGCCGGGCACACTCACCGCGGGCAGGGCACAGCCCTCCGTGCCCCTCGCTGAGGGGCTGTATCGCTCCCGGCCCCAGAGAGCTGGATGAACCGGGCCGGGAGGCTCCAATCAGCATTCCCCACCCCACAGCCCCCCCACCCCCCCACTTTATTTGCACAAATCCTCCTCACCCCAGGACCCATAACTACAGGAGCCCTCCACCCCATGGGAGGCAGCCTCCAAGGACCTCCTCACACACACCCAGTGGGACCCTCAACCCACACCACAGGACCCCCAAGCAGGGCACCAACTCCACAGGAGCCCCCCCAGCCCCACAGGACCCCCAGGCCAGCACTGCCACAGAGGAACCCCCACTTTATTTGCATGTGGTGGTCCAATATTTACAACCCGGGGGCGTCACCAACCCCCCGCTGCAGGAGACCCCCCTGAGGGCCCCCCACGCTGCAGGGGCATAGGAAGATCCCACAGATCAGGGGGGACCCGGCCAGGCCCCCAGAGCCTGCCATGGTCTCACCAGCACGCTGCTCAGCATCAAGAGAAGGGGCTCACAAGTCAGAGCTGGGTCCCCCAGTCCCGGGGGTCCCTTCACCCACTTCTCTACAGAATTAACGAGAAATCTTTTTCCAACAGTCTAAAGGTGCTCTGTTGGCCCTCACAGTTGCCCTTGGTGGGCTCAAGGAGGGTGATGGGCCATGATGGTCCCTGGGTTGCCACATGCAGGATCCAGGTTGCTGCCAAGGGCAGGACCAGGGGTGGTTCAGGGTCAGTACCAGGGTCTTCAGGATCAGTACCAGGGTCTCCAGGGTCAGCAATGGGGTCTCTGGTTGGTACTGGGACACAGGGGTCAGTACCAGGATCTCTGGTCCATAGTGGGATTGTTGGAATCAGTCACAGGATCTCTAGTCAGTCCCAGGGCTCTCTCAGGTTGCCAGCAGGTCTCCATGTGGTCACTTTCCCACAAGGACGTAGAAGGCCATGAGAAGACAGGACATGGACACAGCCACGTGCAGGCGGGTCCCAATCACAGCAGCTGTGGGTGGGACAAGGATGGGGTGAGGCCCCATGTCCCCATCCCAGATGCATCCTGAATCCCTGTGAGCCCATCCCAGACCCCATGTTCCCATCCCAAACCCCACGGTTCCCATTCCCAATCCTTGTGTTCCTATCCCAGACCCCAAAACCCCCATCCCACATCTCTGTGTCCCCATCTTGGACCAAATGCTCCTGTCCTAGACCCGACCCCAGTGTTCCCAGCACCCCCATCCTGTACCCCAGTGTTCCAAGTGCCCCATTCCAGTGTTCCCAGCATCCCCATCATGTACCCCAGTGTTCCAAGTGCCCCATTCCAGTGTTCCCAGCACCCCCATCATGTACTCCAGTGTTCCAAGTGCCCCATTCCAGTGTTCCCAGCATCCCCATCATGTACCCCAGTGTTCCAAGTGCCCCATTCCAGTGCTCCCAGCACCCCCATCATGTACCCCAGTGTTCCAAGTGCCCCATTCCAGTGTTCCCAGCACTCCCATCCTGTACCCCAGTGTTCCAAGTGCCCCATTCCAGCGCTCCCAGCACCCCCGCGCCATACCCCAGTGTCCCAAGTGCCCCTCACCCTTGTGGCAGACTCCCCAGATGCCCCTGCGCTCGGACAGGAGCCAGATGCGCAGTCGGGGCACCTTCCGCAGGTACGCACAAGTGCAAACCAGGAGCAGCCCGAACACCAGGAGCCCGTCCAGGGAATAAACTGCGGGGAGATCGGTCGGGGAGGGGTCAGGGGGAACTCCGGGCCCCTGCCCAACCCCCCTGCAAGGAGACCCCCACACTCCGTGTGAACAACCTCCCATCTCGGCCCCTATGAGGGGATGCAGACTCCCCGGGATCCCCCCGAAAGGGACTCACACTGCCCGTGTCCCCACCGACGGCACTCAGAACCGCCAGTACCCCGTCCCCGAAGCGTCACAGTCTCCCAGCCGCCTCCCAAAACTTCCTCTCTCTCAGTACTTCCCCCACATCAGCCCCTTCTGCCCCGCCGCCCGCCGGTACCTGAGTGCTCTCCCCACGGTGCCCCATCAGGCCCCCCGCCTTCGGAACCCCCAAAACCCCCCGTACCCCCCTCCCTCCATGGTCCTTGAGGCCCCGAACCCGCCCGGACGCCCCGGCCCCTCCACTCCCCAGTTCCCACCACCAGCCATGGTGGCCTCAGGACCCTGCACAACCCCTCGTTCCCCCGTTCCAGCATCGGTTATGCCGGCCCCGGTTGTCCCGAGGCCCCCCTCGGTAGCCCTGGGCCCCCCGTTCCCACCGTTGGTCATGGCGCCCCCGGACCCCCCCGGCCCCCGCGGCGCCGACGCGACAGCGGAAGCGGGCGACAGGCACGGCCAGCCGAGCGCCGACCCGCGCGACGCGCATCCTGAGGAGCAGGCGGCCTCAATGGAGCGCCTATCGGGAAGGTGCGCTGCCGCCCCGGTGCGGCCCAGCAGCCCCGGTGACCCGAGCGCTGCGGGAGCTGCCGGTGCGCCCGGCCGAGTGTGAACAGCCCCCATCCCGTCCCCAGTGACCCCTCAGTGTCCCGCAGTGCACTCAGTCCCCATTCCAGTCTTCCCAGTAACCCACCAGTACTCCCAGTAATCCCCGGTCCTCCCAGTACCTCCCCAGTGCAACCACACCCCAGTGACCCCCGGATTTCCCAGCAACTCGCAATCTCCCCATAACCCTGCAGCCCCCGGTATGCCCCAGTCCTCCCAGTACCACCCACGTGTAACCAGTCTCCATTGCAGCCCTCAGTGAGTTCCAGTCATCCCAGTAACCCCCCAGTACAATCTGACCCCCAGGCTCCCCTGTAACTCCCAGTCTAACCCTAAGGCCCCCTCTCCAAGCACCCAGTCCTCCATCCCAGTCCTTGCCAGTCCTCCCCAGTAACCCCCAGGTTCCCCAATGCCTCTAGTATTCCAGTCCTTCCCAGTAACATCATGTGCCACCCAATCCCCATCCCAGTATCCCCCATAAGTCTCCCAGTTGACCCCCAGTGCGCCCAGTAATTCCCTGTATCTCCCA